>NW_012152729.1:6701811-6704795 GCF_000956105.1 Propithecus coquereli | reverse complement strand
TATTAATAAAAATAAAAGGGTTTGTTCTGTAAAATTTGGATTCAGTCAAAAGGCCACATTTGAGGACCTAGAAGGCCACAGATTCCCCACCCCTGGTGTATATCATCTTATTACTTAATTTAAAGTAGCTTAAGGAGTATAATATGAAAACTCATCACGACACAAGGTCCTTAAATTCGGCCGTAACTCCCTTCTCTGACCCACACCCTATTCTCCTATATTGGCTAGGAGATTAAAAATTTGTATTTTCAAAGTTTTCAAACTGGAAACTAAACGAGGCAGACTTGGCTTAGCTGTGACATGTCACTGGCATATAAAGGTCCTTGCTAACATCACAGAAAGGAATTTCAAGAGCTGCATGCAACGGCGTGATAATGGCAAGTTTATTGAGCGAAAACAGACAGGATTAGAAAACACTGTGCAGCAGTGAAAGTACACTCTCAAGAAGGAGAGAAGCAGTCTCAAAAAAAGCAACTGCCCTTATTTTCTGAAGTCAGAGAAAGCTGGGCGTGGACATTCATTCTGCCCAGTCACGGTCTTTTATTTAGGTCCCTTTCTTACTTGGTTGGCTTTCCTGTCAGCCATCTTGGTTCTTACCCATAGTTCCCCCATTTTCCCCATGGGGGGAGGGGGGTTCAAAACCACAATGCAAATTTATTATAATTTTTGTATAATGAAGGAAAGGTTCCCAGAGGTGACTTGAGTTTACACCTGCCCATGTGTCAATGCTGGGAAATTGTAGGCATTTACAATGGTTCCTTTTTTCTCCTCAGGACAACCACAGATCTGGTTGTTTGTTGGAGCTGGATGACTAATGTTCCTTTCTCCCTTGCTCATACCTAACTGACTGCCTACTCTGATAGCATGAGTAGGTCTAAATCCTCTGTCCCCATTTCCACAACTTTAAAAGGCAGTGATGGAACATAATGGATGGTTATAAACTGTGGTCTGTGGCTATGAAGGGCTCATAGGATGGGATTTCGGAGAGAGGGAATGTGGGAGGTCTCCGATCCCCATCCTTGCTTCTGTCAGGGCAGTTCAACATTCATCTGTTTTACATAGCAGTCTTCTGTATGAGTGTAAGTCCTGAGTTTCTTTTTTTTTTTTTAACTAAAAAAAAAAAAAAAAATCAATGGACCACATGACCATGCCATTGAATACTTTCAGTTGTAAAACATATTGATTCTGAGTCAACTCTTATATAGTTTGTTTCCTTTCAGTGTATTCTCCTTAGTCATAATAAAAAATGGAAATGGTTCACTCTAACATATCTGAACTAGCAGTGTCAAAGATGTAATCCAGACTAAATTCCTGATACTACATCCTTGGTGTTGAGAAAATAAATTCTTGTTCCATTTTCCTAATTTCAAAATTTAAAATATACTGAAAGCAATTTGCTGACAATGAAGGATACTGATAAGATATTTTGTTTATTTGTTTCTGATGCTATTTTTATAGGAAACATTCCTTGTCTTAGACTTGACAGAGTAAAATGTGAAAAAAACACAATTTTCCTGACTCACAAAAACATTGAAATAAAATGATTAATGGGAAAAATCAACTATTGAACAATTCTTACAATAGAGCAGTTTATTCAAACCAATGCAATTCAAGGGCTTCAGACTTTTCTATTTTTATCATAAATTTTACTTTAATGTCTGGATATAGCTGATTAGGAAATGTGGAGTGTAGTTTAAAAGAAATACAGCAGCAACGAGGGTCTATTGAAAGATCTCCTTGAGATATATTAGCCAAAGCTCTATCTAGACCACTCATAAATTTTTGGAGGGAAATTGATTTTGTTTTCTATTTACTGCAGCAGTAAATAATTTTATGAGTTGGAAACAATTCCTATGCAAACTCTTCAGTATATGTTTAAAAAGAATAGAATTTGTCTCCTGCAGAGGTGTGATATCACTCATGCAACTGTAATATTGTATCTTCAATTAAAATAAAAGCTCCTTCTAAACCATTTTGGATGCTACATATATTGTAATGAAATTTTATTCTGGATGGTGTAATATAATTAAAATAGAAAGTAAAATAAGAGAATAGACAACGCTGTAAAATCAAATTACATCCATCCATCCATCAGTCCAACATACATTGTTTCCACATCTACTCCATGTCCAGTCCAGTGCTAACTGCTTAGACACAAATATTAATCCTACATGATTCCCCAAAAGGCTCGTTAGATCGTAAGTGAGTGGGCACAAATATTGACACCCATAGTATAACACATGAGAGACAAGTGATATGTAGAAATATACCTGGACGTATATTGAAGTGCGTATGACAAAAGAAGTCGAAGCTGATAAGCCAACAGCTTGAAATTTCTGAAATGGGGAAAAAATGCATTGAATGTAAAAGGAAGTGGGCTTTGGCTTAAGACAACTCTAGATTACGGCATCTCGTTTTAGCCACTTGCCAGTTTTGTGACTTTGGGCAGATTCTTACCATCTCACAACTTTAGACAGCTCAGGTTTGAAAATTGGGAGAAAACAAGTTTGACTCAAAGATTTTGTGAAGAAAAGAAGATATGGGAATAATTATTAGTATTATCAGGCACATAGAAAATTTCTGAGAGACACGATTCATTTTTCCTCCCTGTTTATAAATTTACCAGTTGAAGAAGAGCCATCAATGGGTGAAAAGGCATCAAGGTGTGAATGAAAACCTGTAGCAGGCTCACGGCTGTATGACGTTCCCTGTAGGGAATGAGTGTACTTTCAAGAAGCCAGTAGCCAACGTAGGACAGTAGGGTGTGGGTCAGAGAAGGGAGTTACGGATGAATATAAGCACCCTGTGTGTCATGATGTGTTTTTATATTATATCGCTTAATCTACTTTAAATAAAGTAATAAGATGACCTATACCAGGGGTGGGGACTCTGGGGCCTTAAGACCACATGTGGCTTTCTAAGTCCTTCAATGTGGCCTTTTGACTGAATCCAAATTTTATGGGACAAATCCTGTTTATTTTTAT
>NW_012152729.1:6700088-6701761 GCF_000956105.1 Propithecus coquereli | reverse complement strand
AATTAAGTCACTTAGGCTCGGGATGTATAACACATTACTTTTATATAAACTCTTATTCTGACATGGAGTGGTTTACATAAGAGGCAAATAAAATCCTCTGGAGCTAAGCATAGAACATTCCTCATCTACTCATCCTTTATTAAAAGGGAGTTATAACGAGGGTTTAAAATGGACTACGGAAAGCAGCCCTTGATGACATTTCTCCCACCTCTCTAACAAAATACCTATGAAGACACCAACATAGGTATGAAATTGCATCTCTGAAAACTAGAAGTGACCATTCTACACCCAGAATTTGAGAGAAATTTTCACTAACCTCGAGTCTGAAGGCAAACGATGGAGAAACACTAAGAGTAGAGTACGCCCATTCCCCAACAAAGTAAGTAGGAAGATCTCCAGTTGCTCCCCCCACTCTTTGGTCCTCATTTCACAAGTTCATAGTCTGTAATAAGTAGAATGTCAGACAAGCTGTTTATCCACCTCACCCTCAATATTGAATGCCAACTTGCTGTCGTTTGGTTGCGTGTGTCTGAGTGTCCGTGTGTTTGTGTATGTATGTCTTCCCAAATGCTGTTTCTTTTATCCTCCTCCCCCATGGAAATTTCGTTGTCACTTCAAAGAGAGTACAAAACTTCAAGAACACAATTGGGCAAGAAGTAAAAGGAAATGGTGGGCAATTGCACTCCTGGAGATAGAAACAAGTCATTATAAGTAAAAGCTGTGTCTAGATCTTTCTTTCCAAGGAGAGAAAAAGCCCTTATAACAGTTGATTCAACTATCAATTTTCACTCTCTCCACCCATTTAGAGCATTAGAGAACCAGGTGCTAGAGATAGCAAAAAATCATTTCTTTTACAGCAAAGTTGAGCTCCGCAAGAGGGAGCATCCCATGGACTTTGAAAATGAGGTTGACCAGCATTCAAGTGAACAGTGAGGCTAAAATAAATCTATATTCTCTGCCTACTGTCAAATATCAAAAATAAAAGCAAAACAATCAAAAAACACTCTAAGGCATCTGCACATATATACAGAAATTAAGAAAATAGAATATTATTCTAAAGAGCCAAGAAGAGGAAGAACAGATCTTCCCTTCATAAAATAACTTACTGAAGCAAATAGAGTATATGTGTTATATGTATAATTGACACTCAGTTCAGCAATGGCTTTAAGGACAGGAATAGGCTTTGCCTCACACATGTGGTTTTAAAATATGATACTTCTCATCCCCTTTTTACAAATAACTTAGAGTATATCAAATTATTCTATGTTTGGTGGTGGGGAATGGAAAAGGGAGCTATCTTAAATCTTAACAGTAAGGGAAGTTGTCTGTACTGAGAATTAGAAGGTCAGAACAAATGTAACCTCTCTTCTCTTCCAAAAATTCTTAAGTTACTGGCATCTTTGTGTAATTCCCATGCTTTCACTTTCATTCCATCCATCAATCCAACATACATTGTTTTCACATCTACTCCATGTCCAACCCTGTGCTGACTGCTTAAGACACAAACATTAATCCCTCATGATTCCCCAAAAGGCTCATTAGATCATAAGTGAGCGGGCACAAATATTGACACCCGTATTATAACATGTGAGAATACTTAGTAAGCCCTTATAGCTTAATAATGTTCTAATTGTGCCGTTCAATCTGGGAGGATTATTTTGTTGAAATTTATT
>NW_012152729.1:6655637-6696798 GCF_000956105.1 Propithecus coquereli | reverse complement strand
CATGTCTGCTACGCTCATGATTTAGTTCTAACTTCCCCTGCCTCACTGGCGTCACTACTGCACGAGACTGGTTGGCGAGATTTTTGGGGGGTTCAATATGCCATTCTCTTATCAGCTTTTGACAGCAGCACACTGTTTCTCTTTGAAGTGGAATTTGTGAATAGTTGCATACCTCGACAGTATTTTTTAATTCTGTCTGCTTAACAGCCCATCATGTCAAGGAAGACCAGGAGAATGCTGAAGGAAGAGAACAGATTTTTTTTTAATGAGGATTGCAAATTGCAATATTATCTTATTTCTGATAAAAATAAGATGATTTGCTTGCTTTGTGATACCACAATATCAACATTAAAGAAATTCAGTGCTCATCAGCATTTTAACATTCGTTAAAGACTACAAATATTTGCAATTAGAGGGAGGGCATGAAGATCTTATTATAGAAATTAAAAGATGAAAAGCAAAAGCAAAGACAATTCTTTCAAGGAGAAATAAGACCTGAAAATAATGCCACTAAAGAAACTTACAAAGTAGCTTACATACTTGGGAAATAAGGGAAACTATTCAGTGATGTAGAAATTGTGAAAGAATACATCGTTGAAGTTGTAGGTTACTTAGACCCTGATAACGTTTCAAAGTACCAACAACTGCCTTTTTCAAGGAGAACCATAACTGATTGGAAACACGAATTAGCCTTCAAGTAAACAGATCAACTTCATGCAATACTTCAAAAGGACAATATATATTATTCAGTCGTTTTGGATGAATCAACTGATACTACTGACTCGGCACAGTTTTTATACTTCATTCGGGGCATAGCAGATTTTCTTTGCTATGAAGTGTTACTTGCTTTGGGAACTCTTGCAAACAGAATATGGGGAATAGATATCTTCAACAACATTGAACATAAATGTCATAAAGTTGGACTGAATTTGTTAAATTCAGTGAGTGCATGTACAGATGGTGCACCTTCCATGACAGGAAAATATGAAGGGTTTATTGTACAAATAAAAAAAAGTATTAACAGATCCAGATGCTTTCATTTATTTTCGTTATATCTTGCATCAGCAAAATCTCTGTGCAAAACCATCATTTTAAGTGAAACTTTGCAACAAGTTATAAGTATTGTTAACTATATTGCTGCAGATACAACATGGCATCATCAATTTCCTAATATGCTAAAGTTAAAAGATGAGGTATTCAGTGTGGATTTGCCATATCATTCTGAAGTGTGTTGGCTATTGCAGGGACAGGCGTTAGCCAAAATTTTATCTCTGTAAAAACAGATAATTAAATTTTATGAAGAACAGAATCAGCACTGTGAATTATTGAAAGATTTCTATAGGAATGCAGCATTTTGGTGTGATACCACGTCAAATCAAAACGACTTGAATATATCTTTGCAAGGTAAATCTAAGTCTATATATGACATGTGGCAAAAATCCAAGCATTTTGAAAAAAGCTATTTTTTTTTCAAAACACTTATTCTTCAAAAGGAAATTTCAGATGAACATTTTTCCCAGTTAGCAAAGGTTATTGATGAGCAGGAGGATGTATGCAAACCATTTGAAGAATATGCAGCTGTTATAGACCTATTGATTGGAGAATACAATGAAAGCTTCACTGACTTTGATAATCATGACATCACACTCAAATTAGCATTTCAGCCTCACCTAGTTGCTATCACCAAGGCACCTAAAGAACTACAGATGGAATTGATTGAGCTCTGAGTAGATGACATTTTAAAGTCATTGTTTGATGCTAAGAAAGATCCAACTGAACTATGGAAAAATGCAGTAGAATACCCACACCTTCAGCAACATGCCCGAAAAATCCTTTCTTGTTTTTCAACCACTTATTGCTGCAAATCTACATTCTCCTACCTAACCCAAATCATGATAACCTTAAGGTCACGAATGACTGATACCCATCTAGAGGATCAACTGAAACTGCAGACCTCATTCTGCAACCAATTATTCAAATGCTTTCCAACAGAAAGCAAACACAATGAAGTCATTAAAATGTTAGTTCACTTTAAAATTAAGGGATACTTTTCATTTTTTGAAATTATTAAGTGCATAGTAGTTAGATTTTTATAAAACAATCTACATTTTTGAGTGTATCTAATTGAAATTTTGTGAATGTGGCCTTATTTGATTACAGTTAAATTAAAGTGTCCTTCCAACATGAAAAGGTCCCCATGCCTGACATATACATTCTGAAAATAATTTAAAATTACTTTTATATGCTAAAGTTTTCTAAATACCAATATGAAAAATCAATGTGATTCCCCATATCATAGCATATATCAAAGTTAATTCTAACTACATTAAATTATTAAACACATAATGCAAAAAGATATTTTTAATTAAGAAGCAAATATAGCTAACTACCTAATAAATATGAGGGTCTATCAGAGCAAATATAAGTTTTTTAGACTGAATGATGCAAATGTTTCCATGAAAAAAATCACAGAAATGCATTTCTCTAATATAATAAATTTCCCTAATCATTTTTGGCAGGACAGTTCTTTAATAATATTTCTTAGGGCAGACTAAGATGTTAAATGTTTATCAAAATATATTGTCACAATTTCAGGGTCCTAATTAAATGCAAGTCTCCTATTGACTTTTAGTCCTTGTTTAATTTTGAAGTTTATCCTTGGCATTTATCTTAAAAATAAAAAGAGCTATATTGGAATTAATGATCCGTAACCACCTACTGTTTATTTAGTACCGACTTCATACCTGGAACTGTGCTGGGTCTTTTGACATATCTTATTGTTTAATCGTAACAGAAGCCTACAATGCAGATATGTTTATTGGAATGAGGATGAAGGAACTGAAAGTCAGAGAGATGGACTTAAGTAAGTTGCCTGAAGTGATATAGCTAAGAGAAATTATTTTCTGGCTTCTTAACAAAATACTCAATTCTTATGTCCATTTACATCCCACATGATTGCTTACGGAAGATTTAATTTCTGGCAAAGATCATACAACAACATGAGAGATGATATAAAACCAAGGACCCTTCCTTTCAAAAGGACCAATGACAATTATTAGGCAATGTCTTTATTCTCCGTCTCAAACAGGTAACTCCACCACTATGAAAATCTGTATCTCACCTGTATGATTTAAACAAATTAGTGATGCCAGGGCTTGAGAGGTTCAGCCTTGTTGCAAATGAGAAAATTCTGGAGGGCTTCAACAAAATACTAGAATCTAGGTCTGTCTCAAAGTTTCAGACTTAAATGCTTGGGGGTCAGGCTAAGACATTGGCATTTTCTTTTTCAAGGCTCTTCAGGTGATTGTGATGTGCAATAAAAATTGAAAATCCTTGACTATTTCAAAAGCAGAAATGGGTTTGTGAGCTATTTTCCATGTTTAAAAAACACTACTCTTATTTAGACTATGTGGTTTAAATAAAATAAGAAGTTTCTTTCTCTCTCTCTCCTTCTCTTTTTTTTTGGTAAGGAATTATGTAAAGTAACTGTGGTTAGCTCATGCTGGTAAGGCCCTCTAGTTGAAAAATGTGTCTCGGACTAATAATCATAAGAAAACAAATGAGCTATTAATAAATGCAGTTTGGTAAGCAAACTCAGATCACAGGGGTTGACAGAATAATAATAAAAATGGCATTTTGATCATGAAAAACCATCTCACACAAAATTAAAATTTATATCCCAATTACTAGATTCAAGTAGGCCAGCGATTTTTCCTGACTATACAATTTGCAGAAAATATTAAACATAAGTAAAACAAATCCATGAAAAATCACTGCCCATTTATCAGTATAGAGTCAATTGATTGAAAATTTCTGAGAAACTTCAGAGCAGGTTTCCAGTATCCTCTGCATCGCCCTCTGCACCCATTCCTAGAGAGGTATTACTTAAAAAAGAAATTCTATCTTCAAATACATTTGAAACCTCTCAGTTAAAGAAAGATAAATATGTCTTGCTTTAAGACTTGTTGGAGACTACGATGATAAAATATGTTAAACTCTTTAAGAAGAGTGTAAATTTTCCCAAATATATTACTCCATGGGATTATTTCCCTACCACATTGTAGAACTCCTGTAAAGCAGTAGTTTTATCAACAAAACTCACAAAATGTACTAAGCATCTTTCGTATGCCAAACCTGAATTTAATATATCTCATGCCCTGAATCCAGCTTTAATGCAACTTAAATTCTAGATTTCACAACAAAAGGGATTATTCAATGATTGCAAATTGGCAGGTTCTGTTACACCAGACGATGTTAATCTACCTGTTTAAAGTCTTGAAACAGCTTCATGCAGAACATCAAGGCACATAGTCTTAAAGAGAAGGATAAGACAAACACATCCTTCGAGATTAATAGAGGTAAGATTAAGAGCGAGAAAAAGAGAGAGAGAAATGCCCATGTTTCCTGGTGGGAATATGGAAAACAAAAATCACTGTGGCATGATGCAATTGCCCGAATAGTCCTTAATTCGCAGTTCTTAAACGTTTTTACATTTTTTACACTATTTTTAAAGCATGTCTCAAGATCACTGTAGTCTGAGGTGAGTATTATCTCCTTTTCCTCCTCTTCCTCCTCTTGCCCTTTTGTAGAAAGCAGTGGCAGGAATGAAGAGGAGGACAACAGCAGATTGCAAAACTGAGAGATAAAAGAAATGTCCAAGAGAAGCTCTAACTCCCTGATCTAAATCCATGTAGTAAAATTCTCTAATAACTGCTGGCACCAGAGAGAACAAGATGGAATTTGCTTTAACTGTTATTAGTAAAAATCAAACAAAGTAGTTTGTGTGTAAATATTTATAGTGTATCAAGTTTATCCTTATATCTTTCTCTGACTATTGTTCGGTAAGCAAATCTAGATCATAAGGTTGACAGAAAAATAATGAGAACAGTACTTTGATCATGAAAAATTTGGAAACTACCTCTAACAAAGTTATAATTTGTATTCTAATTGAACCCTTGAACCATTCTGCATGAAAATGTAGCATTATTATTATTTCCGTTCTACAGATCTTAGGCTCAGAGAGATGAAATCGCTGGTACAGCAATAGGCTGGAAATGAAGGTCAGGTGTCCTGACTCCAAACACTGGGCATTTTCCTCCATGTTCCTTTATGCTTTGTGGGCTTTCCCTTTACCTTGCTTATTTCCCAAAGGTCGCTCAGGGTATGTCATGTCTTCCTTTCATCTGGCCCACTCCCAAGTTGCTTCAGCATTTCCCAAAATATATTCCATAGACTATCATTCCTATAATGTTCCATGAAAAACAAGACGCACGATGAAATCCATTTCTGAATGCTGCATCACATGTTCACTATTTTGATACCAACAATGCACCTTAGCATAGTAAAAGCTCTGAGAAGTCCAGCAGTAAGGAGAGCTGCTTGAATAAGTTCACTCTAGCATTTTCCAAACCTGTATGCATGCAGAGAGTTTTTTTATATTTTCTTCTATGATTATTATTCAAATCCCACAGAACCAAGTTCAAGGTTGGTATTCTACCCATACATCTAATCATTTACCAACTTCCTGAACAGAACATAAACTATTTTCCATGATTTTAATTTGATATTTTCTGAACACTTCCATTAATCAGGGTGTGGTAGATTATCCCCAAAGGCAGCTGTTGATAGCGTGGAAGGCTGAGGTATTTGCAGCTTCTCCTACCAAGCAATGGAGTCTATTTAGCCTGGCCTCATGTAACTAATGGAATGTGGCAGAGATGGCATTCTTTCAGATCTGGGACCAGCCCTCAAGAGATCTGGTCAGACTCAACTTCTGCTTTCATGTAAAACAACTTGGATACAGACTACTGAATAAGGAAACACCGCATAGACAACAAGAAGCCACATGGAGAATAACCAAGGCTCTCCTGCCAACAGCCAGAACCAAGCACCTGGACCTGTGAGTGACACTTTCTCTAATGTTCTGGCCCTACAAGCTCCCAGCTGATTGAACCACATGAGAAACTTCAGCCAACACGACATGGAGAAAAATCACCCAGCCAAGCCTCAGCATCATGAGCAATAATGAAGCACTGTTGTTTTAAGCCACTACATGCTGGAGTTGTTTGTTATATGGCAATAGATAAACAAAATGTACGGTTATCTCACACAATGGGGAAGAACCCAGGGCAAGCCCTAGATTTGTAACTTTCCACTGCCCTTCAGTTTGGATTACACATGGATGATGAAAAACTAGATGTCCTCAGGGTTAAAGGTTTCACAGCCATGAAAGGAGATTCCTCTTTCCCCTAAGCTGATGGACACAGCATTTGCTATATGTTTACTCTTCTGCCAGGGTTAAACAACCTTCTGTCTTTACCATAGCTCTTCCTAAATACTCACTCACCAGAATGGACAGTTCCAGCATCTCCGGACTCTGTTCTTGTTCTCTTTTTCACTTGTCTCTTCCAAATCAGTTCTTTGGCTCTCTCTTTAGAGATTTCTGTTACTTTATGAGCTATTTGCCAATAAAAAAAAAAAAAAAAAAAAAAAAAAAAAAACCTCAAATGAGAACTATCCAGCCCATTGCAGACTTTTGACATGTAGATAATAATTTTTGTTATTTTTTTATTCTTCATTTTGCTATTATGTAAGTCTGAATTGCCAAACTATTTTAGGCAAGAGAGATATCCAGTCCGAAAGTTGTTTTTGAAAAATAATGTTTTAATAATTATTAAACACTTAAGAAATAAATGATAAATCTCTACGTAATAAAGCACACTCCAACTTTTATAGAACCTTATTCATAGTCTTGGAGTATGTTTGAAAGGTTCAGAACTGTTTTCACTGTACCTGAAGTCAAATCAGTCTTTGAATTGCAAACATTATGTTTATTTCCATATGCTCTAAGATGGTGAATGGCAGACATTTTGTGAGATTTGAATGTCTTAGGTGAGGGATGCTCAAATTATGCATGTCAAAAGTAGCTTTCAAGGTGAGGCACGGTGGCTCACGCCTGTAATCCTAGCACTCTGGGAGGCCGAGGCGGGTGGATTGCTCAAGGTTAGGAGTTTGAGACCAGCCTGAGCAAGAGCGAGACCCCATCTCTACTAAAAAATAGAAAGAAATTAATTGGACAACTAAAAATATATAGAAAAAATTAGCCGGGCATGGTGGCACATGCCTGTAGTCCCAGCTACTCGGGAGGCTGAGGCAGGAGGATTGCTTGAGCCCAGGAGTTTGAGGTTGCTGTGAGCTAGGCTGACGCCACAGCACTCTAGCCCGGGCAACACAGTGAGACTCTGTCTCAAAAAAAAAAAAAAAAAAAAAAGTAGCTTTCAGAAAAGTCTATTTATAAACTTTTTAAAAAAATCCTCATTTTATTCTGAGGCCCTACCAAAATGGGCACACACCCAGCATTTGAAAAAAAATCCTCATTTCTTTAGAGTCGGTTTATACTTTCCTTCCATCCTGACACAACTGACAAAATCAACAAATCTTCAGTCTAAGCTGGTGTTTCTTGGCCTCTTTATAGTGTCTTCTTTTGTCCTTTAACATATATCCAGGGGATTGTAAAAATATATTTTGCTGGGGTCTAGAATTGTAGCACAAAGAGCTTGAAGCAATCATAAAAGCTCTCTATGTCACACCAAACCTCTGGCAGAAATGGCATGATGGCAACCTTGCTCCACTCCAGAAAATGTTAAATCAAATGTAGCACCAACTAAACCTGAATCTCTTTGTTCCTCTCTCCCATCCCTAGCCAGGATCCAGATGCCTATGTAAATAATCCCAATTAGAAATGCATTCATCACATAAAAACTCACCAAATGAATGCCTACAGGAAATAGCACTCCAGTAAATCTCCCAAAATGTCTGCTATTCACCATCTTCGAAGTTATGAGCATATGGAAATGAACATAATGTTTGCAATTAAAAGACTTACTTGACTTCAGGTACAGTAAAAACATGCCTGAACCTTTCAAACATACTCCAAGACTATGAATAAGGTTCTATAAAAGTGGGAGTGTGCTTTATTACATAGAGATTTATCATTTATTTCTTAAAAATTGTATTCGTTTGGTGACTCTCTTCCTCCTTCAATATGCTCTGTATGCATATATTACAGAGATACAATCTGAAATTCTTCCATGTATTTCTAAATGAAATAGGTAATAATATTTTGTTGATGATCATTAAAATGACTTTGCAGTAGCTATTAGGAACTGTTAAACTTGGAATATTAATGCCTCCCACTCATGATTATTTTAATGAGGCAATCCATAAATTCTCCATCAAGCTATAATTCCCTTTACAGCACTTATTTATAAGGGTGTGTTTCTACAAAATATTTTTATAAATTAAATCATTTTCTTCTCCATTGTTTCCAAATGGAGATTTCTCTTTTTTTCCCCCTCCCTCTCCACCAAATGGAGATTTCTCTTTTTTTAAAAAGTCAGCAAGATGAAGTCAAAACATTTAACTTCTCAGGGACTCGTTTTGCTCACTTGAGTTTCTTCTACAGCAGGGGTGAGCAAGATTTTTCTCTAAAGGGCCAGAGAGTAAATATTTTAGGTGGTTTGGGACCACATAGTCTCCATTGCAACTATTAAACTCTGCTTTGTAGAGCTAAAAGAGCCATAGACAATATATAAACGAATAGGTGGGACTGAGTCCCAATCAAACAGGCTGCAGGCTGAATTTGGCCCAGAAGCTACAGTTTGCTGATTTCTGTTCTATAAAATCCTATTCAGATGCTTTTCTTAGTTCTCTTTGGAACTTCTAAACACAGAGATCTCACTATATTCCTTAAAATCATTTTTTTTTAAACTGGAGGACATATCTGATGTTTACAAAGTAATTTTAATTTGTTGAAATAATATATATTCAAATGTTTGGAATTACTAAAAAAAAAAAAAATTGAAAAAGTCCTATTTTCACAGACTGTTTCTGCAAACACCTCAATCCTACCTTCATGTTTTATTGTTCGTTTTCTTTTCTGGGCCTCAGTTCCTCAATTATACAAACATGAATAGCATATTTTTAACTTCTTTCGTATTCTTACCAATTCCCTCTGAACACAATTTATTTGTGGAAGTTCATTTAGTGTGAGACCCTGAATAAAAACCAACACTCCGGATGTGGAGTGGCCACCACCCCATAGAGTAGAAGCTTCATCCCCCTCACTTTAGACATTATTTTCCTCTTAGCATCATTCACAAAGCCACTGTCTGACCAACAGTGAGCTAACAATTAATTATACTTTTAGGGAATAATTAAAAATAAGACTTTGGCAGGAGGGAAGAGAACACCATATAAACAGCATATAAAACACCATATAAACTTAATGGTAGGACAGAAAGACATATGTTATATACAGTGAAGTTTTCAGAAAGGGGATAAAATTAAATCTAAGCATATGGATGCCAAAGTAATGGCTCCCAAGGTCTCATGTGGGGAAAGGAGCTGAAAGTAAGAAGGGCTGGAGTCCCCTTGTCTATATGTTGGCATTATGTTTTCATGCGCAGAACTAAGATCATGTCCTGTAGATTAAGGTTATATAGCCTTTGTGTTGCCCATGAGAAGAATGGAGAAATAGCTCTAGCTGGCTAAGGATATTAAATCAAGATCATCCTAAGAGTGATTGCTTGTCTATATTGTGGTGCACTCTAGTTCCGAGGTTATATCCATTTGTCTCTAGGACTAAGAATGGACTATGAGGTTGGATTTAACAAATATCTGGAACTTTTTTTTTTTTTTCTGTCCCCTGCATGTGCACATTTCCCCTATCCTGACTTAGGTTCTCCTGATCTGAGAGATTCATTCAGAAATGTACATGCCCAGCCCATGGCTGCTGCCGGGATGCCTTAGGACCAGGCAAGTGGATTTGGAACCCTGTGACTTGCCCTGCAAGAGTCCTGAGATTGATAGTCCAGGGTTAACTGAGGTCTTGGCAGAGCAAGAAGGAAAGTTCAACAAACACAGCAGAGGCTAAATGTGGAGCCTTCCACCTCCTTCAAATTGGCTCTGCAAGGTCAGAGGTTGATACAAGAGGATCGTACAACAGAACCAGCGTGGTCTGTCTCTCTACTTCCTGACAGCCTCTGTGCATTTTAGACCACTGTGCTCACATAATACACATCAGTGATACTTAACCTCACTGCAGCCTTCTCTACCCTCCTACTATCTGTTCTCAAAATATGTCCTTCTACCTCTGATTAAAAACTACTTGAGGGGTTAGTTATTGGAATTTTAGATATATCATGAATATACTATGAAAATTTTATCACAGTAGTTATTTTTTATTTTTAAAATAGTTCTAAGAATGCATGAAACATTTTCAAAATGTTTCGAGTGTCCGGTCTCACTTAACTCTGTAGATGCTGGTGGAAGGCTGGACCCACACATACTAAACCTTCAGGACCACTCCTGCAGATTCAGGCTCCAGGAAAGCCCCTGTGTACTCAGGACCCAGGCCTACCCCCTTATACTCAGGCTCCGACCCCATTCCAGTAGACCTAGGCACCAAGCCCATCCCAGTGCTTGGCCAGCTCCTGCAGGCTCAAACTCAAAGCCCAATCCAGTACTGGGCCAGCCTTCATGAACCCAAGCTTCAGAGTGGCCCACACAGATCCAGGCTTCAGGGCCACCCCCACAGATCAAATCAACACGTTCAGCTCAGTGAATCCAAGCTCCAGGTCCAATCCCATGGATCCAGGCATCAAACCCATCCACCTCTTGGCCAGAAATTAGAACAGTCTGCCAAGAACTCCAGCAGCAAGTCTACTTGTGGACCATACCAGCTGACCTGCCCAGAATTTCTGGATAGGCTGACTTATTAAGGATTTTCCAAAAAAAAAAAAAGCCAGTCTCCAAAGATTGGAATAAGTCTCTACTTCTTCAAATGAGAAGACACCAATGCACAGCCACAATGATCAATACTAATCAGGGAATCATGACACCACTAAAAGAAGAAAATAAAGCACCAATAACTGTACCTGAAGAAATGGAGATTTATGAACTACCTGGTGAAGAATTTAAAATAACTGTTTTAAGAAAACTAAGCGAACCTCAAGAAAATACAGAGAAACAATTCAATGAAAGCAGGAAGACAATAAATAATCAAACTTTAAAAATTAACCAAGATTTAAATTATTAAAAAATATCTCAAACAGAAATTCTGGAACTTAAAAATACAATGAAGGAAATGAAAAATGCAATAGAGATTTTCAATAGCAGAATTGATCAAGCAGAATGAACAATCTGTGAAAACAAAGGTAAGTTATTTGAAAATACACCATCAAAGGAGAAAAAAAAAAGAACAAAAAGGAATGAAGAAAGCTTAGAAGACTGATAGGACAGCATTAAAAGAGAAAATTTTTGAGTTACAGGAGTTCAAAAGGAGAAAAGAGAGAGATAAAGGGCCCAAAAACTCAATTAAAGAAATAATAACAGAAAACTTTCCAAATCTGGAGAACGATGGCAGGAAGATCAAAGGTCTCCAATAAGATTTAATGCAAATTAGACTAAACTAAGACATATTATAATCAAACTGTGAAAAATCAAAGATGAGGAGAGTATCCTATATGCTGCAATAGAAAAGAAGCTTATCACAATGAGGCTAGGAGCAGACTTCTCAGCAGAAATCTTATAGGTTAGGAGCAAATGGGTTGATAGAGTCAACACGCTGAGGGGGAAAAAAGTATCAACCGAGAATAAGGAATCTGGCAAAGCTGTCCTTCCAAAACGAAGGGGAGACAAAGAATTTCCGACACAAACAAAAGCTGAAGGAGTTCATCACCCCAGATCAGTCTTAAAAGAAATGCTAAAGGGAGTTCTTTAAACTGAAAGAAAAGGACATTAATTAGAAACATGAAAACATATGAAAGTATAAAACTCAATGGTAAAAGTAAGTACACAGTCAAATTCAGAATATTCTCCTAGTGTAATGATGGTATGTAAACCAATTCTATTTTTAGTATAAAGGTTAAGAGACAAAATTATTAAAAAATAATAATGGCTACAACAATGCTTAAAGGATACAAAATGTAAAAAAATATAAATTATGACATTAAAAACAAAACGTATGGGGGCTAGAGTAAAAAATTTAAGTTTATTTATGCAATCAAAGATAATTCATTAGCTCAAAATAATCAATTATAACTATAAAATGTTTTAAGTAAGCCTCAAAGAGAAAACCTATAGTAGAAACACAAAAGATAAAAAGTAAGGAATCAAATCATATCCCTGTAGCAAATCACCTAATTGACAAGGAAAGATTGGAAAAGAAAAAGGAAGGAACACAGAATAGACAAAACATCTGGAAAACATTTAGCAAAACGACAGTAGTATGTCTTTACATATCAGTAATTAACTTGAATGCAAATGTCACAAATCATTGTCACTTCACACGTGGGGGTCATTCCTTCTTTTGCTATAACAACTCTATCTGTAAGGGGAAAAAGTTGTAATGAACTAAGGACTTTACCCAAGCCCTTTAATTCGTGTAGAGTTTCCTAATAAAAGAATGTAACTTCACTGTGGCCTTTGTTATGTTTATCCTGGTTTTGTCTAATGTATATTTGGTACGTTTAGGTATTCGAATGTATCTGCTATATGTGCTTATTTCCAAATCACCAACTAAACTGTTGTTTCTGTTGTAAAGAAACAGGTTTTTATTTTGCACATTAAAAAAAATATAAGTAATTAGCTACATGAAAGTCACCTCTCCTCTTCATGGAACAGAAAAGCTGTGCTCTCTACCAATTTATTAACAAAGGAAAGAGAATCAATGATAATTGAGAGCACATACTTCTTTGAAGTTGACTATGCTCACTTGGTAAGCAAAGCATCCTTTGATTTTTATGCAATCTGTAATGAAGCTGTGAGGTATTTCTTTCTTAGGGAGCAATTCTGGAATTTACCCAAGCTTAACAGGGACATCATTGGTGTAAATCTATCCATATGTGACAATGTGTTTTTATGCTTCTAACACAAGTCTCTGATAAGCTTGAATACATCATCGTCTTTTTCTTTTTAAACGCAATGGTTCATAACACGAGTCTTTGTCTGTGATCACTTTCTCTTTTATGGATTACACAAACACTGACAGCTGAATGCAGTTATCAGCTGCTGTTGTCTCTTCAGTTTGAATACCCACATTCAAGAGACAAATCATGATATCTTCTATAACCTGTTGTGAGAATCCTGGCCCTTTTTATTAATTCTAAAACAAATCATTCCATTTGACAATGGAACAATGTGAAGTGGTTTTGTGTGTGTGTGTGTACAATTTGTAACACTATTTTTGCCATTACCCATTTTAATGTTTCAACTATAGCAAAACTCACCCCCATCTCACCTTTACTCAAGCATGTGTATGTGTATAGTGTGTGTACATATGTCTACACACAACACACACACACATATATATGTACATATAAAATTAAGTACTAACACTTGTTTCCATGAAAATAACCTGATTCAAGATGGAATAAACAAAAAAGTGATTTTATTGGCTCACATAATTGAAAGTCCAGATGCGAGTATGATTTCAGACATGGCTGGATCCAGGGTCTCTTTCATGTATTTGGAATATTACTTTTAGTCATCGTTTTTACTCTCTCTGTTCTCCTCTGTTTTGTTTTTTTTTTTTCACTCTAAGAAATATTTTCTACTTATTGTCTGCCTCCCCACCCCCAGCAACTGAAGACATATAACCTTAGATCTTTAACTTAAACAGAAAATTATATATTCCTCTAAAATTAAAAAAGAAATAATTGAGTTTAGCTTTTGAGGCTCAGCAGCTCAGACTGGCCCAGTTTGGGCTACCTAACTGTCCCTGAATCAAACTCTGAGGCTTTGTTGGCCAAACCTGATCACATACTCAACTCCAGACACTAAACTGGAGTCAGCTCCACTATACCCAGAAAGACTAAAGAGGATGTCTCCAGAATCTGGATGTTCTTACTAGAAGAAAGGGTTTGGATGCTGAACAAGTAGAAACAATAAGTATCCTATATAATATAACAAGTCCTGTACTTCCTAAGTACTTCCCTAGTGACCAAGTTCCAAATGTCCTCAGTGTTCTGCTGTCCTCATATCATGATCTGGTAGATTTCAGAGTATATAGGTTATAACCAACTTCCTTCCCAAGTCACATTTCAGTTCAGGCAGCATCTATAGTTTGAGACTGACATTTAAAAATAATGTGTTGTGCAGTACACACTGAAATCACTGAATTCTATTCATTTTCAGCCATCTAAGTATTGTGTATTCATTACCCAAAAACATAGTCTTTTAATTTGTATTTCTTCAACATGACACAGACAAAAATCCACCGGCACTAGCAAAAGTGATATGAATGTTTGTTTGCTTGTTTTGTGGGAGAGCTCTCTTTTCAACACATACAGTCAAGGTCTAACTAAATTTGAAGAACAACTTTGTATGACCAAATCATCATATGGGTGCACTTCAAGAAAATCACAAAAATGTGGTAGATCAGATTTAACTCTGACTATATATATAATTTAACTCAAGCAACTTCTCTCTACATAGCTTACCAGTATAGAACCTTTCCTAGAGTCACCCAAGTACTTAAAATGCCAGCACAAATTTTATCTTGGCATAACCTCCACTGGTGAGTTATATACCTTACGTTAGCTGTTTCAGCTTAATTTATATCTTTGATGAAATGACTTTTAAATAAACCACATGTGTCTCTCATTCCAAGAGAAAGGAGCTTCTACTCTTAGTCACCAAGCATTGTTCCATAGGCTGACTGGCAAGTGTATTCATGCCCAGGGTTGTGTGAACTGGAAGCTATGAACTGGGAAGTCCAGTGCACCACAGTCTCTAGCAGAATTAGCCGTTTATTGTGCCAATGCAGCAACATAATCAGGAAAATTGAAATGCCACCTTTTGCTTCTCATGACATTCATCCTGCTCTTCCCCATTTCATCTGTTCCAAAACCACATATTGCTCATCTACTTGCACCTCAATTTCTGCTGGACACTAACAAACTCAAAACATGCATCCTGAGGGCAGACGGGATCGGGCTGTGGCTCACGCCTGTAATCCTAGCTCTCTGGGAGGCCAAGGCGGGCGGATTGTTTGAGCTCAGGAGTTCGAAACCAGCCTGAGCAAGAGCGAGACCCCGTCTCTACTAAAATTAGAAAGAAATTAATTGGACAACTAAAAATATATAGAAAAAATTAGCCAGGCATGGTGGTGCATGCCTGTAGTCCCAGCTACTCGGGAGGCTGAGGCAGGAGGATCGCTTGAGCCCAGGAGTTTGAGGTTGCTGTGAGCTAGGATGACGCCACGGCACTCTAGCCCTGGCAACACAGTGAGACTCTGTCTCAAAAAAAAAAAAAAAAAAAAGAAACATGCATCCCACTATACTCTTTCATAGAATCAAAGAATCTCTGCACTGAATAAGACTTTTAAGGTCACCTGGCTCTAAGATTCCCCAACAAGTAATCCAGCTCTAAGCCTCTGCTTTTTAAAGGGAGAGGTATTTGGAGTGGTCCAAATCAACGGTGCTGTGGGCTAACACCTCCAGTTCCAGCTCCCTTGTATGAATGGGTGACCTGGGTAATTTACTTACCTCCTTTAAGATCCAATTTCATTAGATGGATATAATGACAAAAATAACGATATCAACCCCCTGGGGTTCTAGCACAAAATTTATGATGTAATGTCTCTATAGTGAGTTTAATACAAGGCTAGTTTTGTGTGGTATGAGCTAAATAATTGATAATATCTATGTATCTGTCTTTATGTCTTCATTGACATTTCTATATTCAATGTAGTTTCATTTAACTATATAATTAATACAAACTCAAAAAAGCCATTAGGATAATATAGAATGAAAACAAAAAGATCACACATAATTCCTCTGATGAGAGCCAAATTTTGTTGAATTTGGTGCTTTTTCCTGTAAGCCTTTTTTTCCTATGATTATTTTTCTTTTGCATAGTTGAAATCATATTATGTATGTACTTTGGGAATGCATTTTTTTAATATTGTGACATAAATAATTCCCCATGTTATTAAAAACGCTATACGAACATCATTTTTAATGGTTGATTAACTTGCCAGCATACAGTCTTACCCCAATTTACTTAACCATGCTCCTGTTTTTGCACATTGAGGACAAACATATTTTTCAAGCCCTATTTGCATAAAAACATGAGAACTATCCATATTGACATAAGGTTTGTTGGAAAAATAGGGGAATATACATCTAACACGACCAGGAGAAAAGGATGTTGGATAAAATACCAAGAATACTTTTTCTTCTTCTAATTCTTCATGATACTGATACTAATATGAATGCCATTATGAATAATAACATTTACTGAGTGCTTATTATGTACCAAGCATGCTATGTTATTTAATTTAGTCATTTCAAAAGACTTGAGAGGTAACTTTTAATATCTGCTTTACAGAAGAGGAAACTGCAGCATAAGAGATGTAAGCAACTAGCAAAGCTCATGTCACTAGTGACTGAGTCAGAATTTGAATCTAAATCTGAGTCTAAGATGTCCTTGTCCTCTCACAAAAACCAAGTGTCCAGCCTTGTTTGACCTATCTGAGATTCTCACCCCCGGGGTCAAGTAGGACCCCCTGACAGGTATAGCACTAAGATTGTTAGATTCCAAGAAAACACAAAGTAGATGCTATAAGAAGGAAGCTGTTTTTAAAGAAGGAAATGTTGTTCCAGCAATTGAAAGTAAGATAAGCCTAGATGTTGTTCTGGTTCATTCCTTAGCATCGCAAATTAAATGCAACATGATTAGTCCAAGCCAACTATGGTGATCTTCATTCCCTGTGCCAGTGGCAAATTTGTTAGTGGGCATGTGATCCAATTCTGACAAGTTTTGAGATTTCTTCTGGGAGGGAGTAGGTAGAGTGGAATTCTGGGACATATTTCTTCATGCTGAAGAAAGAGAACTAATAAGCAATGATCCTTCTTCTTTGTTAAGGCAAAATTAAGACTTAACAAGAAAGTTAAGACTTTCTTGTCTGGATATGACACCTGGCACTTCTGCAAACTCCTTGTTCCAGGACTGAGGATGAAGTTAGCATGAAGGGTGTCAATGTGGACATGATACAAGCCTGGGTCATTAAAGATGTAGCATATTATCCTTCCTCTGGACCTGCTGTTATGAAAGATTATGAATTTCCTCATAAAAGAGAGATTATCTGCTATATCAAAATGGTATTGCTCACCATACAACCATCTTTATTTCATTCTCTCTCCTAATAAAGTTAGTGTCATGTGGCTAGTTCTTGCCAATATGCTGTGGGCAGAATTGGCGTGAATTGTTCTTGACCTGAGGTAGTTAAGAAAGGTTGTGATTTCTTTATGGTCTCTTCTCTTTTTTCCACTATTTGCATGGCTGGAAGTGAAGAGAACCACAGTGTCAGAGTTGCTAGAGTGAAGCAGCCAAAACCCATCCTAGATCTCCAAATTGATCTTGGATAAGGGTTAAAAACCTCAAACTTACATAGGACTTAACATGGACAGCCGCAAACCTACATGGAAGTTAACATGAGTATGAAGTTTAATCTGATGGGTTAAGCCACTAAAATTTGGGGAGTGTATGTTGCCACAATAGAATATATCCTATCCTAACTAATTCAGTTGCTATAAACTTTTCAGTGGCTGGTTGGTTTGTTCAGTACCTAAGGAGAGGTTTTGTTTAACTTCTGAGTACCTAGCAGACCATTTCAACACATATACCTTTCTAGGGTTTCAGCTTCTGCTTTAAAGTCCTCAGATACAAAATGCTGGTACTTTTTAAAGCTCTTTCTTTCCTTTGTTTTACATGGGTGAATAGTTGCTTTATTTATTATGCAGTTGGTGGTGGTTATAGAGAATTTTTCTTCACTAGGCTTGAGATTTATAGAGCTGGGCTGCCCTTTTATTAGGCAATATATTCAGTTTGGCGTTCTTAGGTGTCTAGAGAATTTGGCATAGATACGCTTTTATCATAAAAAAATTCTCATAATGATTATTATTAGCATACCCTGTTGTTTATCAAGCCCCAGTGCAAAAAAATAAAACAACATGCATATGTAGTTTTGAGAGTCTAAGTCTTTTGGTCTTTGAGGAGAACAAAGAATAGCATAAATATTTCTGAGCCTTGGTGAATATACTGGCCAAAAAAATACATGAGCAACTAAAATTACAAATAGAGCATTGCTGCTGGTATCCTTGAAATAAAAGTTTCCCTCCTGTACAGTGGATTTAACATACCCGAATTTCCCCATTATACCTTCAGGAAATGGCTACAATTTACCTGAATCTTGAAATCATCAAATCCCTACTGACTGCTCCCAGGAAAAAGAGAAAAGCTCAGTCTCTCATCCCTAACATTGTAGAGCCCCAATTAACCTTGACAATCACCTATTTGAAACTCCATAAATTAAAGGCAAGAAAAAAGGGCCAAGAGAATGGGAAATAATTTTCAAAAGATGACGAAAACAGTTAAGATCTAGCCAAATGCATTTCTCTCTTTATTTTATGGTCTTCTTCCAGATTTCAAAAAAAACAACAACAAAAAATCAACTGGAAGACATCATGTGCCCTTTCACATGCTTCCAGGTGCAACAGGCATATGGCTTGGTCTCTTGGACTTAATACAGAAATGTAGTCCTCGAAGCTGGACATGATCTCAAGGTATCAGCTACTACTACCATTGGTTGAACACCTGCCCAGTGCTAGGAACTAAACTACAGTTCTTTAATTGTCAAAACAAACCCATGAAATAGGTGTCACCATTTTAAGAAGGTCCAGAAAAGTTAAATGATTCGTCCTGGGTCCACAGATGTTGCCAATAGCAAGTGATAAAGATGGGATCCAAAGTTAGGTCCTTCTCACCTAATGTTTCTATGTAACTTTGTCCTCAGGGAAAAGTAAAGTATCATCATCCCTATTTTTCAGAAAGACAGCTGAGTCAAAGAAAGTCTAAACAAATCATTTAAAGTATCACATTAAGTCGGTGACTGAGCTGGAACAAAGAATGACAAAATTCCCAATGATCAGAGATTATTTTTTCTCTTAGCTAACCCCTTGTTTTCTGTGTTGAAGTTAATGTCATGTGAAGTTAAGAATGGTATGAGTCTAGTCAAAAAACCTTTTATTCTCTTTCCAAACTTTTGTTTTCCAGAGAAAATGAAGAATCTACATAGTATGTGCATCTCTCATCCCTTAGAATGTATCTGAGAATTTGTTTTTATTTTTAGGAGGAAAGAGAATAGGCAATGTGGCACATGGCAGCACTCGGTTGACACTTTGTTATTGTCCATAAAAAGAGCATGTAACCACAGGAGCCAGGCAAGTTCCAGATACTGGGACAGACTCGGAAGGATGCCCTGAACCCTCATAAGTTGTGATAAAACTCATAGAAATCTACAAGCATCACCTGTTTACAAGAAAACTCTCTATTTCATCATTTATTTCACAGCTAGCTTACTTCTGGGATAAAAATGGCTGCCCCAAAGTCATGGAATTCAAATAATGAATCGTCTTGAAAAGCACTGAGCCTGCTGCCTTATTTTGCAGATAAGAAAGTCGAGGTCCTGTAACAGAGAAAATGGCCTAAAAAAGAGTAAAAATGTTTTCTGTCTCTTCAAAACCCCTTTACCCTTTTTGAGAACTAAAACCTACATTCCTGCCTCAGGCTAGTGGTCGGGAGTGAAAGGGGAGTGTTCTTTGTTCTTTGAGCCACAGGAGATGGCTCAAGGGAACTGTCTGGGAGGGGGGTCATGAGATTGTCTTTGCCGAAGATAGGATGAATCAGAACTTTAAACAACTCTGAGCTTCTGCTCAGAAGCAGGATGTTGATACTTTCAGATGGGAGTCTGCCAATCTCTTCATTTGCCAGAAAATTAATACATTTTCTTTCCTTCTCCCCAAACCACCTCTTTCTTCTGATGCAGGCTTGGGGACAAATGCCAAACTTTCAATAAAAGAATTTGTTGCCTCTGGGTGAGCCCATTGGTGCCCCAGGGTAATGGCATCCCATGACTGCTGGAAGAGGCAGGGAGCAGCCTTGGATCAAAGCTGTGGGTCTTTTCAGGTAGAAGCAACTTCTTTTCAAGGTGAAAGAGCAAGGGATGGCCTCAGCAGCTGCTAGAGCCTGTTTTAGCTCTGGGAAACTCCTGTCTCTGTCTCCCTGAAGTAGATACAGCTCTCCCCAACCTGAATTGAGTTGAGCAGAAGGAAATGGATTTGGAAAGTGTCCAGATACCAGTCCAATTTTGGGGTAAGTTCCCCAGTATGCCAAGACCCTGATTCCACACATATGGGGGCTTTTCAGAACTTCCTGTTGGTTTAGTTTGTTTTGAGGCACCTTTTGGGAATGGAAGTCACAAGGTTGAGTGGAACGAGGGAACCTGGTTTGAATTCGGAGCTCATTTGTGCTTCCCAAGGAAACAGGGGATTAGGCCTCCTATTTGGGGAGGGTTTTGAACCTTCCAGTTGGGGTGCTATTTATCCCCTTTGGATTCCCATTTGTGAAACTTCCAGCCCTATGGCAAGGCATTTGAGGCACTATCTGAGGTGCCACTTAGGGTGACATTTGTCATATTTGAATTCCCATTTGTCTGTTAGTCCCTGGCATTTTGTGTTGAGGATCCCCTGTATTGTCTGTTATTTGTGAGTTTTGTTACAACATAAGGAAGAACTTACAGCTATGAACCTATATGTAAAGGGAATAGTGTTACTGTAATCCAATGTACATGCTGTAGTGTGAGCAAGAGTGGCCGTTAAATGAAAATTCCCACTTGATTGATAGGCCATGGCATTTTAGATTGCTTGAGTTTGGAATTCCCTATATTGCTCGTGTTTGTGTGTGAGTTTTTGTACCACTTCTCTGGTGAGTTTTTGTATTGTTGTACTGCTTATATGGAGTGTGTGTAAAATGGGAAAACAATAGTAAATATCTTACATGGCTATCAGAACATTAAACAATACATTATCTAGTACCAGTCAAAAATTGACAATGGTTGTTCTTTGGATGTTTTGCACAAATAAAAATTTGCAATTATATAGAATATTATCAGCTTCCTTTTGGCCATGAATTTAAGAAAGGAACAGGGCATGTAAGAGTTTTGTAAAAGTAAAAACCTTTACCACCACCAGTGAGAGACGAAAACAAGGATTTAAAATCCATCAAAAATAATAATCAGTTGCACGTGTGCTGACTACACAAAAAAATTCACACAGCTGAGTGAGAAAAAATAAAATAAAAATAGATGATACTAGTGGTTTAAATGTTGTCTCTGATTGTGATGAGCTTGGAGAGCTGATACTAATTCCTACTTAGCCAGTGCGTCTCCCTGTAAATGCCGCTTCCTCAGAGATTTCCTGCCCTCCGTGAAAAGATGACATTCTCTTGTTGTAAGATTTGTAGGAACCTGTAGTTTTTCATGTCATCCATTTTCTAAGACCCTGTAGGTCCCTCTCACATGATCTATCATCACAGTGAGTTATTATGTGATCATTTCCAGTGGTCTCCTTATTTTCTGTCTCTACCGCTAAAAGGCTGGTCTTTATGGGGGCAGGAAACATCTCTCTCTTGTTTACTACTTGCCCCTACTTTGCCTGTGATGGTGCCTGGCAAAGTGACAAATGAAATAATGTGAGAATAAACATGAACATAAGAGCAAGGGAAATGGAAGGAGGGAGGGAAGAGGGACAGAAACGTGGGAGAATGAAGTGATGCTGCAATTTCATTCAGTTCTTTTAAAATCCAAGTTCAGAGCCTTTCCCTTTACTGCTCCAGACTTCTTCCTTTTCTCTTATTTTCTTCTATTTTTATTATTATTATTTTTTTTTACTTTCTTTAAAAATGTAACTCAGTTAATTATGTGGCTGGATCCTGGGTTGGGAATTTTACTAGGTCTAGGGGAAGCTTTCCTTTCTGGTCAGCTTGGCGCATAATCTCGCTAACACTATTAAACAGGGGCAAAGGCATACCGGGGTATTCACCAGCTCACTTTTAGTAGAGCCTAAAGAGGGCACACAGCTAGGGGAAGAAGCGGATTAGCTTGTCAACAGCTTAAGATCAGTCACCTTGATGAGATTGGCAGATTTGAAATCTGCAACAGTGCATCAGACTGGGAATGGGTGCTTTTAACAGACACTGTTTGCCCCTGAATCTGCTTCAGTCATGGATCAACCTTGAGACTCCTCTAGATTTAGAAGTCAATCTCCTCGTGTTTGGTCTCTGAACCAGGCACATCTTTATAGACTATTGAAAATAAAATTACCTCCAGGAGTGAGTCCAGGTCCAATGATATCCCTTTACACCCAGCATTGCCTCTGGCTATGATATTGGCACCGACCAGTCTACCATCCTGGCTAAGCATTGCCGCTGGTTATCAGGCAGGTATCCGGCATCTGCTAGATACATATTAGTACCTGAGACACTGCTGGGAGGAACCTCAGAAAGGGAATGATCATCCTTCCTCCCCATTTGTAAACAATGATTGAATTAAAGCCCAGAGAGGGAAAGGGACTTTACTAAGCCCTCATGACATATTATGATGGAGTTAGATCCAGAATTTTAATCCTGAGTCAGGGATCTTTGACCTGGATCACACATACTGTTGTGAAAGGATATCAACGTTTTCTTTTTTTCTTTCTTTCTTTCTTTCTTTTCTTTCTTTCTTTCTTTCTTTCTTTCCTTCTTTCTTTCCTTTCTTTCCTTATTTTTTTAATGTATTGTAGGTACTATAACAAGCCCAACTGGCAGGGCTATATTCATGGCCAAATATCCAGCCCTCCTTATACAACGCCACTGACCCTCTCATATTTTTTCTTTCCTGAAGTCAACAAGAAAAGGATGAGTCTTCCCCTCTCCTCTTGCTATTTTTACCACCACATTCAAGCCCAGGCTCAGGAGAAAACTCCCCCTCCCTCTACCCTAAAACACACTGTGTCTTGATTTAGACTAAGACTTGAGGTCTACGGAATAACCCATTAAATACAGGCACACACAGGATGGAGACTGTTTAAATCCTATTATAGTTCATTTTAATGTAAATTTAGTGTTCCCTAAGCGGCGCCCCAAAGGCGATGACTGTGTTCCCCCATGCAACTCCCCTCCCCAGACATCTTGGAAAAATAAACAGAGAGAAACAAGATCCACATTTTTCATGTCTGTTAACTTTGCAACATGTGGTCACCACATAGGTTACTGTAATAGGAAACTGTTATAATTAAGCCCTTTTCTCCCCACGCCATGCTGGAGCTCAGAGTCTGCCGGGAGCGATAAGAAAGTTCTGTTCTACTGAATGTTTTGACGTTGTCTTTTGAAATTTACAGCTACAGAATATAAAACCTTTTTTATTTGAGTTGTGGGAGACCGAAAATTGTATAAGCAATTATATGTGAATTGGAAATGCAATCTTAAATGTTGAACAAAGGGTATATTTTCTCCTAATTCCAATGAAGCTGTATTTTTCTAATGGACTCCCATGATTCAAACATATATAAAGAGGGGGAAAAAAGTCTTCAATCTTACAGTTGGTTATAAGACCCTGGTGAACAGAGAAACTTTATAACAGCATGGGAGTTTATAATCCCCCAGCAGGAGGATTAGAAATTTGCAATGAGAGAAATCCTTAACCTTCACTTACATAACTGCACATTTTTAAGATTTAAATTGTACAAATCAAAAAAATGAAGATCATTTTGTTCTTTTCTAAAGGGTACTCGTAGATAAATGATGACTGGTTAGAGCCTATTGAATGTTCGAAACATTTATAGAACGTAATTTATTCATACCAAAGACATCAGAGAAGTAACTCTAGTGTTAAATTACAGCATGAAGAAATTAAAAGGCAGAAGTGAGCAGTTGGGTTTAAATGGAGGCTCTGAGGTTTGTAGAAAATGTCAAAAGAGTTCAAATGTTCATAATGCTTTCGAAAGTAAATATTTGGGCATACTGCAGGAAGGCTTTATCGCAGTGTAAGATAATACAGTTCTTCATGGAATACGTTAGAAAGAGAAGACTGTTTAGTCTAGCCTGTTTAATTTCCATATGTTTTATTAATAAACGGTTATGCCCCAAAGGTGATGTTCTTGCTCCTCCTCTTCCCCATTCAACTCTACCTAGTTCCCCATAAAGTTCATTCTTGAGTGAATCAAACCAATCCTTATTTTTCTTTTTCTTACTGATTCTTCTTAATTTATCAGAAAATTTACTGGACCAATAAGACATGTATCCTTAGGGACTTGAAAATGGAAGGCTAATAAGGAGCACATTGTTGACAGGATCTAGGAATACCTGGACACTGCAGTCGTCTGGCCATAATTTCTCCCCATTGTTAAGGGAGTTATAGGCACAAAGAAGGCAAAACCAGGCAAAATGTTACTTTGCAAATGCATGGCTTCAGCCTTAAATTTAGTAAACTGAGCTGGGTTATATGGAGAATTCTTTTACTAAGATTTGAAATTTCAAATGATATCCCTCTTTAAACCCAAAATTACATCTTGGAATTTACCACTTTACTAAGTCTAAAATAACAATATTTAACTACAACAAGAACAAATACACACACACACACATACACACGCTAAACAAAACAAAAACATAGAACCAAAAAATAAAATCAAAGAGAAATCTTTAACTCTTAAGAGAATGACAAATATGTCCATAATTCTATCCACAAGTTTACCTAATATCCGCACTACCACCTGAGAAATGTCTTGAAATCTAAACACCAAGGTCAGTATACTTCTTCCTTCAAACCGAAGTAAATAAATAAATAAAGCTTAGCAGAATATATCCATGGCTTTGGGAGTGAAGTTTTCTAAAACAGGACACTAAAAATTCTCACCATATTTATTTAAAAAACCAATAAGCTGAAAAATAATGAACTTAAAAGTGCACATTCATAAAAATCTCTGTCTACCCAGGTGAGAGGTGGATAGAACTCTGGGAGGCTGAGGCGGGTGGATTGTTTGAGCTCAGGAGTTCAAGACCAGCCTGAGCAAGAGCGAGACACCGTCTCTACTAAAAAAATAGAAAGAAATTAGCTGGACAACTAAAAATATATAGAAAAAACTAGCCAGGCATGGTGGCTCATGCCTGTAGTTCTAGCTACTTGGAAGGCTGAGGCAGAAGCATTACTTGAGCCCAGGAGTCTGAGGTTGCTGTAAGCTAGGCTGATGCCATGGCATTCTAGCCTGGGCAACAGAGTGAGACCCTGTCCCCGCCCCCCCGCAAAAAAAAAAATATACATATACTTTAATTGTTCCAAAATTTACACTGAGTTCCATAGTTTCCCAAACAGTCATTGTTTTCTGTGTATTAGACAAAGAGAATAATTGTTTTCTCAATTCACATTGTTGATTTGGGGGAATAATAGTTTAAGGGCATTGGCAATAAAAAATGGAATGTTTACGACGAGTGTTTGTTAAAATACTCAAAACTATTTGACTTTCAGGGCCATCAAACATTTACTGAGCAAATATAATGCAAAAGTTTCAGCCCAAGTGAAATAGATACAGTAGGTCAAAATGTTCGCATAACTTAAACAGTTTAGAACTAAGTTTTTAAAAAATTCTCCCATTAAGTATTTAATTTAATTATTTTTCAGTGCTTGGGGCTAATAGTGCCTGAACACATAATTTTCCTTAATTTCATTAGCAGGCATTTATGAGTCCCTGCTGTGGGTGGATATGGAAGAAATATAAACTTCAGGGTATTTTTCTTTCTTATTAAGTTAAAATGCAAAACAATTCATTGTAATTTTCGGGGTCAAAATACAGAAATCTTTTGAGGCTGCTTCTGGGAAGTATTCATCACTTTCCCCGTTCAACAAAAGGAGGCATTAATCCAAATTTCCACGACTAAAATTCATTCAGGGGACATACTTTGATTCAAATATATACTCAAAAATTTCTGGGATACTTATTCTTTGATTCTAAAGAGAGCTCTAAAGTGACCACTTAAGCCTAAATTCAGAATTTATTTACATTAGTTCCATATTCTTGTCCATCTCCACCAACAGTTGAAGGTATTAAAAATGCCAGGATAAAGTCAGAAAAGAGAAAAAGCTTCTAGTCTTCTTTCTAGGACTCATATAGCCATTATAAATAGGGCATTTCTGTCCAATTACAAATGGCTAGGGTTTCATGCAATTGGAAAAGCACATCGTGACTGTGAATGGAGAGCCTGATATCAATTTTCCATGTCCAATTTATAACACTTTCAAAAGCCTGTAAAGGAAATTCTATTTCCTGCAGGGATTCTGTGGGAATCCCTCCTTGGATTGTACGGATGAACCTCACTCCAAGAAACAAGGAGAAGGAGAGATGTTGATCACAAATGGCACGATAGTAGCCTGAAGTAATGAGCGTTACTCAACAACAGTTTTCTCACACCCAGATGTTCCAAGCACATGCTCAATGAGATCTAATGAGCATGAATAGATATATTCCACAGATAAGATAAAAAGAGAGTAAACCACTGTAGGGTGGAATTTTCCAATAAAAAACCTCCTGCCTCTTCTGTCCTTGCACAGAGCGGAAAAAGGAGGAGAACGTTCCTGATATTTGTCGTATTTGCCCCAGTTCATCTGGGTTCTGGCACTAAACCGAATGGGGTAAAATTCCAGCTTCGTCATGTATTAGTTTAAATGTCATTGTGTGAGTCATTTATCCTAACTGTACTTTAATTTCATCAGTAAAAAGGGTTATAATAGTACCTTCCTTGTAGGACTGTTGTGTGAACTGAGAAATTGTCTATCAAGTGCATCACACAGCACCGGGTACACAATAAGAACGTAATAAGTGTTGTTATCATTATCGTTGCTTTATTGTTGTTATTATTATTATTATTAATTTCTTTGTTTCTGGAAAAGGAGCTGGTTTACCAGAGCTATGAATTAATTTAAACTTGGAAATTTCTTCAAATATTTGTATTTTTTCTCTATTTCTTCAAAAAATGTAGGCTTGTTTAGTCTAACCTTCAGAGAGATGTTTCCAGAACTAAAGGAGGCCCTTTCAGGCTGTTCTAGTTTCTATAGGTCTTAGGACATTATTTCAGTAACCTGCAAATACACACAGACACACACATGCACACAGAGCTGCAGACCCACGGTTCTTTCCATTCCCAGTCATTTATGCATTTATTCTGCAAATATGTTCTTGCATATGACGGCTCTGTATTCTTTCTCAAGATTGCCTTGTCTGTAATCTCCAAGAAGAAAAATTTTGTGTCTTAAATGCATGTTATGCATGTGGGGGGTGGTGATAAGGGTATATAATTTTTAAGATGGTCCATTTTTCAGGGGGATTTATAAAGCAAAGTTAAGGGAGTGGTGTAAAGGCTTTTGAAAGTGTATCCTCAGGGCAGATCTCCAGGCTTGCAGCAGGAGCTCTCTGCAAAGAATTGCTTTTCACAAGCATCACTTTCTCTATTCATGCCGTAACCCTGGCGCCAGTTCACTGCTTCTGCTTTGGACCACTAGCCTGGTCCAGCTTTGGTCAGTCATTTATATGTAGCTTGATGATGGACACCGCCTGTTCCTTGGGTTTCACTCCTGCCAAACTGATTGACATCTGGTTTCTTGCTGAGATTTTGACCGGCAACCCATTCCTGAGTTTGGCTTCAAGAGCTCTTATGCCCTACTTATCCTCAGGAGTTGTTTTCTCTTCACGGGATTAATTGCAAATCAGGGACCACTTTGCAGTTATCGTCCTTTAGATCTGTGCCTAAAAAGCCTTTATTGGACAGAAAGAAGGTCTGGCACCTCCTTCTTTGCCTCTCCTCCCCTATATAAATTTCCCTGGAACAATATGCGTCTCTATTAAAGAAATCGTATTATTCCAAAGTTACTGGCCTACTGGATACAGCAGCCTCCTCCGGAGCTCATGCCCAGAAGGTTATTAGCTGAGTTTAGTTAGCATTGATCAAATTCTGCCAATTTTCATTTTCCATAACCCACTTTTATTCAGGGTTGATGCATTTTTTAAAAATGTGAAGTGATTATCATTTAACAGCTGTTGTGCAAACCATTTACAGTGAATTGTTTTTAGTTTTCCTCACCAAAGCACAGCTCCCTGATAAAATCCCCTCCCAGAATCTCCCTGAACCTTGGTGTATCAACAAGCCTCAGTATTGATTACCCCACTGCCACATAACAAAAAAGCAGTGCAGTGCCATAGTAAAACAAAACACAAACAACAGCGACAACAACAACAAACATGGGATCGCAGGATATGCAGGCAAACAGCAAACAGATCTGGGTTCAAATTCCTGTTCATATCTTTGTAAAGTGCAGGAACTGAGGCTAGTGTCATAACATCTGAGTGTCTCGCAGTGTTCATGCACAAATTTGGGATATTGTCTACATTGAGGGATTTCACCGAATATTCAATCATATCAAATACATACATGTCATTACATCACATTATGTATGTGTGGTATCTTGTTCCTAGTAAATACCTGATGAAGGTAAGAACTATTTTGTCATTATTCTTCACTGTAGAAAAGTGAGAAGTTCTTGGCACGGGAGATGATATAAAAATAATGTATGTAATATGATATAGTGATATAAAAATACAAAACATTAGAGAGACAGATGAAACTAATTCTAAAAACTCTTTAGACTGATAAATACAAGCTCAACTCCTAAAATGCTCATCAACTCCAAGACTGTCTGGCTCATCAGTGGGGTCCTTTAGTGCCCATGACTTAAAGTCCATGCTGTGACTTGAACCTGTGTTCCCAAATCAGCACGGAACCTGCCCTAGAACCTGGCTTTCTTCCTCTCTTCCCTCCCTTCTATTCATACGAGTCTACCAGCTGCAGTGCTTGAAATTACAGCCCCTGAGGATTTGGTTAGCATCTTGTTGGTCCCTGTAATGTTGCTGCCAATCTCCGGCCCCTCGCCAGCTCCGTGGGGCTGTCCCAAGGCTCCAGCTTAAGTTTACCTCCAGCCCCACCGACGTACTAATGAACTCTATCACTCACTCTGAGCCTGACAACTAAAAATAGCCTCTGGCTTAAATCGTTTGTTTGGAAAGGAAAAACAAAATTGAGAGAGGGAACAGAAATGATGGCTGTGCTCCCTTCCATCCAGCTATGCTGAAGACCTTCTCCAAGGAAAACACCATCGTTGCGATGAGGCTCATGTGACCTGACCTCACGGAGGCTCCCGGAGAGTTTGCAAATGCTGATAGGCAACCAGGCCCCTGCCACGCTCCCATTCTCACCCACTGGATGCCCCTCTGTGATCCAGAATCCCTTCCTGTCAGCTATGAAAGTCCAATTCTCTGCCTTTCACAGAAGTGGCAAGAGAGACTTTCTGACAAGAGCTTATTAGGGGGAGCTCTGGTGAGACCCTGCAGTTCACAGTAACTGTGACCACAGTAACCACAGTAACTGACAGATTGGGCTTCGAGTTAGACACTTGCCGCACACGTTTCAAAGCACCTGTATATTTAAGATTGTGTATCATTCGGCGCAATGTAAACATCTACATTCATCTTGATGTTTACAGCCCAATGTAACTGTGCCTAAAGCCATGTTAGCGTCTTTTTGCCCTATCTCCTGTCCCCAGCCCCCTGTACTATGCTGAATTTCGGCCACAACACATTTTCTTGCCCACCTCACCCATACATACATTGCTATTTCCACAAATAAACACTTGGGGTTCTTTTTGGATTTTCTTTTGGGGGGGAGTTATAATTTCTGAAGTATTCAAATATCTTTCCTCCCTTCAATTTTGCAATCATATAATATAATACATGAACATCATTTTTAAATGGCATCCACTTCTAAAAGTTTTCCCTAGATTTTGTATTTTTTATTAAAAAAAAAATCCTCAAACCCTGTATTTGTCCATTTCCCATGACACAACACATTTTAATATATATTATTATTTTGGTGATGATAATGATAATGATGATTGTGATGATAATCTAGGTACCTGTTTTATTTTCAACCTTAAAAAATTAACTTCTGAGCAGATTAACTTAGTATATTTTAATGTTTTCACCTCTTTGGCACATTGACTGGCATATTATAGGTGCTCAGCAATACTGATTGAGTTGGATTAAATAATGCATAAAGAAAACTCAAGCAAAGAAATCCATGTTTTTGGTATATTTGGTGTTTGAAACTTCTGAATTGTTTTCACAGTAAAGACTTTTCTTTAGACCTTTTCTCCATCTTTCAAAAATAGATTGTATCTTTGGAAACTGCCAGGGTAAGGGTAATTGAAGGCTTGCAAATGAAAAAGATATAGGCTTTACATTTTGAACAATTTCTTTACATCAATTTTCTTGTATTATTTTATGGCTGGGATCTCTTATCTAAGTCAAAGCTAAGAGCATATAAAGCTGAGATTATTCATAGGTATTTTGAATCCCATTTGGCATTCAGAATTCTGATGATTTCTATTCTATGTGGCATGCTATTTCTTTCTTTAAAAAAGTAAAATAAATGTAGCAAGAAGCACTCTTATAAGAAAAAAAGTGATAGTGGATATCTAATGATAATAATTGTGGCCATTAAGATGTCCATTGTGCTACATCATGTGGAACTTCCTTGAATTCTGATCCCTAGAAAATTAAAGAACAAGGAGGCAAGGAAGGTGGGTAACTGTTCCTCTGTGCACCAAAGCATGGCAGTGGGATGAACTGGGAGCCAGCTGTGATGCCAGAGGAATGTAGAGAAAGAAGAGTGGCTACAGAAACAGAGTCATGAGACGAACCACAAGGTGCACAGTGTCAATGGCAGGAAAAAATAGTGCATAGTGTAAATCTTCTGTAGCCCTCAAAGCAGAGAGTCTTGTTGTTGTTTTGGTTTTATTAATCCACGGGACCTTGAAATAAATACACTAAAGATTGCTGTCTGGGGTCTTTATGCTCTGATGACTTAAAAGGATAGATTTTTTGTGTGTTTGGAATGTACATCCAGAGATTTTTTGGGGGGAGGGATGGGGAGAAGTGGATCTGCTTATTTTGAAATCACTGGGAAGGAATAGTTACCCCACCCTCACCTCTCTTCCTCCTCCACACTCTTCAAGGCTACCTACAATATCTTGTGCCCTAGGGGAGAAGTACTCACAGGTCAAGTGCCAGCTTTTGTCATCTCGCTCAGAGGAAACAAATATCTAAGCAGCTCAACTAATCCATATATGGCACACTCTATTTGGCTTTTTGAGTCAAGAATGTGATATACTCATAACAATGAAAAATCATACAATATTCGTAATATTTGATCTAATCAACCATATAGTAATGTGACCTGGGACACACCATGGTGTTCTCCTGTGTTTCTTAGTAATTTAGAGCTGCGTCTAAAAGATTTAGACAAATGGTTTTCAGCTCAAATTGATTTTCTACCCAGGTGACTGTAAGGAATGCCTGGGGACATTCTTAATTCTCACATCTTGGAAGATGCTATTGGCATCTAGTGGATAGTGCCAGGGATGCACGTAAAGATTTTAAAATGAGTAAGACATCTCCCCACAACAAAATGATCTGATCCAAAATGCCAATAGTGCCCAAGTAGAGAAGCCTAATCTAGAGTCCCTCTACTCAGGTAGAGTAGAAGGTCAATAAAAATGCACCGTCTCATCTGCCCACCCCTGCCAGATGATATCAACATCTTTATGTGAACAAGACTCCTGAAGAGGCCGGGCGCGGTGGCTCACGCCTGTAATTCTAGAGCTCTGGGAGGCCGAGACGGGCGGATTGTTTGAGCTCAGGAGTTCGAAACCAGCCTGAGCAAGAGCGAGACCCCGTCTCTACTAAAAATAGAAAGAAATTAATTGGACAACTAAAAATATATAGAAAAAATTAGCCGGGCATGGTGGCACATGCCTGTAGTCCCAGCTACTCGGGAGGCTGAGGCAGGAGGATCGCTTGAGCCCAGGAGTTTGAGGTTGCTGTGAGCGAGGATGACGCCACGGCACTCTAGCCTGGGCAACACAGTGAGACTCTGTCTAAAAAAAAAAAAAAAAAAAAAAAAAGACTCCTGAAGATTCGTATGCTCATTATCGTTTGAGAATCACTAGGATAGAGTGGTCGTTCTCGACTTTTACTGGATTACTGAATCACCTGGGTAGCTCTCCAGTGGAAAAAAATAAAAATAAAAAAAATCCACACCCTGCCACACCCGTGGAGATTCTGATTCACTGGTCTGGGGTGGTGTCCCTGATAGGAACAATTCTTAAAACTTCTTACGTAATTTTAATATGACAACAGGGTTGAGACCCATCAGTCCAGTGTAATTTAGAGCCGGGAGACCGTGTTTAGAGTGAACAGATGTCTTGGTATGCTGAGGACAGTCCAGTCTGTGCCTTTTGTTCTAGAATATTATAGCACCACTTTTCATTCTCAAATGTGTTCTGAGGTTGGAGTAAGCAACAATTTCTTGAAAGGAAACAAAAAAGTGCTAATCATAAAAGATAAAGACAAATTGGATCTTATTAAAATTAAGAACTATTCATCAAAAGTACTGATTAAAATTGTGAAAAGGCAAATTAGAAAGTGAGAAGAATATATATTTTATGCATATTTCCAACAATTTGTACACACTGAATATATAAAAAACTCTAACAAATCAAGAAGATAAAGATAAGACTACCTAATAAGGCAAAAGATTTGAACATTCATTTTATTAAAGCTGTGCTAATGGCTAGTCAACATATTAAAATATGCTCAAATTTATGTTTGAGGAAATGCAAATGAAAACCACAATAACTCACCAATACAAAACCATACAATGGCTAAATGATAAAGACTAATGATACCAAGAATTGGTGAGATGTAGAGCAAGGAGAATGCTCCTCTTGTCTTACTAATGGAAGAACAAATTGAAAAGCTTTTTGGAAGTTATGTACCAAAACTCGACATGCACATAAGTACACCCATGACCAATACGTCTACTCTTATGTATATACCCCAAAGAAATAGATACATATGTTCGCCAAAATGCATGTATTAACTTCTCATAGTAACATTAATTCATAATAGTCCAAGATTGAAAACTATCCCAATGCTCAACAGTAGAATGAATAAATAAATTTTGATATTCACAATGAAATAATACACAGCAACAAGACCCAGTGATCTTCAACTAAACGAAATGAGATGGATGAATCTTTCTCACATAATTCTGAGTGACACAGCCAGCCACAAGAGCACAATGTCAGATTTCATTGATATAAAATATAAAAATAGGCAAAACTAATGCATGATACAAGAAGTTTGAACGGTGGTTATCCTTGAGGGAGATAGAACCTGGAAGTGAGGGTGAAGTAGATTCTGGTTGGGTGCAAAGTTCTCTCTGCCACTGGGCTTGGGTGTCATGAATGTATTTGCTTTGTATTTAGGTGCATTCTTGAATATGCATAGTACACTCGAGTTCTTTTTAAACTATCCCATATTGGATAATAACATTCACAGTTACCCTAGCCTCATGCAATGGTCTCAGGTTACAATGTAGGGCCTGAAGTGCAGCCATCTCAAGTCTGTAACGCTAGTACTTCCTCTAGTAAGCCTGAAGGATCCCAGAGAAACTGTGTGGTGATTTCACACTGATTCTTTAGTATAGTCATTAGCAATCTTGACTGCACATTGGCATCACCTGGTGAGTTTCTAAAACTCCTGACAATTAAATCGGTAACTTTTCAAGCTCCCAGGTTGTACCAACGTGCCAACGGCTGGGAACCACTGCATTAGTCCCACCTCCCTGCAGCCTTATGAACCTGGTACACCAGCACTGCTATTATGATCCTGCTGATTGGAATCACCTGGACATTCTCAGGTCCCTTGTGACATTTATTCATCTATTTGCTCTCTCAAGAAGCATGCACTATTTACTAGGTCCTGTGTTAGGTTCTAGATGCTAGGTGCTAGGCCCAGGTTATAAAAATAGATTGTATACCTCAGGGAGCAAAGATCAAATATTACCTTTTAGTTCTATGCTGTAGTATCAATAACAAGCACTGTTATACATAACGGCTCTGGGAGGAACTCTGGAAAACTTCTAGGAAAAGCAAGGGTGAAGAAAGTATTTTAAATGACAGAAGCAATTTCGTGAAGGTGCAGAGACATTTCTCATCACTAAAGTGAAATGATCAGCTCCTAATCCCAGGGCATCAGGAGCCTCGACAATTTCATAAATGGAAGCTGTAACTCCAATAATAATAATAATAATTATAATCCTATCATAAACATAGCTAGATTTTACCTTTCTCTCTCTTTCTCTCTTATCATTTTATCCTTGAGTTTTGCACAGTGCCTGACGTCCTAGAGTTGGTCAGTAAATATTGGTTGAATAAATTAATAATTGAACAAGCAAATGAAAATATTCTCTCAGGAAAGGAAGGATGACATAACATTTATCGAACACCATATATGCTGCATCCACGTGCTAGGCACTTTGTGTTCTTATGCCATTTAATAGTCATGGCACATTGTAAGCAGTAGGAAATATTAGCCTCATCTCAAATCTTAAAGAATATACGAGGCCCAGAGAGCATAAGGAATGTCCAGGGTCACAGGACTGTTTGACAGAACCCAGTCCAAACTCTGATGTGTTGCAATTTGGTGCCCCTGCTCTGAGTATTGCACTCCATAGAGCAGCAGGACATCACCCACCCGGGGCCATCTGGCCCCTGCCCTCCTTTGGGGCCAAGTGTCTTCCCCACATACCTAGCTCCCACCACCAAGTCTTGCTTTCCTCTCGTGGCTCATATTTATAATTCAGTATCAAATTATCTTAATTAACAACATGCTGATTAAGATATGGTAGAGGTGCCACTATGGAATCAAGAGGTGTTTCCATAGCAACTAAATGATAATCCCCCGTCTTCCCAACTTTGCAGTTTTATTTGAATTCACAAAAACAATTTTGTGAATAGCCATTTCTTGTGGAAAAAGTAAGCTCAGAAATTGACAGGAGAAAAGTGAGTAGTAAACCACTTGGCACTTGCTGAACCTTCCTGCCCTCTCCCTCTTTAGTCTTTTCCACTTCTTCTTCCTCTCCTCTTCCACTCCCGGGACCCTCCCCTCTCTCACTCTACTCTGGCACTGCTATTCTTGGTCCCTGCGCCACAAATACATGGACAAATCTCTCCTGCACCAAGAGCTTCTTACAGCAGGGGCTGTACACAGCCCTCACTGAGTCTGCAAAACCTCTCCAGCAAGCGGTTACGAACAAATGCCTGATGAGTGACGGAAGAAGCTTTAGTATTTATTTGTTTAAGAAACATTAATTTATTGTTTTGTTTGTTTAAGAAATATTCATTGGCTCTTTGCAGACACTGCCACCATCTGAAGCCGTCAGCTCCACTATGTTCTTTACTGTCACAGTTGGCTGCAAGCCGTTGGGCTGTGTCTCTTTCAAGCTGTTTGCAAAGTTCCAAAGACAGTAGAAAATTTCTTGCTCTGAGCACTGGAAAGAAAGGACTTGCTTATAAGCATTCCTGCCTTCACAGAATTATTCCAGAGTTTACGTGCCAAGGTGGTGACTTCACGTACCATAATGGCACTGATGGCAAATCAATTGACAGGTAGAAATCCGATGATGAGAACTTCATCCTCAAGCACACGAGAACTGGCATCTTGTCCATGGCAAATGCTGGACCCAACACAACAGTTTGCAGTTTTTTATCTACACTGCTAAGACTGAGTGGTTGGATGGCAAATGTGTAGCCTTTAGCAAAGTGTAAGAGAACATGAATATCATGGAAGCCATGGAGCACTGTGGGCTCAGGAATGGCAAGACCAGCAAGAAGATCACCATCGCTGACTGTGAGCAACTCTAATAAATTTGACTTATATTTTATTTTAACAACCAGACTATTCCTTCTGTAGCTCAGAAGAGTACCCTTCCACCCCGTTTGTTTATAATATCCTATAATCTTGCTGCAGTCTTTGGGTTCAATATTTTCCTTATTCCCTTCCATGTCTAGCTAGGTTACAGAGGTAGATTTATGATTATGAAACAAAACTAAATTACAACAAAATAAAATAAATATTTATTGAATGCTTACTGGACCCAAGGAACCTGATGCTAAATACACTCACACACACACATGTGCACACACGTACATGCTCTTACATTCATACATAGATAATATATAGATATATACCTATTCATCCATTGGAAGAGATGATCAAGATGATAGTTTTCCAAGGCATGATACATGCTATGATCTGACTGCTTATGCTGAGATGCTTTTCACCTAATTTGTTCATGCACATGCAGCTCTATCAAACACCCCGTTTGGGTTTACAGGTATTTGTTGCACAGACGTTGCTATATTTAGAAATTTCTATTTTGGTTCATTAAAAACTGCAAAACCGATCTGTATCATATACCAAACTGTTTTAAAATAACTCTCCATGTTTATTGAAAAATAAACGAGGGGAATAACAAAGTCATGGGAACAGAGCTCAGACATGTCCTCACTACCCTGGAAGAGAAAGTGACTGAGGAGATAGTTCTGGCAGGATAGCTACTGCTGCATCAAATCTGAGGCCTTCCTGAAGCACATCCTAAGTGCCTGAGTGCTTCAGATCCCATGTGGCCAGACACTGGGCCATGGCAGACAGAAGCGTGTTCCTGCTGCCAGGAGGCCTCCTATTGTTTCAACATAAAGAGACAACAAAAGTGAAAAATATAAAGTATTGAATGAGGGTAGAAAGACTTTAGACAATAGTAATTCATGCCATGGGAATTCTCCCAAAAGTGAGCAGAAGGAAAATCTAGAAGGCAAGGAAAGTTGCATGTCTTCAGAAAGCACGTAGCTCAGAATGATTGGAAATGCTACTGGGGATGGTAACAGATAAAAACAAAGGGGTAGAGCAGAGTTTGGACACTATCCAATAGGTGCAATGGTCTGTTTAGCTAAATGGTTGAATTCAATCTATCTGGGCTTCTCCCCGGTTTTTTCTACCAATGCCATTGACTCCAAAGTCAACATTTTCTTCAACCAGTGCATGAAAACATCAGAAGATAAATATATTGAAAAAAGGAGCAGGACATTCATCATAGAACACTAAGACCCATATGATTAGGAATCTGTCTCATAAAGATAATGCAAACAAAGGGGTTGAGGATTTGGTACCATGATGTCTTTCAGTTGGTAGATAGGGTTGGACTGAATTAACGCCAGTAAATGTTATTTATGTTCCCAGATTTTTCTCAGTTGGTTTATCTGAAGTTCTACATCATTGGAAGGAAAAAATAATACTGATGAACAAGGCAAAAAGGGCAACTACAATTTGTGTGAGGATAAATCATAATCATATTTATCATCATTATCATAAGTGTTTCTTTGCTCAGAAAATTAAACATATTCCATGTTTTTTCTCTGTAGACTTAAAAGTCAATACAACAATCGCAGTGAGCCTATGCATTTAGGGAATATATTAGATATAATAAAATGATTTATATTCAAGTTAATATCTAATAGTAATAGCTAAGCTTCTTGTTTCTTACAAGAAATACCTTTTGTGAATGGTGTTTTCAGGTTATATTTCTCTCTCTCTTTCTCTCCCTCTCTCTCAAAGCAGTTTCTGTGAATAAAATCTCTGCTTTTTGTGGCAAATAATTTTTAAGGACACTATATATTCTGTTGTTCATGTCTACTTGAAACATTCATTAAATAATTGAGCATCAGAAAAAAGGTTTATCTCCATATGAACTAACATGTTTTCTCTTTCTATAGGCTATGCATTAATCAAAAATTGACTGCTCCTTTCGGTCTTAATACCTAGGAAGCCCAGAGCTAGATTTACTGCTAAAGTCACAATATTAATTTTTAAGATATCTTTCCCTTCCATTTCAATGCTATTTTTCTTTATGCCTGCTATTTTATCATATGCCACTTCAAATCAGCCTTGGAAATGGATGGAATATAAATGAATATATTAGCAAGCAACAGCATAAATAAATGGGAGACGAGAGAGAGTAATATGGAAATTGTAAGATCCAAAAGGGTAATTCGTCCTGTGTAAATTACAATCAGCCAACTATAACTGGTGCCCCAGAAGTGATGCATTGTTCTAAAACAATGATTTGAAAATAGAAACAGAGCTATCTGACAATCATTAAGAGGTAAGGGGAAAAGGGATGCATTAATAATTTATGTGAAGAAACACTAGAAATTGTTTAAATGCTATAAATTTACTAATATCATTGGCTACATTGAAAAAAAAGTTGAAAAAAAGTTGGAAATGCTGCATTTTGATCAATTGGTGAAATACACAGTGCTCTACATGGTTAGATATAATAAAAATGGGTGCAACCATTGTGTAAGGCAATTTAGTAACATCTGTCAACATTTCAAACACGTATATTTTTGACCCAGTGACTTTCAGAAAACTGTACAATACATTCACTTACCCAGGTGTACACAGGCATTGATACAAAGACGTTTATTGAAATATTTTCTGTAACAGTAAAATTTTAGGAATTTTTTTAAAGTATCCATCAAGAGTGGACCAAATAAATGCTAGCAATAAATATAATGGAATTATATGCAACCAATGCATAGAATGGAACAGATCTTTGTAAGAATGGGAATATGTTTAAAGTGTTTAAATTAAAATGTTGGAGAATATATGCTTACTTATTAATATATTTGTTTATAATAAAGCATTATTTTTAGTCAGACACATGGACTATGATGATAAAGAAGAAACAGATCAATAGGTAGGTAGCTGGACAGATACGTAGGCTTACATACACAAGATACTTTTAATAGTCAGGCTTTTGGAGCCTGAAACTGGTGACAATATTCACAGAGTGACTTTTATTGTTTAACTGATTTCCATTCTGAAGCATTTCAATTTTTTCCATGAATATCCATAAATTTTAACAATAATTGTAACAAAAACTCGTCTTAGGAAAGAGCTTATAGAAAGCAAACGTGAGCCAATCGCCTGCAGTCCCAGCTGTTTTGGAGGCCGAGGCAAGGGCACTGCTTAAGCCCAGGAGTTCGAGGCTGCAGAGAGCTATGATTATGCCAAAGCTCTCCAGCCTGGGCAACAGAGCGAGCGAGACTCAGTTTCTCTAAATAAATAAATACATAAAACAAATTTTAAAAAAGAAAGCAAAAATACCAAAAATAAGCATATCCTATCACTTTGTTGACAAAGTCCAGTGTAGAGAGGGTTGATTCATCATGAGATTCTGCAACATAGAGATGCAAACATTTAATAATGACATTGCAAAATATAGGCGAAAGTATGTTTACTTTGATCCAGATTGGAGGTCCAATAGCAAAGGTAAAAAACATTTTTTTTTTTTTTTTTTGAGACAGAGTCTCATTCTTTTGACCAGGCTAGAGTGAGTGCCGTGGCGTCAGCCTAGCTCACAGCAACCTCAAACTCCTGGGCTCAAGTGATCCTTCTGCCTCAGCCTCCTGAGTAGCTGAGACTACAGGCATGAGCCACCATGCCCGGCTAATTTTTTCTATATATTTTTAGTTGGCCGATTAATTTCTTTCTAATTTTTAGTAGAGGCGGGATCTCGCTCTTGCTCAGGCTGGTCTCGAACTCCTGAGCTCAAACAATCCGCCCACCTCGGCCTTCCAGAGTGCTAGGATTACAGGCATGAGCCACCACGCCCAGCCTAAAAAACATTTTTAAACAAAGACTGGCTATATTGTATTGTTCAGAGTGAATGCAGCCTTGCCAATGAATGAGGCATGCTTGCAATGGTGCTAAATATGTCTGAGAGGAGGCGTTTCTTCTGAAAGAAAGATCACAGCACGATCCTGGGATAGATCTCACTGTCTTCACAGTTAAGTCTTGTTTTTCCCTTTGCATTCTCTACACACCTACCTCATTCTCTCTTCCCCCTCCTTTTTCTCCTCCTCCTCTGTCTCCTTCTCCTCCTCTTCTTCCTCCTCTTCCTGCTTTCCTCTTTCCTCCCTCACCCGTGCCCCAAACTATATTTTAAAATTCTTGCAGTTTTAAATCTGCACAGGGCTTAAAATATTTAACACCTTTGTTTTTATAGATGAGAAGAATAAGATCTATAGGGAAAGGGATCAACTTAGCCAGTTCAAACTAGTAATGGATAGATTATTGTCCTCTATCAAGTGTCTACTGATGACTTCTATATGTAGGGAGATAGGAATATATATTCACACACACACACACACACACACACACATTCACCCTATATTGACTGGTTGAAACACGTGGCAACTTTGCAGTATCTGGGAATTAGGAGAGGGTGGATTATCCATCCCCACTCAATCGCAACATAGGAAAGGATTAGAATTCCTATAACTCAGTGATTCAAAGGAAGATGCGTGCCTGAAATTAATTGACATTATTGAACATACTAAGGGCTTTGAAAGCAGACAAACATGAAATCCAAACCAAGCTCCTTCACTTACTGATTTTGAAGGCTCAGTTTTCCCAACACTAAAATGAGGATGGTGACACCCAACATGGGAATTGTTGAGTTGATCAATGAAATAGACTCTGTATTAAAGGCCTGGCTCAGTTTATGCTTTTAACCTAGAAACCAAAAGCCCCATGGAAGGGGCTGTGGTGGCCCTTGAATGAACACAAGGCATGCATAAGCCCTTTCACAGTGTGAGTGTTTTTTTGTGTGCAAGCATTCTTTTCTTTGGGAAAAAGTCCCCAATTTTCATTAAATTCTCAAAGTTGCCTGTGTTCCCTGTTATTTTAAGAAAGCTGACTTAAATAGAAGCAGTAATTGCTCGTGTTAATAATAATAATTATAATCCTATCATAAACATAGCTAGATTTTACCTTTCTCTCTCTTTCTCTCTTATCATTTTATCCTTGAGTTTTGCACAGTGCCTGACGTCCTAGAGTTGGTCAGTAAATATTGGTTGAATAAATTAATAATTGAACAAGCAAATGAAAATATTCTCTCAGGAAAGGAAGGATGAGATAACATTTATCGAACACCATATATGCTGCATCCACGTGCTAGGCACTTTGTGTTCTTATGCCATTTAATAGTCATGGCACATTGTAAGCAGTAGGAAATATTAGCCTCATCTCAAATCTTAAAGAATATACGAGGCCCAGAGAGCATAAGGAATGTCCAGGGTCACAGGACTGTTTGACAGAACCCAGTCCAAACTCTGATGTGTTGCAATTTGGTGCCCCTGCTCTGAGTATTGCACTCCATAGAGCAGCAGGACATCACCCACCCGGGGCCATCTGGCCCCTGCCCTCCT
>NW_012152729.1:6500639-6653662 GCF_000956105.1 Propithecus coquereli | reverse complement strand
TATCTATCTTATGGATTGAATGTGGGGATTAGATTGTCTGAGGTTATACATGGGAAATAAACAGCTTTTTAGATTCAAACTAGTATTTACTGAGTATAAATTTGCTATTCAGATACTTTCTTATCTCTGTTGCCTCCTATCTCACTATGCTTAGAGACTATCTTCAGTAAATCCACTCAATGACACTATTTATTTATTTATTCTAAAATCCAAATATGCCAATATTTTTCAGTGTCTACCATGGACCAGCCACTGGTCTAGGTTCTGGGAATCTAGCAGTAGAATGAATGTAGGGTCTGTAACATCAATAATATTTTATGTATCTATCATTTTTCTATCTGTTTATCTGTCTACCCACCTATCTATATATCCTCCTAGTTATCTATCTGATGTGTTAACATTTATGGAAAGGAAGAACAGGATATGGTAAGACTGAGTGAGGATCTAAGCTTAGTTTGACTTTGGAAAATTAGGAAAATTTTGCTAGAGAGGGTTCTATGCATGCCCACTAGAAACCAAGGAGGGAGATTTTATTTCTTCTGGAATTGGTTCAATGCCTGGTTTCACCCTGTTAGGAGATTTTTATTAGGAGCACCTATCTCAGTGACTTCTCTTCTTTTTCATAAGAGCTCTAAGGGCTACCCAAAATCTTAGGAATTATCCAATCATATTTTTCTGTTTTCTCTTAGGGGAATTTGTTTCTAGAGGAATTTGAATGATTTAGGCTGGAATTGCATTTCTACAGTTGGCTAGCAGGGCAACTTTGAACAGTTTTGCAGAATTTCTATTTTCCTATCTCTGAAATGAGGGTAACAATAGGTAGAACTATACATCTTAAATGGAAAAAATGATGGAAAGCTTTGCTTCTCAAGTTTTCTTGTGCTTGAAAATCATCTGCAATCTTGTAAAAAGATATGGTTCAAAGGAGGAGGGCCTGAGATTCTTCATTTCTCATAAGCTCCCAGGTGAGACAGATGCTGGTAGCCCATGGACCACAGCTTTAGTAGCAATGCTATAAAGCATCTAACATTACCACTCCCTCGAAAATGTCCTCGGTCTTCACCCCTCCACCTTCCCATTACAAAATTCCAGGGGACAAGAATGGATTTGTATTTTCTCTACATCTCCAGTTTTATGGTCTCCCAATTGTGTTCCTCATTTAAAATAGTATAGCTCCTGTACTTTGTTTAACTTTGCTTGACAATGATGATTTGTGATTCTGCTCTTTCCTGAGCATGTTTATAAAATGACGACCTTGGGATTGGAGACTCTGCTGCCCAGACACAGGGAGCAGACTTTCTATGGAAGAATTGTGAATGGTTACTTTATCCTTTTTTTTTTCCTTTTTTTTCCTTCCTGGTCTTCATATGCTAATAGAATCGACATCCCAGTTTGGTTTTTAAATGTTTCTTAGGAAGCTTTATTTCAGAATTTCCTACGGTTTTTATGCTCATTAGTCTTATAGGTGAGTCAGAGGTTTCCTGCTATAACACCATGAGGTTTCTCAACAGACCCTCTTGGTTCCTTGTTGAGTCTTTTGAATGACTTTATTATAACAAAGTTGACTTGGAGCCAGAGGAGGCAGAACTCCAGCGTTGGGCTTTCTTTAGAGTTTTATAGGTTTTTCTCAGAAACTTAATGCCAGTTTAATGGAGTTTTGTAGCTATTAATACTACCACTCCAGCTGTCCGAAGAAATATGTAACTAAACAATAACTTGAAATAGGTAAATTCATGATTAAGTTGCACTAAAAAGTAATGCCACTTGGCAATAGTTCATAATTTCCAAATGCACATCATTTAGAATGATTGGTAACTTCAGCCCTGTAACTCTTTCAAGGAGAAAGGCTACGAGCTTAAATCACTACATTAAGCTGACAGCGAGGCTCATATTTTCTGAGCTAAAGATATATTTTTATGGCCACACGGTGGACTCTGTTTATCACTCATCATAAACCATAGGAAATCATTTTTGTTTTAAATTAGGTGCTCAGGCTTTTGTCCTGTAATCTGTTTCTTTACTTCTCCTTTTCACTTTTGTTGGTCCATTTTCAACAACTCCCAATCGTCTTCATTTCCTGAAAATGGCTCATATTTTAAATCTCAGCTTCTTTAAAGGTATTTCATCCTGGTTGGGGTCACCTTAATTTACACCTTAAATTACAGTTCCAGAGCCAACTTCTATGCTGCTGATATTGAGTAATCCTGCTAAAGAGTCCAATTTTAAAATAAGGAACAGTCTTATCCTAAAAAGCCAGGCAAAGAAACCCATGAATTTTGCATATCTCTTTAGTACTTTTACTTATTGAATTACATTTTTCCCTTTCCTTTGAGCCACTTAGTCGATTACCCTTCATTTTACTGCCTAGTCTGGTTCTAGAGGCTGGCCCTTCATAAAGACCATAACTAAGTCACTTTTTCCCGGACTAGACAATAGCCCCAAATCATTTGAAAGTGAAATGACTGTGGGATTTTGGGCTTAATGGTTTTTAAGCCATCTCCATTACATTTATTAAAATGGAAGATCTTTTCAAATTAGATTTCTCCCTCTCTCTCTCTCTTTCCCCCTCCTTCTCTCTTTCTCCCCCTCCTCGCCCCCCATTTCCTATCTGCTCACCAAAGCCCATATTTTTGTTGCCTGATTTTACACAGTTGGATGAGGGAGAGTCACTGGCCAGCTGCCACAGCCCCAGCAGTTGAGTGGGGGGAGAAACGTGATGGGCACATAAGTGTCCTTAATGAGAAAGACTACAGCTTCAATTCATATGAAATTTTAGAACATGTGCTTGGCAAACTATAAATGGCCAAAAAAAAAAAAAAAGAAGAAGTAAATAAACATAAGACATTACATCATGCTTAAAATGATGTTTTTCTCATAACTTCTAGGACTGTTCAAAGGTGGCTTTGGCACAATATCTTCTTACACAAATGAATAAGGAAACTGGGCCTATTCCTGAGCATCACAGGAGATAAAATTGCACGTTTTGCTTCTGAGTGTTCTTGAAAGGTGAATTTGGTTCTTGTTGCCTTCGTTTCCTTACTCAGCTCTGTCTATTTATTGCCTTAATTTATTTATACACTTCTCTTATCTTTCTAGACTTGAACTGTTTAATTTTTCAGCTATTACCCACATGTGGCTATTGAGCATTTGAATTACAGCAAGTCCAAATTGAGATGTGGATACCAGATTTCAAAGACCCAGTGCAAAAAAAACCGAACAAACAAACAAAAAAAGAATGCAAAATAACTCAATGACATACTAACTACATGTTGAAATGATAATATTTTGGGTTATTTGTGCATGTATTGTGTTGTATTGCCTTCCTTACATATTTGGGGATATTTTTGGTTAATTAAATATATTATTAGAATTGATATAATCTGTTTGTTTTTACATTACTATGGTATTTATACATTCCTTTTGCCGTTACATTTTTAAATTACCTATGTGGCTCTCATCTGAAGTGTGCATTATATTTCTAATAGAGAGTGTTAGTCTAGACTGTACGTCCCTCAAAAGCAGAAACTTGAGTTTTGTTCCTTTCCGTATAACCAGTGAGTAGCTCAGAAGGCACTTAATGATTGAATGAATCAATAGATATATTGATTCATTGATTTATTATTTATTCTAATTTAAACTTCACTCCCAAATAGAGCCATATGCTTCATATTCCGTATGTGTGTGGTATCATTTTCTGTATCCTAGCTCAGAGCTTCCCAACTTCCGGCCTCTGGTATTCCTGGATGGGTTACAGGTAGGTCAAAAGATTGATTCTGCCTTCCCTAGAGGTTGACAGATGGGACATGGGGCTCTCCAGGCCCCCAAGTCCATTGCTTACTACTACAAGGAGCGACATCCGTCAATCCAGGGTATTGTGCAAATATTATCAAGCTCTCTGTTTATCATGGTGTAAAAATGACTGGGAAATACTGTCTAGATTTTCTATGACGGAGTTAAACTTCTTTACTATTTTGAAGAAGCAACTCAAAAAATTAATTTAATTGCGAACTCTTTACTATAATTTTTCTTTTTTTTATCTTTAAATCATAAGCATTGGTGAGTATAAATCTGATGGTTTATCTCACTTTAGAGTTTTATAGGTTGAACATTATTTGAAAGGGGCATAAAGTTTCCTTCCAAAATTCTCTGAATGTCATAGGTATAAAGAGTGTCATATAATTCCTTTGGTTTTGTTAAACACGTCCTAGACATCAGACATCCAATTTATTGGGCGCTGTGAGACAGCGTGGTGTGTAGAACTTTTGACATAGCCCATATGCCAACCTCATGGGGTATTATTAGACTTATTTTGCAGTAGAGGAAACTAAGGTTTGAGTAACTTGCCCAAATTCACACAGCTATTCTGTTACAGATCTGGACTTTGAATCTTGGCTTGTTTTTGTGCCCAAAACCTTTACTCTATCTTGAAAATATGTATCTTGGGGAGAAACAAGCAAGAAAATTAATCACTGCTATAATTTATTGAGATATAAAATTGGGTCTTCCCTATATTTTTCCCTCCCATTTTATTTCCTTGTCTCAGGAGATTATGTAAGACAGAAAACAGTTGTTGAATCCAGAGTCTATTCCTAAACACTGAAGAGAAAGATGTTATGTGTTTTAAAAGGATAGCAGAGAGGAAGGAAAGCAGAGATTATAATAATCAAAAGGAGACAGAACTGGCCTCTCTTACACAGGATATTGGGCTTGTGTGGGACGCTTTTGCCTCACAGTTGATAAAGAAGTTAATAATAGAATAACAGGCCTAAAAGAAAACACACCATTCTCTCAGGCTAGGCAAAGAACACAAGGAACATAAGGTAGACACCATTGTCTCCAATGTTGGGATATGACAAGGAGATTTTCTTTATCCCTCAAAAGCTTTCATGTATCATGGTTGTCTTTTCTTTTTAATAGACAAATAAAAATAAAAATTATATATCTATTTTATGTTGTGCAACATGTTTTGAAATATGTATACATTGTGGAATAGCTAAACTAAGCTAATTAACATACACATTATATCACATATTTATCATTTATATGTGGTGAGAACACTTAAAGTCTACTTTCATAGCAATTTTCAAGTATATAATGCATTGTTATTAGCTATAGTGGCTATGTTGTACAATAGATCTCTTGATCTTTTTCCTCCTGTCTAACTGAAATTTTATATCCTTTGAGGAACATCTCACCAATCTCCCCTGCCCCACCCCCCCCAACCACCCTTCTTCTACTCTGTTTCTATGGGTTCTAACTTTTTAGAGTTCACTTATAAGTGAGGTGGAATCAACCTAAATGTCCATCAAAGGATAAATTGGTAAAGAAAATGTGGTATATATACACAATGGAATACTATTCAACCTGAAACAAGAAGAGAATTCTGTCATTTGCAACAACATGGATGAACATGAAAGACATTCTGTTCTGTGCAATAAGCCAGTCGTCTTTTGTACTGACTTCAAAGCCAGTCTGAGAGAGTGGAAGGGGGATGGCTCTGGGAGCTGAATGACTCCAGCAGAGGCTACTCTTCCCCCCAGTAAGTAGCCTCCATAGCTTGGGAAACTCGTCCCCCAGTTGACATCCTAGCAGAATTCTGAGAGATAACTGCTGTATCTCTGAAAGAACAAGATTTCCTCTTTGGAAGCAAAGGTAGAGAAAGAAGATAGGCTTTTCTGTTCTCAGGAAATGCGGTCCTTTTCAAGCAAACTACATCTCTCTTTGTGAGCTCTCGCCTCCTCCAAGTGCTTTGCACTGTTTATCACCCTTAATCAACATGAGTGACAGAAAACCTGATAATAGACCAGGGATGATACTGCTGGTGGGGGTGACCTCTTTTGAAATGTCAGGCCTGAATAAGCTGCATTTACATTTCTTTGGGCTCCAGCTTTTAAAAGATTTTTATCTTCCACACCAAAGGGATAAAAGTAAAAGTTATTTTAGTATCCATCCAACATTGCATCTTAGCATTGCGATCTTGATCTCTCTGCACCTCCTCCAAGCTGAGAACTCCTGTGTGAGGGTCAGTAACCACCTGTAACCCAGGTGCTATAAGCATTGCACACCCTCCATCTTGGAAATATTAAAATTCATTAAAAATAAATAAAGTCATCAAGGTGTGTTCTAATTAGTTCAAAGATGCTTTTTACCATAATTTAAACCACAGACAGGATTCGAGGTCGGAAGAGCTGGGCTGATCCCTGCCTGGATACTTAGCTTGGTGACCTTGGGGAAGCCCCATAATCTCTCCCACGAGATTTTATGGTGGGTATGAAGAATAAAATAAGACATTGTTTCAGGAAGAATTAAATGATGCAATGGATGGACAGATGTCGGTCATAGTACTTGGCACATATTAAGGACTTCAGAATCCTTAACTTTGTCCTGTGCCTTTGTTCTCTCTTCACCTTAATTGGGCACCTCTTGCCAGAAGAAAAAATTATTTTGGAAAAAACTAGTTCGCCTCAGCATGTTCAGCCCATAGTGTGATTAAGTCCTGTGTTCTGGCTGCTGCTGTGATTTAATACTTAACTTCTCAATGTGTGGTGCTTGCACCGGCAGCACCAGGGCTTGTTAGAAACAGTCTCAGGTTTCAGGCTGAGAAGATTCCTACATATTTCCTATGCATATTGAGCACTGTTCTAATGGAAAGAGACTAACTTACCAGTCAGGAGATTGGTCTTCTAGTTTGCTTTTCATGAAAATGAGCGAAGACTCTAAATTCTATGGTTTTGTGTCCCATCCTTTAAAGGGGGGATGTTTTCATCTGCCTTTTCTGCAAAGGTCAGACGTGATCTTGAAGGACAAAAGCAAACCCTGGCCTTAACTGAGTATTACAAATAATATGCATATAATGTTTTTTGGAAGTAAATGCATTTAGTAGAAACTGCAAAAACTAAATCAAACATGCACACTCAAAATTGTCAGAAGCTGTGTCACCCAAGCAAGAGAGAGAGAAAGAGAAAGCAGCAACCTCACTCCTCTGGACATTTCCTGTAACATTTATCACTTTGCAGATGTGTTTCTCCTTATTTTCCTGCTCAAGAGAAAAGTATTTGCAATTCTGCGAAGCTGCCCTTTATCCAACAGTGCAAGGGCAGGGAGGTAGAAGAAAGGACATTGAGTTTCGCTGGTGCATCAGACCCTGGGTTGAATCTGTAATCAACTCATGTAATTGGGACCTATTTGCAAACACCACTGCTGTTGGCGAAAGGGTGTTATTGTAGAGGACACTTTTGAAAACGTCTCCCCAGAGGACAGACTTTTATCATCTTAGAAGTTGAGATGCTATTTTGCTTCTCATCTTTCCTTATTCAATTCACTTTCATTCTTCATTCTTTCAGGGGTTTACATTATATATTTCCCTCTGCGGTCAAAATAGATGCACTCCTAATTTAAAGATGTTTCATCATTAAAAATTATATTAAACCGTCGACCATCCTCAGGGAAGACTTCATTTCCACTTTCTGCTGCGGTCAGCATGGTTAAGATTCAGTCTTTCCATAAACTTGCAATCTATTTAAAGCTATTTCCATAAACCTGGAGTTATCTGATACCTCTTCATAATCTTGCTAACCAACTAACTACCTATTTTTAAGAGCCAATAAAATTGACCTGATTTCGGCTAAAAGAGAGAAACACGTTTTAAATTCTGCAGAACCAAGAAATTATAGAAGCAGGGTTTATTGAGTGAAAGCAATAAAATTGCAAAGTGCAAATATTTAGGAGAGTTAGACTATTGATGTTGGGTTTAGGAAAGGAAGCTTAGGGAGAGGGGAGAGCAGACATCCCCCAAGGCAATCTTCCCAGTTGCTTTTAAGCCAAACCCACTTGTGACTCAGATCAGCATTTTTTTTTTCCTGAAGGAAAATACATTATTACTAATGTTATTTTGCTGTTTGTTAAAGTAACATGTACTCAATAGATTGAAACTGGTGTGTTCCTTATCTCAGGAGATTTTGCCCCAAATTGCTTCTATTTTGCAAGCAAAATTTGAGCCAAATTCAAGGAAAATATCTGGGTATGTTGGCTCATGCCTGTAGTCCCAGCAACTCAGGAGGCTGAGGCAGGAGGATTGCTTGAGTCCAGGAGTTCAAAGCTGCAGTGAGCTATGACAGCACCACTGCATTCCAGCCTGAGCCTGGGTGACACAGTGAGACCCTACCTAAAAAAAAAAGAAAAGAAAATAGCAGAATAGGGGAAAACCCCACAATAGTACCCCCTCACAATCCCCTCACTTTAGCCAGTGAGTGGTTTTTGTCTTTCCATGTTTTTATTTTGAACCCTTCATTCTATTTGTGCACATTCCACATAGTTGTATTCATAACATGGGTATAATTTTTATTTCTTCCTTGCCTTAAATTCTTTATAAATATTTTCAGCCTTACCATATAATTTGCTATGGCAGCCCTAGGGAACACATTACCTGTGAAGGGGTTTGCGTTTTATCCTGAATTCGATCAGTAACCCTTGGCACCCTTAAAATAAGTTATAACATGATCATATTGAAAAGATAACCCTGCATACAAAGCCAGAGTGAAAGTGGGAAGAGGAAAGTACTGAGGACAGAGAGATTTCATTCATCCAGTCATTTGTCAACTTACTCGTTCTCCAAATAGTTACCACATGCCAAGCGACTATGCACATGGCACTGTGCAAGGTTCTAACACAGGGTGGAGACCGGAATAGACTCTGCGCTCATGAAACTGAGAATTCAGTGAAGTTATTGCCAAGAAAGAAGAGCAAATGAATAATCACGAGTTGTGTGAACAGCAAAAAGGAAAAGGAATGGTAAAGTGTGAGAGTGGGACAGAAGTGGGAAGTAGGTGATGGGATTTAGGCAGGGTGTTAGCAAAGTCCTCCTGAAGTCCAGGCCTGGGGAGGGGAAGAACAGAGGCCATTCCTGGCAGAGGGAACAGCAGGTGCAAAGACCGTCCTGAAGCTGCAAAGAGAACAGAAACAAGAACTGAGTGGTTAGGGCATTGCAAGGGAAGGAAAGAGCAAGAACAACAACAAAAAAAATGAGGCTGAGGACCAGTGGGGGACAGAAGATGCTGCCGCTGGGGAGCCAAGTTAACAGTGTGGGTTTAATTCTGTATGTAATAAAAAGCCAGTGGAGCCTTGTAAGCAAGAGAATAATAACTTAGTGCAATTTGTGCTTTGTAAAAATCCCTCTGTCTTCTGGGTGCAGAATAAGCAAGAATCAAAACAGGTGATGAGGGAAGATGCTAAAGTAACAGTTGATGGAGCTTAAATGAAGACAATGGAAGTAGAAACAGAGAGTTGGTCAGATCCCAGAAATAGTTTGGAAGCAGAATTCACAGTGCCTCAGAACACAAGCCACAGGTCAGGTGAGAGGGGCAATGGTTAATGAGTCTTTTCAAATGGCTTTTCAGTGACACCAAAACCACCCCATTTTAAGTACAGATATTTCACAGTAATGTTGTCCTTGTTTCTATTAAAATATAGAAATTATGCATTTTAATGGATTTATTATACATTTCTATGATGATTGAACAGAATGTATCTTTTTAACCTAAATGCATTGCCTCTCACATGAATTTTCTCTTTCCTTTCTATTTCTGTTGGAGATTTGATGTTTTTCTTCAGCGCTTTCTGTAAGTTAGTTCCTCATCAGCTCTAAAAACTATGTTATGAATTGGGTCAATTATATTTGGTTGCAATGTTTTTTCTTACTCTGCATTTGTAAATGTTTCTTATTTTTCCTCACGCGAATGTTTAAAATTTGTACAATATTGAATTCATCCCTTCTTTTCTGATATCCCCTATTGATATAAAGCTTAATTGTCATCCTTCATAAGATCTAATTCTATTTTATTTTAGCACGTGAGTGTGTGTGTGTGTGTGTGTGTGTGTGTGTGTGTGTACTTAATGTATTCATTTATTGTTTTGGCATATGCTATAAGGTGTGAGTATTAATTAATTCTTATTCCTTAATGGCTAGCACATTTTACCAGCATCATTATTAAATGACCATCCTTTTCCCCATTACTATGAAATCCTAATCCATCATATACTAAATTTCATATGTGTGATATCATCTGATATTTTTCTTGGACTCCTGTTTCTTTAATCTAGATTTTGCTGTGTGTCTTAAAGGAGAGAGCATAGCACTATTCTTTATTGCTCAGTGAAAAATTTCTGCTGGAGATTTCTTTGTCAAAATATTTGCTAGACCAGGCACAGTGACTCATGCCTCTAATCCCAGAACTTTGGGAAGCTGAGGTGGAAGGACTATTTGAACCCAGCCCGGAGATTGAGACCAGCCTGACTCTACAAAAAGTAAAATTAGCAGGGCATGATGGTGCCTACCTGTAGTCCTAGCTACTGGGGAGGCTAAGGCAGGAGGATTGCTTGAGGCCAGGGGTTCAAGGCTGCAGTGAGCTATGATCGCACCACTGCACTCTAGCCTGGACCACAGAGTGAGACCCTGTCTCTAAAAAAAAATACACACACACACACACACACACATTTATATATATGTAAAATATATATGTAAAATATATGTAAAAATATATAAAATATATATATATTTGCTAGACATACTCATTGATTATTCTAGGAAAACAAGCCTCTTATACTTTTGGTTATTAGTTAGTTAAATGTATAAGTATTTATAAATTTTATATTAAAGATTACAAATTTTAAACTCTGTTGGAGATGCGCCTGTTTTTCTTCCGTTGAATCCCCAGCACTCAGCATAGAATAGGGCACTTATCAAGGACTTAAAAACATTTTATGAATGGGTAAATGAATAAATCTATTTTAGTCAACTGCACTGACAACAGCATCTCGAAATTAACCTGAGAAAACAGTCTTTATATTGTTCAGTTTGCTTCGGCAGAAATGTAGAGTGTTTGCCTTTTATTCAAGGGTTCTTTTACATATTTTATTTGCAAATATAGGTCACGAAACTTTGTGTTATTTTTACTGTTGAAGCATTTTTTCTTCAGGGTTGAAAATAGGATTTAACTTTTCATTTTTATCATCTAGCATATTATTGCTTTTACAGAAAAGCACTTGATTTTATTTATCTTATAGTCAGCCACCATAATAAACATTTACTGATTCCAGTGACATTTTAATAAAACCTAGGATACTTTGATTATATGATGCACCAATGATTTAATAACAACTTAAAGTATAACTGTATTAAATAGTCACACGATAATAAGACCTATTTCAATTTCAGATTTTTAAAAAGTGAGTCCTAATATTGATGTTATTCAGTAGTTTCTATTCAATTATTTGGATTATGCCCAAATAATATGTAACTCGTAATATTTTCCTTCTTTTTAACTATGTTTTTGTGTCCTATTTTATCTATTTATTTATTTATTTTTTGAGACAGAGTCTCGCTCTGTCACCAGAGCTGAAGTGCCATGACCTCAGCCTAGCTCACAGCAACGTCAAACTCCTGGGCTCAAGCAATCCTCCTGAGTAGCTGGGATGACAGGCATGCGTCACCACACCTGGTTATATTTTCTATTTTTAGTAGAGACAGGCTCTCACTCTTGCTCAGGCTGGTCTCAAACTCCTGAGCTCAACGCAATCTCCTGCCTCAGCCTCCCAGAGTGCTAGGATTACGGGCAAGAGCCATGGCACCTGGCCATGTCCTATTTTATAATACTGACCAAAATCTCAAAAAATGTGTTAATAAATACACTTTTTTATTAGAAGTGGAAAAAAATCCTAATTTTTCATTTAGCAAGTATTTACTGAGTCTCCACCTTGGAGCCGTAGCAGACAAAACATAGCGAAGATACCAAACATGGAACACAGGCAATAGGGACATAGTGACACCCAGTACTGACAGCAGAGTGGTCCACATTGTTGCTTCTTTGTGAATTTAATAGGGATAATTCCAGTGCCAAATTCCAAAAAGATTAAGAAGAGAGATGTTTAAGTTTGGCTGCTGAAGGAGGCTGGGCTCCTTTCTCGGCAATTTGGATTTATTTGTTCTGAGAGGGGCCCACATACAGGAATATTGTGCAAGCTCCGCAGGTGTCAGAAAATGTGGTCGGAGCTGAGTTTTGTATTGATGATGGATGTGGGCAGGGAATTCCTGCAACCCAGGCATTGTCAGCGCCTTTAGTGAGCTGGAGTGCATGTTAAATCCCTAAAATAGAATTACTAGACCACATCTAGCCTCACAGTTATAATTTAATAGTTTATTTGTGACATTAATAGACCAATTGTGTCTTCCCTACTAGATGCTAAGCACCAGGAAGGTAAGGATCATGTCTAATTTTACTCTATATCCTACCCCAGTAATTACTGTTTTCCAAACATAATTGACTACCATTTTTTGTTTTGTTTTTTTAGTACTCCCTTAACACTTGTTCCAAAGTACACATTTCTGGAAAATGCTGCTGTAAAATAATATTTTTCTGGGATTACCCCACCTGTGCATTTCCCAGGGTCCTCTCATGTGATGGAGGTGCTCAGCTCCTCAGAGAAGCAAACAGACAAGAAGAAAAAACACCACACTTATATTTGAAATTGAGCTTTCCCAAGGAGCTGATGAATACATCATTGTCAATAGACAATTTTCAATTCTTAAAATTATTGACTATTTTTTCACTTCCTGAAAAACAATGAAAAATTATCTGTTACATGCCAGGCACTGTGCTAGGTGCAAGATATCAAATATGAATCAATACACATTTATTAAATGCTTATCATGTGTAAGAAGTGGTGCTAGTTCCTGGCAAAGCCTTGGTAAGTAAACAATGCATGGGTTGGTCCTTACCTTCTGGGATTCGCAAACCTGTGAGGGGCTCACATTCTTATGGAAAAGGCAAAACCCAGCTCTTGACACCACTGACTTTTCATTCTACCTTCAATCTCTTCTCTTGTCTTTCTTTATTTTCTTTTCAATCTCTGGCAACTGTGCTATACTTTTCCAAGATACTACCCCTTAAAATGATATTGCCCGGGCCCTATTTTCTTTGCTTTCTTTCACTTTCTTTTCCTATCCCTTCCTTTATTTTCTCTCCCTAAATATGTATCCATTCCTTTACTAGCACATATATGCTAACGACACTAAAATCCTTTTTATTATATGCTTAATGCATCTTTATAGTTCATAAACTCATGTCAAGCGTTCATTGAGTTTTTCTATTACCAAGATGACTGACACATACCAGATCCTTAATGTTTTGTAAGAAGTGAGTTTATTAAATGCTCATTTCTTGAAATATTCTTAATGTCAGTATTGTGCTCTAGATTTATGAAGAGTGGGTCTTTGCTAGTGTTCAAAATGGTAGACGGCAAGAGTGTCATCACAAACCAGAAAAGCTAATATAACTTTAAAGTACAGGCTGTTCAGATTCAGCCACGTTACTCCAAATAACAAGATTTCCCTCTTTCTAAAGGCTGGACATTATTCCATTGTGTACATATCCACATTTTCTTTATCCAGTCATCCATTGATGGATACATGGGTTGATCTCATATCTTGGCTATTTTGAATGATGTTGCAATGAACACAGAAGTGCAGATAGACCTTTGACATATTGATTTCAGTTCCTTTGGACACCAGTCCCCAACCTTTTTGGCACCACGGATGGGTTTCATGGAAGACAATTTTTCCATGGATTGGAGGCAGAAGGGGAGGGAGAGCTCTGCAGCCCAGTCCCTAACAGGTCCGTGGCCTGGGGGTTGGGGACCACAGCCTTTGGATATGTACCAAGAAGTGGAATTGCTAGATCCTATGGTAGTTCTACTTTTAGCTTTTTGAGGAAGTTCCATACTGTTTTCCATAATAGCTGTACTAATTTATATTTTTATTGACAGTATACAAGGGCTCCTTTTTCTCCAAGTTAAAAGGAAAAGAAAAGAAAAGAAAAGAAAAGAAAAGAAAAGAAAAGAAAAGAAAAGAAAAGAAAAGAAAAGAAAAGAAAAGAGGCTGGTTGCAGTGGGTAGCTCATGCCTATAGCCCCAGCTACTTGGGAAGCCAAGGTGGGAGGATCACTTGAGCCCAGGTGTTGGAGGCTGCAGCGAGCTATGATGACACCACTGCACTCCAGCCTGAACAACAGAGAGATCTCATCTCAAAAAAAAAAAAAAAAAACAAACAGATAAACAAAACACTGGGGGAAATATCCCACAATAATAGGTTACAGACATGCACCTTTAAAACAATTAAAAAAAAAAAAAAAAGAAAGAAAGAAAAAAAGAATAGATTGTGTAAGGAAGTAAATGGAGATGAAATTTAAATGTAAGGTTGAGAATAGATTTTGAAAAGTATTGGAAATCCACCCACTTGAATATCCACCCCCACCTCCACCCAGGAAGAAGTAAGGAAAATCATGAATCCTTCTCTATAATTCAGTTTCATTTGGCCGATTGCTTTTGGAGGTGGGGAGAGTAAAGAACCCAGGCACTTTCCCTGCCTTAGGACTCCACTGGGCAAATCCATTTTCCGGAGAGGAGAGACTGAGAGCTGCCTGCCCAGGAATGATGACACCCACAGTCAAGTTTGGCAGACACATTTTATTTCCAGGGTCTCAAACTCCTTGCTCAACCCAACAGCAGGAGTATCATCATGTGGTTATGTGCACAGATTGCAAAGTGAAACATCCTCAATCCAAAGCCCAACTTGGCCCCTTTTAGCTGTTATGTAACTTCTCCACGCCTCAGTTTCTATATACCTCGAATAGAGCGACAATACCTCATTCAAAATACCTATTTGAAAATAAAAGTATACTAATGCATGAATCATGCCTACTTAACATTATTATATTTTCTATCTTCCACTATATTGATTTAAAACAAAAGGACGGGAAAAATTTTAGCATTTATGCTGTCAGCAACTTTCAGGGTTATGGAAGCCTCATTATATGAGGCTGTTAGGAGGTACATTTATTATTTTCAGTCTACAGAAAAAGAAATTGAGCCTCAGAGAAGTTAGGAATTTTGCCAAATTTCACACTTTTAGTAAAAGCCACGAGTCATGATTAAAACTCAGGTTTTTCTGAATTTAGAGCTGCGTTAGTTATTTTCTTCACTCCTACAGTGCTGAGTGCACATCTCTCTTGCGACATTCTTTACATGGCTCTGAAATCATCTGTCTGTCCGTTTCTGTAGCAAGGGTTTGAGTATCTGGAGAGCAGGGATCCCAGATCATCTTCATCTTCCGGGCCTTGCCCAGTGCGTGACATGGCAGGGAGGCAACCATAAACATTATTCAATACATCAGGCGATAAATTCCTCCCCTGCTCACATGCACTCCTCCGCAACGTACTGTGACACTTTCTGTTTTCAGGAATGTTTCCCCAGACTGTTTCCCAAGCCTTCACACAGGGAATGCTGTTTTTCTGGTGAGAAATTGGGAAACAAACAAGCTGAACAGAAATGAAACAAGAATCAAACATGCTGATCTTTGTTTTGGCTTCCATGTGACCTGCCCATTTCAAAGGGAAGATCAGCAGTGGAGACTGCCCTCACCTGGGGCAGGTGTTCGTACCAGGCAGACCTGTGTTGGAACTCTGTGTTTTCCACTCACAGGCTGCATGCTCTTGGGAGAGTCACTGGCCTCCCATGAACCACAGATTTCTCATCTGTAAAATGTGATATTAATCCCCATTCCAGATTTATTATGAACACGAGAGAGATTCCAGCACACAGCTGACACTCTGTAATATCTATGCTATTAATGACACCTTCTCTACCACTTTATCCCTAATCCATAAAAAGGTTCAAGCTAGGTTAGTTCCCACAGTTGAATGAGTGCCCCCAAATTAGAGCTATTCCTCTGCACAGGCTCCAACACAAGTCCCACCAGTAGTTCCTGGAACTGTCAGGGTGGCAGTCTGCTCTCCGTTCTTGGTGTGCTCTTGGCCAAAGAATGACCAAGCACACCAAAGTATCAGGTCCAGCCTCTTGGCAGACTGTTATCCTAGTTCTTTGGCTCCTTGCTTGGAAAAAAAAAATCACAAGCAGGGCCAGTGCAATGGAGTGACCACAAGCAGGAAGCAGTTTCACACAAGTAGCTTTTTATTGTAAAACAAAAGCCTGTCTCTGAGAGTGGAGAACGACAGACTGACTCACTACTACTGACTGACTCGCTCTCTCTCTGGAAATTCTCACGTTGTTTCCTTTTATTGGCCTATTTGGGGTAAGGGCTTTCAGGAGGTGTGGGATGTTAACCAAATGATTAACAGGTATTCTCAAGGTTGTATCTGCATATTCAAGCTCCTTCTCTAAAAGCCCTACCTGAGGGGGATGAACCACAATGTAGATTTAAGCTAATGAAATAATAATTAGCCTTAGGTTACTCTAGGTCACTTTCTAAATCTTATTATGCCTGGGCTGGGAAATTCACAGATTGGGAAAGCATTCCCTCCATCCCCAGGTGTAGCAGTTGCTTGGGATAGGATTAAGGGTGGGGCGACACCAAGATGGAGTGCCTGCCCTTATCCTTCTTCCCAGGTGGGGCAATTGCTCAAGGCAGCACCAAAGCAGGGCACCCTTGTCCCTAGAAGAGCCCGAGAGCCTAGCTATCTGCCTAACAGAACCACCTCCACTCCCCCAGGCTGCATCTCACAGTTGCCTGCATTCTATTTAATACAATGCCAAGTCCCCTTCATGCCCCACCTGTTGGTGAGTTCCAGTGATCACAACCTAAAAACACAGTCTTAGGGTTACACAAGCCATCATGTTTTTTCTAAAAGAAAATGTGCTTTGTTGATAAAATTGAATGAACGTTTACACACAATTGTGTATGATCCACCTGGCTCTCCATTCACCTTCTTCTCTGACATGAGCTCATTTAATACTCACAGTGAATACAGCAGTTGGGATTATTACTTCTGTTTTATAAATGAGAACCTTAGGACTCAGGGAAGTTCTGGATTTGGCACGTGTTGACTGAAGACCTTCCATACAGCCAGGAGCGATGAGACTGAAAGACAATACAAGGATTAACTGGTAAAGAAGCAGCTGGATGGGGTCCACATCCCAGTCCTGTAATCCTGAGTGATGTGCTTAACCTCACCAGGCCTCTGTTTTCTCACCTCTGAAATGGGGTTGGAGATTTTATGAGATTTCAATGCAGGAGACGTAGAATGAAAAATATTTAGCAAGTGTCTGGCATATTGAGAGTGCTCGAAATGTGTTCATTATTATTGATTAGAAATGATAAAAACAGTCCAGGAATTTGAAGGCTGGAAACAAGTAAGGGAATAGTTTGTTTCGGTGTCACAGTGGGGGGATTAGCAAAAGTCAGTGCATGCATAAACATGGAGATCATCAACGCTGCCAGAGAAAAGGGAAGCCTCCAAGTCCAAGTGACTCCTCGGTTAGCCGGTGTGCAGATTTAGTGGGCTCCTTGTCCAGGGCTCGGGGTCATGTGCTACCTTCAAGAGAGGCACAACCCTCAACACAGCTCGGCTATTAGGGAGTGCTCAGTGCATGTCCCCAGTAACTCTCTATGGAATCAAATAAAAATACAGTCTGTGTCCACAACTGTCTCTAGCAAGGATGCAAAGGTGCATCCAATAAATCTGTAATGATTTCATAAAAGTCCAGGAGATCCCCTTTCTAGGGGAAAAAAAAAATCAAAAAATGTGTGACTCTCAGAGCATCATAGATAATCAGGGAGAACAATATTATACTCCCAGGTCCCGGAAAGCCCTGCCCGTCAGAAAAGCTCACTCGAAGTTATATTATAAAAGGAAGGGAGGCAAGTCTAATCATCAGAAATATTCCTCTCCAAACTCTAAATTCATTCTTCAGTTGTTTTTCTTCTCAAATAAAGTTCTTTCAGGGATATTTGGAAGGATGGTTTCTCCTGAGAAAATATCACTGACTGACATTTAGAAGTAATACAATTTCCAGTTAGGAACCATCTTTTGCATTGCCTCTGTTTTAACACAGAGAGGCAATGGTGAAGGGAGGGATAAGGGGTGCTCAGTTATAGAGGGGCAGGGGACAAAAGGTGTTTGCTTTTGAAAAATATAATGGGCCTACTCACCTACTATTGATAAGAAAAACTAAGTAGAAGATGCTCACAACATGTCGGCACTGCGTCAAATACCTAACATATTTTTTTCATTGGATCTTTACTCCAGGTAAGAGAGGTATAATTTTCCCTGTTTTTCCTATGAGGAAAGTGGGGCACCTGTTTGCAAAGTAACTTGCCCAAGATCGCTTGTAAAGTCAGAATTCAGATCTAGGCCCCTAGATTCTGTAAACCAGCTATCTCCAACCTTTATGGCACCAGGGACTGGTTTCATGGATGACGATTTTTCCATTGATGGGGTGAGTGGAGGATGGTTTCGGGGTGATTCAATCACATTACATTCATTGTGCTGTCATTACTCTCTATTAATGATAATCTGTATTTGCAGCCGCTCCCCAGAGCTAGCATCACCGCCTCAGCTCCACGGCAAATCATCAGGCGTTAGATTCCCATAAGGAGCACAGCCTAGATCCATCCCTTGCACGTGCAGTTTACAGTATTGTTGGGGGTCCCATGAGAATCTAATGCCGCTGCTGATCTGACAGGAGGCGGAGTTTATGCCGTGATGCAAGTGATCGGAGCAGCTCTAAGTACAGATGAAGCTTTGCTCGCTCACCTCCTGCTGTGCGGCCCAGTTCCTACCAGGCCACAGATCAGTACCGGTCCACAGCCTGGGGGTTAGGGACCACAGCTGTAAACCACATTTTCAATCAACGATGGTGTTTTCGGTTTACTCAGATTCACTTGAAATGTGTCAGGCTTAGGGACTGACAAGAACCTACTTAGAAAAGCCAGTATAGAGAGTGTGAAGACCCGTAACCTCCTAATGTGACATAATCCTTGGCTCTATTTAGTGTGTGCTGGAGTTCCAGGTTCTGCTTTGATTTCCTCACCCTTAACAGAAAAGGTGTGGGCAACTTTTAATTTGGAGAGTAACTTTTAATGTAGTTCAGATAGAAATTTTCTTCTGCCAGTGTTGAACAGACCATTGCCCGTGTCCTGGTATGCAGAGTGCGATTCCGTTACCGTCAGACGTCGTAAGTGTGATTAAATTGTTGTTCTCTGTCGAATCATTTGCAGAGAGGAAGAAGGGCATAGAACTTAAAGTCTGAGAACTTGACAGAAATAGAATAAATAGAAGGACTGATAATGTTCGCTCCACAGGCCTGTTGTGGGAATCACGCAATGTGTGCCAGCACCCCAGCAGAGCACCCGGCACGTAGTAGGAGTTTCATGAATGTTCTTTTCTTCTTCTTTGTGGAAGCAGGATAATGATTATTATAGGCATTAGTAGAGAATAAAAATGAAATAGACTGTGCTGTTGAACACTATATTTAATTTTTAAAAAATCTTGTTAGGAAATGAGTGGAAAATGTTTCTGCGTTTGCAGTAGAGCAGAAAACAAGGCAATTATGGATATCAAGAATTGACTATAATCACCAGTCACGGGCGAAGAATTATAGCGCCGGCTCCTGAAAGAAAGGAAGAGGATGAAGTTTGGATTAGTGTTCAAATAGATTTAAGGAAATAAGAGAGACGATGAAAACTGTTCTGGGGTTATTCAGTAGGATAATTTAACGCGGGACACAGGAACGAAGTTCCAGAAAGTTTCCTGAGACAGAGTATGGGAAAGTTAATGGATAATTTCAGGGAATATTTTATCATCAATGCCATCATAATTGTTGTCAACATCAGCATAAACTGCCTATTGATTTTTCCCCCAAATAGAGCTATTTAAATTACAATTAGCAAGTGATAACTGTATGTTAGGCACTGCTAACCTGTTATCCTATTTAATCTTGATAGGAATCATTTAAGGTAAATATTATTCGCATGTTATAGATAAATAAGATGAATCTCAGAACTGCTCCCCTTCTGGTAGTTGCAGTTTAAACATGGAAGGTATGGAAATTACTGGATAGATATTGAAAAGGTAATGGGTCCTGGTTCTTTTGTATGCATTGTCTCGTTTGATCATCAAAACGACCCATGACTTAAATGTCATCACATCTACTTTACACATTTGGAAATGGAGTTTCACAGAGTTTGAGAAATTTTCCCCAAATCCTATGGTTATTAATGGCAGAGACTCACATGGAGCCCTGGTTTGTCTGATTCTGCCAAGACACTCCACAGGAAACCAGGAAAATCTCTCATAATCATAAATATGTATTCTTAATTTAAGACTGTCAGTCTCAGAGGAAAATCAATGATGAAAGTCATGCCTAATGGCCTAGTCCATTTCTTTCAGCAAAACCTGAAGTTATGCATTTACTTCCATTCATTGTACACGATCATCGCCAACTTGCCGGGTAAATGGCTAATTATTTCTGTTGTGTTATAAGCAAATAAACTTGCCCATCTGCAAAATGACAAATGGGACCTGATCAACAGACAAACAATTGTTCCAGGCTTGCAAACTCCCAGGAGTCTAATGAACAATGGCTTACTGAATGAGCAATTGCAAAAGAAAGAAATTACATTAGTGTGGTTTCTTTACAAAGAGAGAACAATTCATTGGATTTAATGCCTCTGCAATAAAGAACTCTGGTAGTTGTGGATTAGGCAGTGGAGAAAACACACAGGGCATGTTCATGCCTTGCACATGACTGTCCCTGACACTACAATTCTCCCTGGGCAAACCCTCCCTCACTCACCACCCTCCAGGATTGCATAAATAGCAGACCTTTCTCCCTCAACCAGTTGCCTAGCTAAGGATGCCACCCTCTGTACCCAGCCAAAGGCTTTCCTTGGGAGTAGATAACACATGCTTGTGTTTTTGAACGACTGGAGCACTCAGGTCAGGTGTGAGCTTGGGAAAGCAGGAGGTAGTGTGCCTAGTGGGCGAAGAAAATGAGTTCTGGACTCAATCAGATCTGGATTCGAATGTAGCCTCTTCCACTTACTAGCTGTGTGCTTTTGGATCAGTGGCTTAACACCTCAGCTAAGACATCTCATCAGTAAGAGGGGGAAAACAGTTTCTCGCTTTCTCTCCAGATCCTTGCAAGGATTAACTGAAACAAAAACGACCACAAAAAAACCCCCCACACACCAAACTGATGACTGTGTATGTCCGTGTGTGTGTGTACTTCACTTTGACATGCAGGGAAGACAAACCAAGCAGAGTGCCAGTGAACAGGATTTCCTAGTGGTCACACACCCCCAATTAAGGCCATGCTTTTCAATTTCATAATTTGCCTGAAATTTCTGCAAGACAAGGAACTAGGGAAGCAGGATCAACCGAAATGCAGAATAAATACAGCTAAACGGCTTTGAACAGATTCAGCTTATGCTCTTGTAAGTAGCTTATTCACTCTAGTTTTAGGAAAACAGGAAGTAATAAGATTAAGGATCCAAAGCTCAACTGAAAACATAATGTCAAATGTAGTCCAAGAAGGATTTGGGTTCAGGAAAGAGATTGAAATACTCCATAAAATTAAAGGAAGATGAACAGGCTTGTAATAAGTCCGAGGCACACACTCTCCTTGTATTTTGTAAATTTCTAGTGGAGCACTACACAGAAAATAATAAATTGAGAGGGTTTATTTGGGAAGTCCTGTGCTGAGCTGGAAATACGGGCCAGGCACTTTCAGGTTATGCACACTGAAGAGTAATTCATAGCATTTGCCGTTAGGGACTTGGCAAGGCACAGAGAAGTCTCTTGCAAACTTTCTGATCACAATGCACTTAGTAGAGCAAAAACATCGCTAGACCTGGTTATGCAATTCATTTGAAATACTCAGTTGCAACAAAGAATTGGAGAGAAATACCCTTACATTGCTTAATATTTCTTTCCTATGATATATATACATATACATCTAATTTTTTACTACAAAACAAAATAATTCAAACTTCAAACTAACCAATTATCTTTATTGATCATATGACACAAGTGGTAAAATTTCAAATGTAGTCCATTACCAATCAAAAATCAATGCATAAACATATTTAGGGTAATTATAGGCATCTGTTTTAGAAACGGGTATAGGTAATATTTCTAAATTGCAGTCTACACAAACATTAAATCAGTTATAAGAAAGTTATAAGAATGTTTTACAAGCATGCGTGACTGTCCCTCTCAGGACAATTGAAATAGCACACAGTAAACTAAATTGCTAATGAGGAAATTAAACTAATAGTAATTCACAATGTGAAGCAAAAAGACCGTAAATTCCTTACCAAATCAAGGCAAAATGGTGCCCTATCAGTGATAATACTTTTTCGTTCAAGTTGTAATTCTCAAAATCTATTTGTAAGTCTGCACCATAGGAGCTTTAGAACTTGCAAAGGGATTGCCTATTAGTCAAACTTCTCAGAAAATTGCTGACTAGTCCTCAGGAAATTCTAACTTTTACAAGACATGCTTCCTTTTAGGAGCCATTGTGAGCACACTGAGTGGGTTACTAGCAAAACATTCAATTGTGTATTTACAATAAAAATAAAATATAATATAAAATAAAATATAGATCACTTATCAGCACATTGGGTGAATGCACTCATAGACTCAAGATAATAACAATAATAAAAAATAAATAATGGCTTATACTCATTTAGCATGAAGAATGTGCCAGGCACTGTTCTAAGTGCTTCGTGTGTTTTTATGTATTTTGAAATTATATATTATTGTGGTAAGAACACTTGACATGAGTTCTACCCTCTTAACAAATTTTTAAGTGTATAATACAGTAAACAATAGGCACAATGTCGAACAGCGGATCTCCAGAATTTATTCATATTTTAACTGAAAATGGATGCCCCTTGCTTAGCAACTCCCCAATTTTTACTCCCCTCAGGCCCTGGAAGACACCAATCCATTCCAATTCTATAAATTTGACTATTTTAGATACCTCACATAAATGGACTCATGCAGTATTTGTCCTTCTGTGACTGACTTACTTCGCTTACGATAATGTCCTCAAGTTTCATTCACATTGTCACATATTGCAGAATTTCCTCCTTTTTGAAGGCTGAATAATATTTCATTGTGTGTATATAACACATTTCCTTTATCCATTCATTCCTCCATGGACATTTGTTTCCACATCTTGCTTGTTGTTAATAGTGCTGCAGTGACTATGGGTGTGCTAATATTTCTTGGAGATCATGATTTCAATTCTTTTGGATAAATACTAAGATGTGGGATTGTTGGATCACATGGTAGCTCTATTTTTAATTTTTTGAGGAATTTCCATACTGTTTTCCATAGAGGCTGTACCCTTTTGCATTTCTATCAACACGGCAAGAGTTTCAATTTCTCTACATTCTCATCAACACTTGTTCTCTTTTATCTTTTTGATAATGGTCACCCTAACAGGTGTGAGTTGATATCTCATGGTGGTTTTGATTTGCATTTCCCTGATAATCAGTGACGTTGAGCATCTTTTTGCATACTTCTTGGCCATTTGGATATGTTCTTTGCAGCACTGTATATTCAAATCTTTAGCCCACGTATTGATCAGGTTATTAGTTATTTTGCTACTGAGTTGTAGGACTACCTTAAATATTTTGAAAATTATTCCCTTATCAAATGTATGCTTTGCAAATATTTTCTCCCATTTCATAGGTTATCTTCTCACTCTGTTGATTGCTTCCTTCATTCTGCAGAAGATTGTTTTGTTTTTTTGTTTTGCTTTATTTTTGGTGTAGTCCTACTGTTTACTTTTGCTTTTGTTGCTTGTGCTTTCAGTATAACATCCATGAAAATTATTGTCTAGACCAGTGTCATAAAGTTTTATTCTATGATTTCCTCTAAAAGTTTTATAATTTCAGATCTTATATTTAAGTTTTTAATCCATTTTGAGTTGATTTTTGTGTATGGTGTATGATAAGGGTTCAATTTCACTCTTTTGCCTAAATATATCCCCGAAACAATTTATTGAAGAGAGAATCCTTTCCCTTTGGTGTATTCTTGACATCTTTGTCTAAGATCAGTTGACTATATATATATTATATGGATGTATTTCTAGACTCTTTCTTCTGTTCCATTCATCTATGTGTCTGTCTTTATGCCAGTATCATAGTATTTTGATTACTATAGCTTTGTAACATATTTCAAAATGAAGAAGTGTGATGTCTCCAGCTTTGCTCTTTCTCAAGATTTATCTGCTTATTTTGGTTTCTTTGTGGTTCCATATGAGTTTTAGAATTTTTGTTTCTATTTCTGTAAAAATGTCATTGGAATTTTGATATAAATTGCATTGAATCTATAGATTATTTGAGGCAGTATATGGAATTGTAATGATAATGTTTTCTGGTCCATGAACATCGAGGCCTTTTCATTTGTCTGTGTCTTCTTTAATTTCTTTCATCAGTGCTTCATAGTTTTTGGTGTACAAGTCTTTTACCTCCTTGGTGAAATTTATTTCTAATTATTTTATTTTTCACTTTGGTGCTATTATAAAAGGGATTGTTTTCCTAATTTCCTTTTCAGATAGTTCATTTTTAGTATACAGAAACACAACTGATTTTTGTATGTTGATTTTGTAACCCAAAACTTTACTGAATTTGTTTATCAGTTCCAAGACTTTTTTTATGGAGTCTTCAGAACTTCTATATTTAAGATCATGTCATTTACAAACAGGGACAATTTTACTTCTTCCTCTCTGATTTACATTCCTCTGTGTGTGCATGTTCAATTGTTCTAGGTGGGACTTCCAGTACTGCTTTGAATAGAAGTGATGGTTGTGGGCGTCCTTGCCTTGTTCCTGATCAGGGAGGAAAAGCTTTCAGTTTTTCACCATTGAGAATAATGTCAACTCCTCAACACTCTCAGTGAAGTAGATAGTAATATTAACACATTATAAGATAAGGAGAGTAAGAGACTGCATATCCTGGCTTGGGTTAAGAGGTTCCTGGTTTCAAATCCTGTCTCTTCTGCTCATTTTCTGATCGTCACAAGTCAAACAACTTCTCTGGCCTCTGCTTCTACCTCTGTGAAGTATCTGGATTTTAAAAAAATAACACATATGCCAGAGACATAGTAGGTACTGAGTAAATGTTATCTAATCTGAATCTGACATTGAATTTGGTAAGAAAGAAAAAGAGTTATTAAAATTCTTTAGTCTGGCTTTTCTATCTAACTAAATCAAAATACATTTTCTCATGTGTATTTTTTGAGACATTTTACATTATACTTTGCAATATCTCTATTTTACTAGTAAGTGCTTACTATATAGACATAGACATAAATCTATTAAAGCATGTGCTTTAAATGCTGGGGGAAGTACTTCTTCTTACTAGATCATACAAAGAATTCCGTATCGATTCACTTAAAGAGGAAAGTATGGAAAGCATTGTATATTTAATTTTATATTCACCATGGGAAATCCAGGAGAGATATTTATAGATGTCTGCATGTGATTTAAATAGTAGTAACTGCCATTCTGAAAGGTGGATAGTATTCATGATGTTGCCTTTATAGGAAGGGACAATATAAAAACCACCAGGGGCAGGTTGGTCACTTAACAGGACCCCAGCTAGCGATACTGTTCAAGTTGACGTGAATCTGATGTCAGTTTCCTATTCCGAAGTCACAAAACCTTGTCTTAGCAGCATGCCCAAATAGAATCAGAATCCAGCGGATTGTCTCTCATTAATCAAGCCCCCAAAAAACTAACAGTTAAAATAGTCTAGTTTACTAACTAAAAATGAGAATTATGACTGACAAGGGGCCTTAAATGCAAGCATTTGAGTCAGTAAATTCTCTGGTTATGGAAAATATTTCAAATAATTAACAATAGGCATATTGATTAATTCATTTATTCATTCATTCAAACTGCTGAGCTACGTACGTGAGATATAATGTTTAGCAAAAATGGATATCGCCTTTGTCCTGAAATTTACAGACTAGCTGAAGTGTTAGAAGTGTTAGCCGAAGTGCCTGTCCTTTTAAAGCTTTTTCTACAGATAACGGAACTCATCCATCAGGTGGTGGCTTTACCAGAGTTAAAGACGTCATGCTCTTTCAGCTAAATTTCGCCAACTGTGTACATCTATATATGATGCAGAATCTGACCTTGAGGTAGAGAAGGCTGACTAATGGCCCTTCAATTTCCTTTAACCGCACGGTGAGCAGGCTGGTCACAAAGGATTTCCAAGGACCATTTCACAGAAACTACAGGCAGCCATTCCCAGGCTGATACCAAGAACTGTTTGCTTGTGTAGCACGTTACCTACACAGTCAAGGGCAGAAGGAAAAAATGACACATGAGCGAGTTCCCTGGAAAAAAAGCATGCAGCTAAAATTGAATGGGATTCTCAAAAGAAAACACCTGACTTCCTTAGCTCCTTTTGTAGCCTGCTGCTGGCATGGTTTGGTCTGAAAAGCAGGTGGAGTGGAATCAGGAATGACAAGGGTTGGCCGGGCGCGGTGGCTCACGCCTGTAATCCTAGCACTCTGGGAGGCCGAGGCGGGCGGATTGTTTGAGCTCAGGAGTTCGAGACCAGCCTGAGCAAGAGCGAGACCCCGTCTCTACTAAAAATAGAAAGAAATTAATTAGTCAACTAAAAATATATAGAAAAAATTAGCCGAGCATGGTGGCACATGCCTGTAGTCCCAGCTACTCGGGAGGCTGAGGCAGGAGGCTCGCTTGAGCTCAGGAGTTTGAGGTTGCTGTGAGCTAGGCTAATGCCACGGCACTCTAGCCTGGGCAACACAGTGAGACTCTGTCTCAAAAAAAAAAAAAAAAAAAGAATGACAAGGGTTGATGCCCATGGATTTGTACTTCTACCAGTGGAAATTGTTTACAAAACTAACCAAAGCTTTGAAGGGGGAGAGTGCGTGTTGTATTATCTAGACCACACTCCTGAAATGTCCACAGTAGAGCCAACCAAGGGGCTTCTGTTAGTTTCCTTTGTTTCAAAGGTATTTCCGACCTCAAAATTAAAGAGATGAGCAGTTGCAGGCTGTTGGAAAACCATTTCATCATTTGGAGGCTGGTTGGCCATGTGGCATATGCCAGAGAACAAGAAAAAGAAATACGTCTTCTTTTTCAAAGATCTAGATATTTGAAAATTATCTCATGCTGAAATTTGTCATGGGACAAGCCATGCCATTCTCATTAAGTTTACAATGCCTATTGTTAAAAGAAATAGTTCTTACTATGTGGAAGAAATTATACTGAGCAATTCCAGCCTAGAATAGTCTGCAAAAATAACTCCTTAATTGACTGTTGAGAGTAATGATAACATGGTTTAAAACATAACTTTGGCACCAGAAAATTTAGCACAGAAGACCACTCTGAGGGTTGAGCTGACAGTAGAGCAGCCCATTGAATTTTTCTAAGCTAATTCAAATGAAAAAGCTAAGATTGAAAGTGATAACACAGTAGTGATGAGATAAGAATTTCTGCAAAATTAGATTACAGCCATTTTGTGACCATAAAAACCACATTGTCCTTGGCATTACTAAATCAATCACCGCAATAAAATTACCTTCACAAGTTAAACTAGTGCTTCTTAGTTTGGAGCTGAAGACTGTGGTCTGTTTTTCTGCTATTTGAGAAAGAGAAGTGATGCTTCTCTTACATATATTTTTGTTTGAAGAGGGATAGATACTCCACAAGGAGCTTTGAGACAAAGAAACCACATCATTTGCCTACAGTATCATCAAAAGTATCATTTAATGCAAAAGGGGAAAAAAAACATTTGCAAAGTATTGAATTGTAAAGTGCAATAACTTTTATAACTTGTCATTTGGCCACTTATTGACATCCAGTCACAATCTATTAAAACGTAAGTTTATTTTTGTGTTTTTGCAACATAGGTAACCATTTCCTGATACTTCTGTTCATTTCTCAGCAATTTCAGACAACTTTGATGAATAGTTTTCATTTCACATACTGTTTTCGTCGTTCAGTGAGGAACAATTTTATTGAGAACAAATGTCCCTGGTCTGATTGTCCAGTAAGGCAACAGAGACCAATAGAACAATCTTATGTTTATTCGAACAAGTAAATTCCAGAAAACAGGTTTAAGAGCATGACAGCCTGGTCACTGCCTGCTCTGGAACAAAATGCACATGATGAGAACACAGACTTTCATCATGGAACCTGAAGTTGAATTCCAGCTACATTACAGGGAAGCAGGATGAGTTTGGCAAAGCCATATAATCTCTCTTCCCTGAGTTCCTTATCTGGAAAAACAAGATATAATACTTATGGTAGGGCTAGTGTGAGAATTAAGTACAAACCATAATGCTTGACACATAGAAAGCATGTGGCCCATTGAATTATCATCTTTATTATTAATATGATCCTCTTCATCAGTATTATTTGTACTTCCAAATTGTATCAACTGAAGTAATTATTATTAAAACATATTGTCTTGCTTTAAATATCATGTCTTGGATATGCTGTTCTCTCTGTCTGAAAGACCTTCAGACATTAATGATGGCCTGGCAAATATTCACCAACTTTGAAGATTTACTTTTAAATACTTAAAAAGCAGTGGATGGGTGGAGAGGGTTGACTCATCTTTGATTATGCTGGCAGATTGATTAATGCCACGTTCCTTCTACCTACTACTTGGGGTTTATAGAAACACCAGTTTTTAGACTTTTGCTTGATATGTAAGCATGAGTTGGCTTCTTTTTCTTCCTAACAAAGTCTGAATTCCTTGAAGATAGCTACAGAATCCAGCATAGAGTAAGTGGTGAAGTATGCTTGTTGAAGCAGGGCCTGTTTCTATGACGTTTTGTTATCTTTTTAAATGGGCTTTATTTTCAGAGTAGTTTTAGATTCAGAGAAAAACTGAATGGAAAGTACAGAGTTCCCATATACTCTCTGCCACCCCCACACATAAAGCCTTCCCCAATATCAACACCCCACAGCAGAGTGGTACATTTGTTACAATCACTGAACTTACGTTGACACACCATTATCACCTAAGTCCATAGTTTACATCACGGTTCACTCTTGATGTTGTATATTCTATGGGTCTGGAAAAGTGCATCGTGACATGTATCCACCTGATAGTATCATGCAGAATTAGTTTGATAAAAATCCTAGTTTTCCCTAAAAATCCTCTGTGCTCTAACTATCCATCTTTCCTTTCCTTCTAACTCCTGGCACCACTAATCTTCTTACTGCCTCCATAGTTTCACCTGTTTCAGACCGTGATGTAGTCAGAATCATACAGCACGTAGCCTTTTCAGATTGGCTTCTTTCACTTAGTAATATGCATTTAAGTTTCTTCCGTGGCCTTTCACAGCTTGATAGCTTAGTTCTTGTTTGCACTGAATAATATTCCATTGTCTGGATGAACCACAGTTTATTTACCCAGTCACCTGCTGAAGGACATCTTGGTTGCTTCCAAGTTTTTGCAATTATGAATAAAGCTGCTATAAACACTGTGTGCACGTTTTTGTGTGGACATAAATTTTCAACTCATTTCAATAAACACCGAAGAGTGTGATTGCCGGATTGTATTGTAAGAGTAGGCTTAGTTTTATGAGAAGCTGCCAAACTGTCTTTCAATATAGCTGTGCCATTTTGCGTTCCCATAAGCAATGAATGAGAGTTTCTGTTGTGCTACATCCTGGCTGGCATTTGGTGTTGTCAGTGTTTTAGATTTTGGCCATTCTAATAGGTGCATCGTAGTTATCTCATAATAGTCTTAACTTGCAATTCCCTAATCATATATGATGCTGAGCATTTTTTCCATATGCTATTGCCATCTGTATTCCTTTTTTAGTGAGGTATAGGCTCAGGTCTTTGATCCATTTTTTGATTGGGTTGTTTGTTTTTTTATAGCTGAAGTTTTAAGTGTTCTTTGTTTATTTTAGATAGTAGTCCTTTATCAGACATATCTTTTGGAAATATTTTCCCCATCTGTGTCTTATTGTTTCATTCTCCTGACAGTGTCTTTTGCAAAGAAGAAGTTTTTAATTTAATAAAATCTAGCTTATCAATTATTTCTATAATTCAGTGTGCCTTTGGTGTTGTATTTAAAAACTTATCACCATACCCAAGGTCATCTATATTTCTAATTGGTTGTGTTTTCAAGGTCCTACTTTTAGTCATAAATTCCTACATAGTCTTGCTTATGACATACTTAGAAACAACTACCTTCTTCAGTAGGGTCCATTTTCTAATACAATTAAAATTCATTCCAGGAGTGGGGCATGTCATATTTTTCTTCACCATTTAGTTTGATACCATCTTGGCTTTAAGAATTTGAGCACTGTATTTGTATTTTATCTAAAATTTTCCTTCAGTTATTTTTATTTTTCAACAAGAATGACAAAACATATAACCTAACGCAAGCCACTCCCCCTTTATTCTGCCTTTCTTATAATGGAAATGTTAATAGATTAAATTGTAAATTAAAATCAAGTACAACAACTGTGATCCAATATAGCCTTCTTGTAGATAAATGAATGATTTGGTTAAAAATTAACCATACAATTTTATTGCCACGTAATTGGGAAAGAGTACTCTAAGTTGAGGCAACACCAACAAAACAACAACTTTATACATATAATATAGAGAGACAGAGAGAGAGATTGAGATGGTTTGATTTAAATTTGAAGGTAGCAAAAATAATATAAAAATTTGTAAATTATTTTTTTGCATTCACAAATTAAGTTTGGCATGTAGTCTCATTTTGTTGTATGAAGGTCGCAATTTAGAAAATGCTTTTCTGTGCATATTCAATCCCTTTATGTATAGAAGTATTTTGTATCACTTGCAGCCATAAAGAGATTGGTCACATATTCTATCTGTGATAACTAAAAGATTGTGACAAATGTGGTAAAAAATTTAAATTATTTTTTTGCATTCACAAATTAAGTTTGGCATGTAGTCTCATTTTGTTGTATGTAGGTCGCAATTTAGAAAATGCTTTTCCGTGCATCTTCAATCCCTTTATGTATAGAAGTATTTTGTATCACTTACAGCCATAAAGAGATTGGTCACATATTCTATCTGTGATAACTAAAAGATTGTGACAAATGTGGCAAAAAATTTAAATTTTAAAGTACAATTAATGATATTTGCAGATAGCAACTAGGTTGCATTATTTAAAGTTACTAAAACTATTTTATACGACTACTATAACTCGAGTAAAGATACCAGGTTAGAAACTTAGAAATATCTTTCATGACTCTAATTGGCTTGGTTATATAAGAAAGAGAAAGTGCATAAATCTGCAAAATGTGAGTATATTCTCTGATTTTCCTTTCAGAAAAAAAGTAGCCTATAAAAATAATGTATTTTTTTATCTCATTTTTCAAGTATGGGTTTAAACTACCTTAATCTTTTAAAGAATAGTATTTATTTCTTATTTGTAGCTGTGTTAGGAAAACATAAGAACGTAGTCCCACAATGGTTAAAATATTGAAGATATCATTTGCTTTGAATGTTTCCTTCTATACTAGAGAGCGTGACCTTGAGCATTACTGGTACTTGATTGCTTAGAATTCTAAATCCGATCTGTAAAATCTCCTCCAGCATGTGACTGGGTTTACTGTGTAATTTTTCTTTTGAAATAGGCCATTATTGTAGTTTCCCACCTAACCCCTAAGCATGCTGTTATTAACTTGCTTTTAAGTTTCCTCAATAAAGCAACATTTAGGATGTACATAAAAACATTGTCTTTTTATTAAACAGCCCTAGAGGAAGAAAAGGTTATTTTAACATCATATCAACAGTGTGGTTCTGTGGTTCTATTCAATTAGCATTGACTTGCCAACATCCTAAAGTACTGGCACCATGTCCAAGTGCGCTTATTAATAGAGTTCTCCTTTCCTACATTTTTCCAATATCTTAAAACTCTGGTAAGAACATGTCCTAGATTTCTCAAGGTAAGTAAAATCTCTCTTTCTCTCTCTGTCTTTCTCTCTGTGTGTCTCTCTCTCACGACTCTTGCTTTCTAAAGATATATAACACTCAGAGATAGATTATAGAGATAGAGATATAGAGACAGACATAGATAAATGATATATAGAAGCATAAAAGGACATCAACCAGGACAATGTTAATGGTGACACAGAAAAGAAAACACATTTGAAAACATTTTTAAATTTAAAATTAATAGCATTCAATGATTAATTGATGTGGAGGTGAGCAAACATGAAAAGTCAATAATAATTCTCTAATTTTTTGGTTTGGATGGCATATATTTTAAGATCTATAGTGTATAAGAATTAGTAGGTTCAAATGAAATATGGCAAACTATAGGTACTTTTATTTAAGGCTTAGTATGTGCCATATCCTGTGCTAAATGCTTTGCATATGCAGTCCCTTTTGATCCTCAAAACATTTTAAAGGTAAGAAAACAGAGACCCAGGGAGTTAAGAAACATGCCAAAGGTCCCATACTGAGCAGAATTTATGGCCAGACATTTCGATGAGAGATCTCTCTGTCAGCGGCCATCACCTTATGGCACACTGAGTTTGGGAGGCTCATGCCGTGTTAGGCAGAGGCGCCCAACAATATGTTGGATACGGGGGGTTTTTGACATTTGGCAGAGTTACCCAAGGGGGTAAATCCATGTTAGAGTAGTAGTCCCAAGACAGAATGCAAGGCAATGCCAACATTTCTGGGAAGAGCTATGGAGAGACTATAGTAATGAGACAGAAAAGTAACATTCACAGAAGGGGAAGATGACTCCAAGAATGCAGACTAACCAAGGTCACGGGTGGAAGATAGTTTTAAGGAGGAGAGAATGGCCAACATCAACATCTACAGCAGAGGAGTCAATCATAAGACAGAGATATCACATCCATTGGGCAGAGAGTCTTAGGAAACCATTTGTAGGCTTTACCAAGAGCAGTTGCAGCTGAGGAGTGGGGAAGGACGAGCCTGCAGTAGGTGGGAAGAGGCTGGCATGGAAGAACTGTGTGTGGTCTAAGTGAGCTGAGATTTTAAGAATGCCCAGCAGATGCTCTTGCACATAATGTGATCATCACAAGCATTATTTTGTTTATACATATTCTTTTTTGCAGTGGAGCCTGTGCCTAGTGCATTATACAGAAATTTCATGCAGAGAAGCTGCTAGAAATAACTCAGACTGTGACCTCTGAATTTTTAGCAGTGTGGGAAGATTTTAATGGAATGATATTTTGAAGATTTTTTATTTAATCCCCAGAATATGCAAGAGATATATTTAAGTCCACCAAAAGAGCCTCACTTGGTAAAACAAAAATGCCACAATCTTTTAAAATTGGTACTTCTTCTAAAATGGAAAACTTCACACATTTTACATTTCATTTGCTAACTTTCACAGCAGGCCTCCTGAAACCCAACTTCCTTCTGAAGTGTGTTTCCAAGCAATTTCGTTTGGAAATTGAGAGCTGTCTTGACCTTTTCGTGGATTTTAACTCCATGTCCTAAAAGACTTCAGAAACAACACTCAACAGGTATCCAAATATTACAGAATAATAGGATTCCTATTTTTAGATAGCATTTTCCATACCTAAAAAAATAGATTAATCAGTCAATTCTCTTCCTTTTTGAAAAGTAGTTTTTGCATTTGAGTTTGCATGGCATTTACCACTTAGTGTGTTCCATTAACTATCATTACATGGCCTTTTACATCTGGCAGTATGTGGCTCTAAAACAGGAAACTCCAGTTGTTTCTGGCTCAAGGCTCTGAATCAACAATCTCAAAACCGTAGGAATACAACACCTTCATATTATCTGTGCTCCCAGGAAACTTTGCCCTTCTCAGAGATTTACTGGGGCTTCCGCTCAGAGTAAAATAAGCTTTGTCAAGCAGTAAAGATTTGAGGTGGGGAAACCATTCACCACTTACCTTCATTTTGTTTATTCAAGTTTCCTCCAAATCATTTTTTTAAAGAGTCTTGTTTTATAAGTGGTTAAAAAATATGGATCCAGATCACTAGCCTCATTTTACAGCTCAGGGAAACTGAGACCTAAAATCGTAAGACGACTTGCTCAAGGTCAAACAGCCAATTTGGTGGCACAGCATCTTAATTAAAAGTCTTTAGGCTGGAAGTTAAAGAAATCAACTTCTACTTACTCAATGGAAAAGGAAGAATCATTGGAAAGACACTAAGGTAGCTCATAGAATCAAAAGAAAACTAAACAACCAAACCTCAGGTGGGAAGAAGCCAGTGTAGCTGCAGGGACAGTAGTCAGACTTTCTCTCCGGAATGTGGCGATGGGAGATCCTGCTTGCATAGCATCAGTTGATGTGGTCAACTTTATGCTTGGGGTTCAGTCTGATTGAATGAGCTTGAGTCAAGTTTGTCTTCTCCTGCATCTAAGTACTATGACTTGGAGCTAGCAGAGCCATGTCCTCTGGCCAAATATTGATGAATCTCATACTTAACTGCGGAGAACACATCATGGTGTTTGCCTAGTTTCTTACTTATGTTGTCTTTGCTGACATCAGCATCAGTTGGGGAGTTTTTTAAAAAAATATATCAGTACCCAGGCTCTGCTCCCAGATACTAATTTAGTCACTTTGAGTAGAGCTGGGGCGTGTTTGTTTATTTTTTATGGTTTACTTTCTAAGTGATTCTAATATGCAGCGAAATCTGAGACCCTAAGAGGAAGATGATGTTGCCTTCAGAAGAAGTGAAGGGAAAAAGGAAGAGAGTGACAGATGAAAGAGAACATCATCCCCTGAATGAGTGAGTATATAAGAAAGAAGCCCTGAAATCTTTATTTGTAAAACTCTCTTTGGGTGATTCTCATATAGACAACACCTATGCTGGCTCACCAATTCTGAAGTCCAAGTGCTAGACTGTGAAGACTCTGGACCAGTGGCTCTCAAACTTGAGCACACATTGGAATCACCTGGAGGGCTTGTAAACCATAGATTGCTGGGCTCCAGCTTAGCAGTTTCTGATTCAGTAGGTTCCAGCTGGAACCTGAGAACTTGCATTTCTAATAAGTACCCTGGTGAAGCCAGTGCAACTGGTCCGGGAACCACACTTTGAGAACCCTACCCTTAAGGGGCCAGATCTTATTCTCACATAGACCCTGATTGAGAAAGGATTCTAACGTCAAATCCATGACAATGATCCTGCAAGACAGCCATGGATAGTGGGCTACTTCAGAGGGCGGAGGGATATGTAAGGTTAGTGCAAAAAGAAATGGCTTATGCATATTAAAAGTCCAGTTTCAGGAGGAATATTATGAATCACCTTTTTGAAGATGTTATAACAGAATATTGACCTAAAATCTACTGAAAAGTAGAGATTTTAAATAAAACCTGATATGTACATAAAAAAAAAATACAGTTTCACAGCACAGCGTGAGGCATTGCTGAACCCACAGCCTCTGACCTGGCATGCCATAAATTGGCCTAATATAGTTGGTATTGCCAATATTTGACTCATTTCTTCTGAAATTAGTTTCAGTGCACAATCTTACATCTTTCTAGGGTGTTCATCATAACATCTCTTTCCAAATATCTGTGGAGAGTTTCTCTTACTGCCCAAATAGACATTCATTGTATTATCCTAAATAATTAAATTTAAGTTAACAATATAAATTAAATGGTCATAAATCACTCATTAAATTAATGTTTATCAAAAATACATGGAATGTTAATAATGCAGCATGCTGAACCCTGAGAAAACAAACATGACAATGAGAGATTTTGTTTTTAAGACTATATATCACCTATATATACACATATTTATTTGATATACACGTGTATTTGCATATTAGTACAATGAAGTACAAATAAAGGAGTGGTCAATATATTATACAGAAGCATAGGGCATTGGGGAAGATCAGAGAAGCCTTCATATACATGAGTACTTGAAGGTGCGTAAGTTAACATGGAAGATGGAAATACTCCCAGAAGATAGCAATGGAAACAAAGTCACAGAATAAACAGAAACCTATGGCCAACTGGCAAAGACTGATGCTTCTTGATGAAGAGAAAGGTATGAAGGAGGCAGGCAGAGGTCCTATCTTGGAGGTGCTCGTGGGTCATGTTAAGGTTATAGGGAGATACTAAAAGATTATTTTCAGGGAGTTCTATCAGTGGTTCTTAGTCTCAATGTTTGAATCCCCTTGGGGTCGGGAAGTGTAAAACAATACCACAACAATATTTGGGCTCTACTCCAAATCAATGGAGTTGCAATCTCTAAAGATGGGCCCTAGACATCGATAATTTTTAGAAGTTTTCCTGGTGATCCTAATATTCTGCCATGGATGAGAATTGACAAATTATAGCAGCATATTTGCTAGTAGTCAGGATGGTTCTGGTGTAAGGGTTCGAGGGTGAATTGGACTGGCCAAAACTGAAAGCATGGAGAACAATTAGGAGGCTTTTGCACGAGTCCTGGAAAGAAGATAAGTCCTGAACTTGGTAGTTTCAATCGTAATGGAGAAGGATGAACTTTAAGCAGAATGTCAAAGAGGTAAGGCTCACAAAACGCAGTTTCTGATTGAAAGTGTTGAACAAGGGTCGTGGAGGAGACTGATGGAATCCCCAAGTCCCTGACTTGGCCATACCTCATTTAGCTTTCCCTTCTTTTCAATTCTGTAGTGTTTCCCTGGACAAGTTCTGCAAACCTGATACAAATTGAGCAAGACATTGCTTTCCTGTATTCTGGGCCCAGTTATCTCCCCAGAGCAATCATCTTAATATCAAAGTCCTAAGCAACATGTCACAGAATTTTCCTTCTAGTTTAAAACCAGTTCTATTTTATATCACTGTATATGACAGTTATATAACCAAGCACTTTTGGCAAAGACATCATTTACTTAAAGGTGAAGCTGCTATGGTGATTTCCACCACCCTCTTCTCTTTTAAAGTACATCTACATCTGGGGAAATGATAGCAGCTAAAGTCCTTACTGAAATTTAATGCATGGTTTAATGTCTTCATTTATCAAAATGTCAGTTACCAAACACTCAGCACAGACCAACATTATTTCTAGGGAATGAGGAACTTGCCAACTCAGAAGACAATGCCTCTGAAGGGAGTTTTAAGCATCCAAGAGTGAAAAAATTTCTCCTTTTCTGTAAATTGATGTCTACTAGGGTAAAGGTATGGGGAAAAGAAAAAAGAAAAAACAGGATGGGCCTAGATTGTCTTGAAATTATAACTATGGCATTGCACAAATTGGATTGTAATATTTAGCTCCCACATATGAGTGAGAACATGAGAGATTTGTCTTTCTGTGCTTGGCTTATTTCACTTAACATAGTGTTCTCCAGTTCCACCCATGTTGTTGCAAATGGCAGGATTTCCTTCATTTTGTGGCTATATAATATTCCATTGTGTATATGTGCCATAATTTCTTTATCCATTCATCCATTGATGGGCACTTAGGTTGATTCCAAATCTTTGCTATTGTGAATAGTGTTGCAATAAATGTGGGAATGCAGATTATCTTTTTGATATACTGAATTCCCTTCTTTTGAACATATACCTAATGGTGGGGTTGCTGGGTCATATGGTAATTTTGCCATTTTCATTGTTGGTGCTTTTAATATGTGTGTGAGTGTTTACGAAGAAACAATAAATTTGTGTAGACACATAGATATAATTCTGTTGACTTTCACCCTCACAATAAACTCATAAGGTAGACACAGAAGGGACTGTTGTCTTTTTTGAATGATGAAAAAAAAATTTGTCCTGTCCAGCATCACAAAGCTGGGAAGCCAAGAAGCAAACCACAGGTTTCTAATTCTGAGTCTTAAAAACTTTCCTTCACCCTCCCTTTACCTCCACCGTTAGAGTTATCAGTAGCCCATTGTGGGAAAAGACTAGATTTGAAATCACACAGATGAGTTTAAAACAGAGCTTTTCCGTCAGTGTAAAATTTCAGGCTCCTTACTCACCTCTTTGAGTTTCAGTTTCCTCGATTTTAAATTTGGATAAAGATACACTTACTCAGGATATTTTTGGCGACAGAGTAAGATATATGAGGCTACACTACCCTTCCCATCACACACACACACAAATACATCCCATCACTTACGAGATTGTAAGAGAGCAGGGATTTTGCTTTGGTTCCTGTTGAATCTGCCATGTCTAGAAATAACATCTTCGGTGATGAAAGAAAGAATTTGTAGAACAAATCAAACCAGCTTTTAGGTATCAAATACCTAAAAGCTGGTATGTGTTATTTTCTTCCTATTCTATGCTTCTATTTTCTATATATTTAATTGTAGAAGGTTCTGAGGACCTGGATTTATAGTTCACTTTGTCTGACAGACACAAAGTCCTCCAGCCACCTCAGCAGAAATTAAATACACAGGATTTCTGCGCATCCGAGAGGGACAGCTGGTATCTGTAATGGTATGTAAATAATAAATTTAGCATTTAAAAATCTCACATAGGTCTTCTGATTTTATTAACCTAGACAACTTACAATAATTATGATAAACAGACATTGTCATTAAATATAGCAGCCATTTGATAAGATTAAACATAATGCAATACATCTTCCTTTCCTCCAATTCAGTATAATAAATTACCCTTAGGCTTCTAAATGAAGCATTTTATAATTGAGCAAAACAGATCGATTTTTAAGGGGTCCTTATTTATATGCAAAACAGACTTTTTGAGAATGGTAAACTTGATTAAAATCTCTCTAATTGCAAATCACAAATAACTTCTTCTCACAAGCCATAACTATTCTATTAATGTATAATTTATTGCATACAAGGATAGTAAAATTCTAATATGCTTATGATCCAGATGGAAGAAAGAGTTAAATAGAGAAAACAATAAACCATATAAAATGGGAAGAAAATGGAATTGAAATTTAAAAAAAATATTGTACAAGATAGTGTCCCAGCTGGTACAGATGCCACAAAAAGCAGAGACTGGTATAGAATATAATAGTGGAATCAGTCTCAGGAGGATTTAAAGAGGTTTCCATAGAAGTTCTAGATTTAGATAGGACAAAGACTTGAGAATAATGCATGAGCAATACAGTGGCTCTGGAAACCAAGTTTGCATATGTGACCTCTTTGAGTCTGTTTGGGAGCCCACAGCTGTGCCTCTCCTCAAAATCATAGGTCTCTTCTGGTCATTACTCAATGACTAGGAGATGATGTCATTGTGCCCAACTACATGTCATTTACAAAAAGGGAAATATGTGGTTTTTAACCAAGAGGACACATGGATGACAGGATTAACCTATGTATTAGCAAAAGGCAAAGCCCAATTGTTGCCAATCATGGTGTCTGCAAGTATCTCCCTCCTCCACTGGACTCATTCCCCATGACTCTTGTGTGTCCCACTTTAGAAGTGAATCCAAGGGAGATGTTCTCCTTGGGAGAAGACGTGAAGATTCAAAGTTCCTGATTCATGGCCCCCAGTCAGCTCCTTCACATGTATACATTTTCTGCTCATATAAAATCAGCTTTATTCCTTATTCGAAAATAGGAACTACTACGAACAAGGGTACTTATTATTGAGTCAAAGCACATAACACAATTTCTTCTCTAATAAAGGTAAGCATTTCAAAAGGACTTCTGGATTCTCCCAAGGTTGTAGGAGGTTGTTCACACAGTGGGATGTCCCTGCATGTTGGTTTGCCTTCATCTCAATGAGAATATTACACTCTTCATAGTATAATATTTATTCATTCAAAATGGCTTAGTTGTCACCAGTATGCAATATTCCACTCCTACATGCTAAGAGATTTTTTTAAAGTTTCTTCCAAATAGTTGTAATATTTCAATTGTACACAAAGAAAAAAATATAAATAAGACTTATGATTTATACAAACACCTTTCATTTAAGATGTGATTATTCGGCATATAAGATAGAGGGACCCTGCTCTGGGGTTGTGTTAATGAACAAGATGGACTTAGCCACGCTCCCAAAATAGACAATGAAGATGGACAGTAGATTCATAAAAGACATTATAGCCAAAGCACCAGGACAACGGGTTCATACAGCAGATTGAAGGAAATCCTTTGGGAAGGTGCAATAGGAATCAGTCAAGACAATATCTCTTTTTTTCTTCTAGACTCAGCATAATAAATTACCTGTAACTGAAGAATAAGGCATTTTATAATGGACCAAAACAAGTCAATTTACAGTCTATATTCATAAGTAAGATTTTTTGAGACTGATAACACTGATTCCAGGTTACAGAGAATGCTCCAGGAGCAGGGAAATGAGATATACAAAGACAGGGCTGCCGCTCCTCTCCCCAAAAGATGTCTCAGGTAAACAGTGATGGGGAACGTACTCAGTGTTCAGTCTGGACAAGTTCACGCTGCCTCCACACAGACAGGAAGAAATACAGGAACAGGTGCTATCAGCCTAAGGACAACTGGTTCTTATCAAATAAAAGTATCTCAAAAACATTTCACCTGCTGATAAGCCCAGAACATGGTATTTTGATAAGATGTATACATTTAAATTTAAGTATTATCCCAGAGCACTCATTTTTCTGGCTAACAGGATTGTTAGAGTCAGTGCTACTATTTTGATTGAAAGCAACAGAGAAAAGGATAATGATACCGCATGGCTTTGAATAGGTTCAGCTTTGGGTAGCTGTCTGTAAAGGGCAGGTTGTGATGGCGTCAACAGCATGTGGGCTTGAAGGCTGGTGTAAGGGGCAGAGAGCTGCACCTGCAGTCAGAAGGCTCAGGTTAGAGATCTTCTTGGCCATGGATTCCGTGTGATCTGACACAGTTACTTACCATTTTGGAAGCTGAGTTTTCTCAAATGCGAGATGGATACAGAAATACATTCCCTATCACGGGGTTTGTAGGAACATCCAACAAGCCAAGACCTGTGAAATGTATCCATGCTCTAAAGTAATATAGATGTTTTGGATCATTGTGTACATGTCACAGTTTCTGAGGCAGCAAGATTTTCCCAGGCTTATTCATTGTCTTGTAAAATAGCCCATGAGCAACTCCCAATGGAAGCATTCTACAAAATACCTTACCTGTATTCCTCAAAATTGTCAAAATCATCAAAAACAGGAAAAGTCTGACAAACTGTCACAGTCAACAGCCCAAGGAGACAAGAAAACTAAATGTAATGTGGCCTCCTGGGTGATATCTTGGAACAGAAAAGGGACATTAGATAAAAACTAAGGAAATCTAAATAAAATATAGACTTTAGTTAATAAAAAGATATTGATGTTGGTTCATTGATTTTAGCACATGTACCAGACTAAAGTAAGATGTTAATAATAGGGGAGAGTGATTTGGGAGTATATGGGAACTCCAAACCTTCATAGTTTTTTTCTGTAAACTGCAACTGTTCTAAAGATCAAAGTTTATTTAATTTTTTATAAAATAGCACCCTGGGGAGATAGGATAAGATAGCCAACTAGACACAGACACTATGTGCTTCCACCACGGAGAGAAACCAAATGGTAAGCAGATTCTCACAATTCAGACTGTCTAGAGAGAGTGCTAGGATTCCCCAGGGAAGGGACAGAAGACACCAAACATGGGAAAGGAGAGGGTTTAGGACAACTTGCCTGGCTAGAAACTGGCTAACAACTGGGAGAAGCTCCTGGACTTGGGGAAACAGTGAGAGAGAAGCCCCCAGGGCTTTACTCTCTGAGATAAGCTTTAGCAATCTTGGCTACAAGAGAACCCCCTGACCCATGCAGGTCTCAGGCATAACACAGGGAGCTGCTTGGAAATTGCACAGAGACATTGCTCTAGAAACATGGAATCCTCCAGGTATCCCAGCCTAGAGCAGCTTGAGCTGGCTGCTGTTTTGAGACCCCCGATACCAGGGAACCATGAGGGCACGTGCAGCAGTTGGTGCAGCTCTGAGGAGGGAAAGAGGAGCCCAGACACTCTCACACACCACTACCCTGCTCTGGGCTGCTGTTGACTGAGACGTGAGTGGACAACATTTCCCAGAGTTTATCACCCATGCTGTTTGCCTAGGAGGGATCCCAGCCTAACTGGTCACAGGCCCAAGGCAACATTTTGAGATTTTAACACTAGGTTGCACTCTGCCCTTGGGCTGAGTTTGGGCTGATATGGCTGCAGCCCCTGCCTGGCTGGGGGAGGCAGGGAAACCAGGCTTTCCAAGCACACATCTGGGATGGTGCCCATCATCCTGCAGCTGCTGCAGGACCGAGTCTCCAATCAACTACACTCCCCACAGTTTCCTGCCAGTGCAGCCTCCCTGAGAAGGGCCCCGCCTCTCTGGTCACAGACTCAGGACACCATTTTGGGAGTTTAAAGCTGGGCAGCACCTTGCCCTTGGTCTGAGTTTGAGCCGATGCAGTGGCAGCCATGCCCAGCTGAGGAGGGACAGGAAAGCCCAAGCTATGTACAATTCCTGCCACCCTGCTATGGGCTGCTGTGAGACTGAGACGCAAGCAGACTGCACTGCCCACAGTTTCTTACCCATGCCACTTGCCTGAAAGGGGCCTTACCCTCTTAGGTTGCAGGTCCACAAATGACTCCATTTTGAGAGTTTAACCCCGAGCCATGCCCCACCCTCAGGTTCAGTTCAAAGTGACGTGGCTGCCACTGACACCAGCCAGGAAGGGACAGAGGAGATCAGACTCTCCTAAGCCTGTTTAGGACAATACTCACCACCCCGTTACAAAAAGCTGTGGGACTGGGGACTAGCCTGCCCAGTGCGTTTCAGCTACCAGTAACACCACCAGGGACCACTTGGGTCCTAGTGGGCGGCTCCACCCCTGCTACTTCCATCTCCCACATTACAACAGCTTATCAGAGGCCTGATAACCCACCCACACACCACGATCCCTGCTCCAACTATTAGCTTCTGAGCAAGCCACCTGAAGGCCCAAGGATTCCTCCCCAGGATACACGAACTCTGCTGTTAGTGTAAACTGCTCTGGGGCCTAAAATCAGGCATATACAGCCAACTGTATCCACCACTGGGGACCAAAGAATGGCTTGGCTGGTGTTCAAGTTTCCAGCAAAACTTCACCACAGTCTTGACTAGTAACTGTTCCCTAAGCCACCTAGAAATGAACAAGATAAAGTCATGTTTTTCAAGTAGTTTATCTACCAGTAGGGAAAGGAAAATAAATTGTAAATATATTTAAAATTATATTGCATGGTGCTAAATTCTATGGAAAAAGAAACATGGCACAAAAGTGATGGGGGGAAAGAGACTGACAGGGTAGAAAGGGGAGATCTTTAGGAGGAAGGGCCACTGAGCACACTTGAATAAATGGCTGGTAGGTAGAGGGGATGGTCGTGCAAATACCTGGGATGGGAGCATCCTATGAAGAGGTCACAGCAAGTGGGAGGGCTCTGAGACCAGGACAGGCTAGGGGTGAACTAGGAACAGCAAGAAACACACTTTCACTGGAAACAATCCAGAGTGTGTCAGTGTGGGAGCAGATGAAGTCAGAGAGCTGCCAGCCACTGTATCATGCAGTACCTCCACAATAGCTACTTTGGATTTTATTCTAAATATGTTGGAAAGCCATTGCAAAAGAGAGAAGAAATTATATTTCCACTTCTCAACATTTTACTACGAAAAATTTCAATCATGCCAAAACTTTGAATAAATTGTACAGTAAATACCCATGGACCACCACTTACATTCTATAATTGTTTTGCGATAGCTGTTTTGTCCATCTGTCTGTTCATCCATCAAGCCATCTTATTTTTTGATGCATTCCAAATCAAGTTTTAGAAGGCAGTACAATTCCTCTCAAATACTTCCATACATTATCATTAACTAAAATCCAATATTTGTTTATGGTTCTATTTATTTAAGACAAAATTTATATACATTGAAATACACAAATCTAATTATATCCATTCTACTAGCTTTGACAAATGTGCACACCTGGATAATCAAACCTTTATCAAGATATAGGTTTCATGTCACCCTGGAAAGTTCTTTTATTCTCCTTTTCCAATCCATCCTCATCCCCACCCACTTTTAGAGGCAACCTATGATCTAGTAATTGTACTTCCAGGTATTTTTTTCCAAGAAACGTGAAAACATATCCACAAAAAGACTTATTTCAACAAAGTTTCTAACAGCTTTATTGATAATACCCCAAATGGAAAACAGCCCAGTTAATCCATCAACAGTTAAATCAATACAAAAAAAATAGTAGTATAATCATACTGTGAAATGCTCACAGCATTAAAAAGCAATAAACCACTGCAGCACAGAATAATACGGGATGAATCTCAAATAAGTTTAACTGGGTAAGTGAAACCAGATACAAAAGAGTACACGTACTCTATAATTCTATTCATGTGAAGTTCAAGAGCAAGAAAAGCTAACTCATGGGTAAATAAATAAAAAAATGAGAATTCAGCTTTAAAGGACCCTCTACCCGCTTTGGGCAGAACAGACTTCACTCCAGATGAACAAAGGCAAGAGACAGCGTCCTGCTTTTGCCCTGTCTTCCTTGATTCTGAAGTACGGTGCTCAGTAATTGTGGAATGCATAAAAGAAGAGCTAAATAAAAAGGCCTGGGAACTAAGGCATCCTTCTGGAAAGACAGGACTCTCTTGAGGTGATCCTACCTCTCCAACATTGGTTGGACAGCAGTTCTCCAATGTGAAACGCTACAGAGTACTTAGACACGGGGCCATCTCTTTTTTTCTTTCTTTTTTCCTTTCACACCTTTATCCGGCACCTTTGTTCACTGACCTGAAACACACATGCTAATTACCAGGCAGTGCATTTGGATGCATCGTGTTCATCTCTGTCTCGGGCATCAACTAGGTTACAAAGATTTACATTTCAGAGCTTTTAATGGGCTCTCACTGCACACTGAGTGCTTAAGCTAGGTGTCAGGAAGATAGAAGGAAATCACATATGATTACTGCAGGGACGATTGGGAGAGGCATAAATGTAATCGTGTGATAAGGATCTGGTTGAAGATAGAAGCAGAGGCATTCCAGACTCAGGGGGAGGCATAGGGATAATCAGGGAAGACTTTCATATATTTAGTCAGGACCAGCACAAAATGTATTCACTAATTTTGGTTAAAAATATGTGATAGGCATGTAAGAGTTTGACAAGAAGCAAGCATGTAAATCCCTTCTGTTACATGGGTTCTGGCAGTTTAACTGGAATATTCTTTGGTGCACCTTCTATATTTGAGAGAAATATCACATGCTAGGTTTAAGCTCTGCTAGGTCTTCCTTTGTTTTTAGGGTAGATGGAAGAGTTTTTTTTTAACTACTTATTTATGTAAATAGAAAATAATATAGAACTTTACAATGCAACCATTATAACCATTGCCAATACTTTAATATGCATATATACATTTTATTATAAATATGAGATTATGTTCTATGTTCTCTAGGGTATTTTCCTAAGCCAATTGGTATGTGTCTACATCACCACTTTAATTGATTATACAGTATTCCATGGCATGAATATTACATGTAATCAATCCCCCATTGGCGGACATTTAGGTTATCTCCAATTTTTTACTTATTTTTTCTGAAAATGAGGTTTAGCCACATGAATGCCCCTGCATTACTTCCAGAATGCCATTTAAACAGTTTTTTTCCTGCTCTCCTCTAATGGAAGGTTATAAATGGCACTACTTAGTGAACGGAAAAGGTTTCTGAAAGCTCTTGTGCTACCTAGCAGCTGATGCTTGCAGGATTTCGGCTCACCTAATACAGGGCTCATTAATCAAGGCACAGGACTCAGGAAGAAGAATTTGGGGGGAAGGACACCTGGCTTTGAGTATAAGTAACCAGTTATTGTTAGCTCTGTGACCTTGGATAAGTTATTTAGCCTTCCCAAAGCTTCATTTCCACATTTACCAAATGGAACTATGAGTCCTTTGTTCTCACGAAGTTGTTGGGGAGACCTCCAATGAAGGGTGACAGGTACAATTGAATGAATTGGTGAAGGCCGTTTAATTATGTATGGCTTTGTCCACATTTCCTAAGGAGAACTAATGCAACATATATAGTAAAACTTTTGACAAAGGTTAAATTAAGTTTAATAAACAAAAATCCCACAAACTCTAGGGCATGAATGCTAATTAAATACACCTCATAGAGTTCTTGAGATTTTTCTAGAGTACATCAGCCTGGAAAGATTGTCACACACAAACAGGGAGCTTTTCTGAGCCTCACCCATGCCCCAAAATGGCTTAGGCCAGGAAATTAGTGAGGCAGGCTGAAATCTGAGTGTCCAAGGAAGAGACAGACTTTAACAAGCAGAGAGTTGGCCATTTGAAGTAGGGAAGGAGTCTGAGCAAAAAGGTTGTGGTAGGGGGTACTTGAGACAGAAGACTTTCCTACCACACTTACTTTCCCCTTCTTGGCATTTGTCATGGTGAAAAAAACTACTTACACTTAACAAATTATCAGAGTGGATCTCCTGAGCACAAATGGTTGCTGGACAGAAATTGAGTCTCTCCTGTTCACCTCCTTAAACTTAGCACCTAGTAGAAACCCCTGTGTTTATTAGACTGGAAAGATGATGATTATAAAGGAGAAGAAGGCTTAAATGATCATGTGTTGTAAAACCTGCTACAACTATGGTGCTAGGCAAAGTCATAAGTTCTCCTCGTTCTTGATTTGCTTTGTTTTTCTTAGAGCTAGCTTCATGTGTTGGTGGACTGCTTCAAAGTCACAAAGAACATTTCACACATGATCTCATTTAATCTTTACATTTGTGTAATGTATGTGTTATTGGATTCATTTTGTATGTTATAATGCGAGGCCCACAGTGTAGGCAGCAGTTGGATTGGGTCTCTGAACTCCTTGTCTAGCACCACCGATAACTTTCATACCGTGTATGTAAGGGGTGCAATTCCCACGATTCCCGTGATCTTTGGGAATCTAAGTGAATAGACAGTTACCAGGGACCCATGCTGAGTTGAGCACTGCCCCAGACACTGGGAGTGAAGTAGTTGACCAGGGGTAGTTTCTACTTTCATGAGGGTGAAAGGCTGTGCACTGAGAGGCCTCAGGTGTGAAGAGCAGGAGAGGCTGGGCTGAAGGAATAGCCCCAAAGGGGAAGCTCAACAAGTTCTGGTTCCCAAGCTCCCATGAACTGATTTCAGTTCAGAATTAATTGTTCTGGAGCAGCGGTCCCCAACCTTTTTGGCACCAGGGACTGGTTTCATGGAAGACAATTTTTCCATGGACGGGAGGTGAGGCGATGATTTTGAGATGATTAGAGCACATTACATTTATTGTGCAGTCAAATGTCTCTGCTAATGATAATCTGTATTTGCAGCTGCTCCCCAGTGCTAGCATCGCCGCCTCAGCAGATCATCAGGCATTAGATTCTCACAAGGAGGCGCATCCTGGATCCCTCCCGTGCGCAGTTTACAGCAGAGTTCGGGCTCCTATGAGAATCTAATGCTGCTGCTGATCTGACAGGAGGCGGAGCTTATGCGGTGATGCAAGCGACGGGGAGCGGCTGTAAATACAGATGGAGCTTCACTTGCTCCCCCGCCTCTCACCTGCTGCTCTGCGGCCTGATTCCTCACAGGCCACGGACCAATACGTGTCCACAGCCCAAGGACTGGGGACCGCAGTTCTAGAGGATATCTCTACACTTTCTGCAACACAGTTGTTCCCTACTAGGTTTCTTTGCATGTGTATATTGCATTTGACTCCTCCACTCATTACATGAAATAATTTGACTGATCTTCAGTTTCTTACAAACAAAATAACCTAAATTATCTACTCATGCTGATTGCAGTACTATTTATATGATTTTTTAGAAACAACTTAAATGACCATCATTAGTGGGCTGGTCATAGAAGCTCTGGTATTCACTTTCTATTGAATACAATACAGCAGTAAAGGCAAATATGGACTGTTCCACTTAATACCTACATTTTATTGCTGCAGTGCATTGTATTCCATAGGAATAATATATATTACATATATTAACATATAAATGTATGATATGTGTGTATTAATATATAATGTATATTTAATTTCATAAATATTTGTATGTAAATGCATGCAATTTAATAGGTATCATATTCCATAGAATACAAATATTATTCCTATAGAATACAATACATATCTCATATGTATGACTATACTGGTATGTGTCTATACATCTAAACACATACACACAGTATATGTATTGTTAAGTGAAACAAAAACAAAAGTGACAGTATACATATAAAACAAAACTTTATTTTATATATATATATTTATCTAATGCCTATGAATAAATTGGACAGACATATCTCAGATTGATCACAGACATTATTTCTTGGGAGAGGCTTAAAAAGGGAATGACCTGTCACTATATTTCTTTCTTAGTGTTTTCTTTAACCCTGATCCTATATTAATACTTCTTATATAATTAAAACTAACCCCAAAAATATTTTAAAAGAAAAGCAAATAACTGCAAATTGCCTGTTCTACATTTTGCTTTGTGTTGTTTTGCTCCTTTTCCCATCCACACAGCTTAAAATGTAATGAACAAGGTCATTTTGTGGTGAGTTCTCATCTCAGTGTTCTAAAATAGAGGATAAAAAGAGAATATTAAGTTACTCTGAGGTCTATGTCTGCTGAATTTTTTTTTTTTTTAAATCTTCAACAAAATGAACATGGGTAAAAATAAAACATTAAACTTTGAAAACTTGAGTTTTCATCAAAATGATGCCCGTTGCAGAATACTTTTCAGGCACAATGACTAAGAGGTGCTTATTTAGTCTTTTAAATATGAAAGCACTTGTTAAAAAAAAGCTTTTAATGATTCTATTAAGAAAAAAAATGGAGGTATTACATTTCTTTTATTGTGTAACTATGCATCTTTGTAGTGGGGTTGTGTACCAGAGTCCTCATATAGATGAAAATGTCTACACATTTTAGTCAACAAAGGATATATCCTCTAGGCCCAGAATGTGCCAATTTTAACAAGATGTTAAATTTGACAATTTAAAGATGATTATTCTCACATAAAACCGTATATGCACATGGGCAGTGTGCTTTCAAAAACTCATTCTGTATACATCGAAGTCTAGAGATTCAAATAATTGTGCTAAAAGGTTTCTTTGTTTATATTTTTAATAAAGTTCTTAACTCATTTATTAAAATAAATACTCCGATGTAAGTTTATAAAAATGACATACCTGGGAGCAATCAAGGAGATTCAAACTTGATGCTTCCTATGACCTTAGCAACATAGCTTACGGGGTTCAAGAGACAGGATGTGAAATATAGGCGCAGGGCTAAGGAAACAAGCCCACTCTTCCCCAGGAGCAGAACCTGGATAGAACTGCTGAGACATTCAATGTCCTTGTCCAACAGGCAAAGGTCAGAGAAATGCAGCACAGTTGCACAATGTGAAAGAAAGGGCTCATGGACAAGGAGCTGGCCACTCTCAAACTCCGCTGGGAAAAGCAGAATTCCAGGGGAGTTTTACAAGAGCAGGGTCCATAGGAGGGCTGGGGAGCTGAGAAGAAGAAGGTGAAGAATCCAAATTCTGGCAAAACAGAGGCAGAGTACAGAAACTGTTAATGGAACACAGAGAACTTGTTTGGTGATGCAAGGGCTGTCTTGTTTGGCCAATACAGTAGAGGGTGGGCATCAATATTTTGGGGAGACACAACAGTGGTCTAGGCGTACCATTAATCATCCTATCTCAGGTCCATGGAAGAAAAAATTAAAGAAACAATAAGTACTGGCACCAAGAACCACATACTGATGGAGTAGAAGTTGCACTTGTACCTCCTGTGCTAATTAGTAATATCTTAATAACGGTATAGGACAGGGCTTGCTGGTGGGGCCCAAAGTGGGCACTCAATGGTAAAATCAACTGCCAGTTTGGGGGACACATCTAATATTTCTTGCATAGATGCAATATCTGCTATTGCCTTTGTATTTGTATATTCACAGAGGAGGTTAATAACCTAGTTGGTAATGTTAAATACAAATAAAATGCAATCCAATGCTGTATCAGATGAGAGGAATTCCTTTTTAGAATCCTCATCAACTTACAAGATCTTAATCATCATTTCTCAGAGAACTCAAAGTACTCACTGGTATGACTTCCTAACGTTTCAGGATAAAAACTGGACTCCAGAGCAGTTAAATGGAATGAACTGGGTTACATAAACAGTGATGTCAGAGCCAGAACTTGAATGTAGACTTCAGCTCCCAAGATAGCCTTCCTTCCACTTGACATTGTCACCTCTCCGTGGAATTTCTTCTTTCTGTTACCTCCCTAGTTCGGTTTAATTATGTTTGCATGATGTTGGTAGACTCAGCTCACTGGTGACACCTAATTATTTTTCTAAGGAAGAAAAATGATCACTCAAAACAGAGAACGCACTTACTGAAGCTCCATCAAAGTGACCTACATCCGTTGTGATATTTGCAAAAACTGTCACGCCACATAAGGTCACCAAAGAAGTCCAGCTTTGTTCTCTGTATGGGGTTAGACATGCCCCCAGCCAAACTCCCAGACCTGTGTCTTGATTTTAAAAGGCATTTAGCAGCAAGCTCTACTTTGATCTGAATGTTTTTTTATAATTCCTGGCTTGTCTACATTTGAGATTTTTCCTTTTTAGTCATCTCCCTATAGGTACTGAATATTTTTCTGCAGCTTCCTGGATACCTAATGAACCTGCTTTTGGGCCAGGTGAAATATATTTTTGGAACATGATCACTCTGCACTTCGCAGGTCATGAATTTCTTTATTATTTGCCATGGTAGATGTTGCTACCCCAAAAGTTATTATCTATTCAATCTCAGTTCTAACCTGCAAGCAGATATGTCTGAGGAGCCAATTTATTACTGATGGAACAGCACTGTGGAAGATGGGTTTGCTTGTTTAAAGAGATGAGAGACATTGGCAACGCTATCAATTTTCAGAAATCTCGTACGTGGGATTTTTGTAGTTATTAAAAAATCATGCATAGCAATGTTTCTATCTTTTATTGTACATTTGCTGGGACTGTACCTCCATCGTAGCTCATTCCTCTCTAAATGGGCTTGTCTTTCAGAATTGGTAGCCTGGTAGAGTTTTTGCTAAGCACTAACTTGTTAGACCAGAAGGCCATGCCATCTACATTTGGGTCTAGGCTTTGCCAAGAATGACCCATGTGATGCCCTATACATGTAATTTAGCTTCTTTGGGTCTCCATTCCATACCATCAATCCATTCACTCACTGGTTTAATTGCATTAGGCATATTCCCAGGCCTTCCAAACTGGGAGAGGATGTGGGATCAGGATAACACTGGAATTTTGCCTGTAATATTAGCAAAAATTATACAAACACACACACACAGGTGTGTGTATATATACACATATACATGCATACATACACATATACGATGTGCACATATACACATATGATTAATCATACAACTTATTGAGTAAGACAGACCTGGATTCTAACCTTGTTTTCTGCTCACTTACTCTGGGAACTGAGTAAGCCAATTACCATCCCCGAATCTGTTTTTTGTTTAGTCTACAAAAAAAAAAAACTATTTTGTAACAATGTTCTAATGTTGTAATGATTAAATAACACTTTTAAAGCAATTAGCATAAGTCTTGGCACATAATAGTTGCCATTAATCTCAAACTATTATTAAGTATAACAATATTAATGATAAATATTAGAAGTGCCTTCCTTTGCAAATAGATGAGCTAATATTCGATAAAGGGAGGGCCACAGACATGCATGCAATTAACTATAAAACCAAACAGTGAAAGAGAAAATCTCAATATAAGGGGAAAAAAATGTACTCTACTGGTGACCTCTAACTGAGGAGATCAAAGGAGATCACATAAGGAAATATAAATTGAGGCAGACTTTGAAAGATGGATTATTCAGGGTTCTTTGATTTCAAGTGAGAGAAACCGAACTCCAACTAAGTTAAACCAAGAAAAGGAACGTATTGGCTTGCAGAACTGGGAAGTCTAACTTCAGGCACAATTGGATCCAGGTGTTCAAATGAAATTTTAAAGGCTCTGGCATCTTTTTGGTTTCTGAGTTCTAAATCCCTCGTGTGTCAGGAAAATCATGACATACTCAAGCTTAAAATCTTATGACTCAATATCCAAAGGAAAAGAGAGCCTTTCCCAGAATTTATATGGTACATTATAGAGAAGACTATGATTGGCGTGTTTGGGTTAAGTGTCCTCCTCCTTAGATCAATTGCTATGGCCAGGAAAAATGGAGTACTCTTGCAGGACAGGTTGGTTCCTGTGTCTTGCCCAGCTCTTTGGTAAGAAGATGGGTGCTGTGATTGACAGCCTCACCATGACCACCTGGAATGATGGCAGAATTGTTTCTCTAAGAAAAGTGGAGCTCTTGGAAGAGGAAGTAGAAAGAAGAAGATGAGAAGCCTATAAGCCTAGGAGTGCTAAGATAATGGGTGTCTGTTATAAAGGATACCCTAGGGCAGGTAGACATCCAGTACAAAGGAGATGCATGAGGGACTATTACAATGAAAGCTATTGAGAAAGGAAAACTCATATAGCCAGTAATTTACCATATATTCCACTAAACTAGACATTCTCACACACCTTCCCTCAATTGATTAAACAATGCATGCTTCAATGTAGACACTAATCCATTTTTGCTCAGTGAGTGAATAAATGAATGGATGGATGGCTGAAGGAATACACTTTTCACTGAAAACCATTTTATTCCCATTTTATAGACAACGAAACTGACTTGGAGAAGTGCAGTGACTTGCCTGAGACTGTGCAGCTAAAGGCTTAGAAATACTGGGTTTTATCTCAATTATAATAGTTCTGACTCCACGTTGAGTTTTCCTGCCACCCTCTTACAACTTTCCCTCCTACAGACTGGTGCTCTTCCCTGGGCTGACTTGCAGAAACTTGAATCCTTGAGACTCATCTGCCAGATTTTATTTCCAACGTATTTCTGTTATTCTTCAACCTTTTACTTGATTAAAGACTTTGAACTAAATTATATTTGTATCCCAGTAACTCACAGACTTCTAGACATTTCAGAGCTGGACGGGGCCCTAAGAGCCGTGTAAACCAAAGTGTTATGGGATGTACACCAAACTGCGGTTAAGTGACCACCATTCCTCTCGAGGAGTGAAGGGTGGGAAGCCGTGGCCTCTCTTCTCTACTCTGACTTACTGCTCTGACTACTCAAGTTGTTTCTCCAAACGTGACTCTAACAAATGCCCAACGGGCTCTGCCTTGAATAGGGTGCTAGGATTTCAGCGAAATAATGAAAGAACATCAAGCCTCTCCTCCTAGTGCAAATACAGGAACACAGTTCCCCTGGGCACAGGGAGACTGGTGCTCTCTGGGATGTGACATATGGACCCCCCACATTAAAAATAACAAGATTGAAGATGGCCGTACTGCTTTTACTGCCCCTATACCAGCCACTGCTTCACATCCTAAATCCCTTTATCATTTAATAAAGACAGCCACCTGTTTGGCTGAAGGACTTAAGCCAGCAAGGACTTAACCCCTGAAGTTGAGGGGATTGGGTACGGTGTGTGGACAGGGAACCACTCTGTGTGTGGTCTCTCCCACTCTGCTTTCAGATTATGCAGCTTCCTCCTTCTCCCCGCCCATCCTCAACCCTTGGCTTTAAGGAAATCTTCACATTTTTGCTGCTAACCATTAATAGCATGATTTCATATCTCCAGCTTCAAATGAAGTTTAGGGAAACCTTGTGTTCTCTATTAATGGGGTGTTTATGCAAGGATAATATGTCCCTCTCCTTTCGCCAGAAACCCCTGGGTGCTTATTAAACATCCAGACTCCAGGAGCCCATGCCAAACCTACTGAAATATAATCTTTCAGCACCCTAAACTATTTCAAAACTCCTTGGCAGATTCTTTTACAAGCTGAAGTGTGAGAACCTTAGCCTCTCATTCCTTTGCATTTTTTTTTTTTTTTCCCATTTTGGGTCCTCTCACACAGCAAAACAGGTGGGAGAAACTCCTCAAGAAACAGAATGAGAATAAGAAGTGTGTCTGGGGGAATGGGGGTGATGGAACAGGCTGCTTCCATAGACTCTCAGGCTAAGCCCGGGACCAAGGAGAACTCGGGAGCCAGCTGTCCTCTAGGGAAACCAGTATAGAGATTTCTCAAAGAACTAAGAGTAGATCTACCATTCTATCCTGTAATCCCACTATGGAGTATCTACCCAAAGGAAAATAAGTCACTATATCGAAAAAGAGATAACCTGCGCTCGTATGTCTATCACAGGACAATTCACAATCACAAAGTTATGAAATCGACCTAAGTGTCCATCAATCAATGAGTGGATAAAGAAAATATGGTGTGTGTGTGCGTGTGTGTGTGTGTACACACATATATACGTAGACACACACACACACACATATATATACTATGGAATGCTACCCAGCTATAATAAAGAACAAAATATCTTTTGTGGCAACTTACACGGAACTGGAGAGCATCATCCTAAGTACTCAGGAACAGAAAACCAAATACCACATGCTCCCCCATAGAAGTGGGAGCTAAGCTGTGGCTATCCATGGTCATACAACGTAGTGTAATAGACACTGGAGAGTCTGAAGAGGGGAGAGTGGGAGGGGCGTGAAGGATGGAAAATTACCTGCCAGGTACAATGTACATTATTCGGGTGATGAGTACACTAAAAGCCCAGACTTCACCCCCATACAATTTATCCATGTAACGAAACTCCACTGTACCCCCTAAATCTATTGAATTAAAAATAATTTTAAAAAACGTAAGTCAGTTGTGGCACTGCCTTGTTTACGAGTGTAGAGGACTCACCAGTGATTTAGGACCAAAGCTCTGCTTATATGTACTGCGCATTTACCTAAAATGCGTTTTGCACCACATATTGACCTAGGTAATATTTTTCAATCTTTAGGTCAAGACCCATTGTTGTGCATGAAATCAGTTTAGCGGATCATGGCTAAAATAAAACTAATAACTCACAATGATAATTGAAAATATCTGAAAGCATTTCAATATTGTATAAATAAGAATTCTTGTCTGAAAGCTCTATCTTGGGTGTTAGACATGTATGGCTGTGTCCTGGGTTGAGATGTTCCATGCATTTCTTACTATGGGTTTGTGGTCAGAAAAGTTTGAGAATCAGTGAACTGGGAAAGCAGAGTGCCAGACAATTTGCTAAAAGTTTACATGTATTTACTTATTGTTCCCATTGCACAGATGGGAAGACTGAGGCTGAGATACAGTGGTACAGTCAGGACTCAAATGTACTTTAACCACAGAGGCCAACTGGCTAAAGACAGAGGACCAGGGAGAACGTAAACAGTGTTGCGTTGCCATAAGTCCGCCTAGGTCCTGAGTCACCGTCTCTCTGTGTCATTTAAACAACATGACCCGCTAACCTTGTGCTCCTCATCCCAGCTTTTACCCTATGAGGTCCCGCGTATACCATCGATAAGCAGCTCGGCACTGTAAAAGATCCCCACATCACTTGCTATGCAGCGTTGTGCTTTGAATGCTGTTTGACAGGAACTTGTGAGGAGTTGATAGAGTCTTGTTTGTTTTGCTTTTACTGAAGGTCAGAACCAAGATTCACTGCCCTCGCTGGAGAACTCGCGTTAATATTCAGGTCCTCTCTCCAATTTCAAAGGCTCCTTGTTAAGGGCTCTCCCGGGGGCCTTCAATGGCAGCTTTGTTTACCGCCTTAAGAATCTCTTCAAAAAATTAACCGATACCTACTTAATACGTAAGACTCGGTTGGTGGCAAGTGACAGAAAACCAGACTCGAACTGGTTTAAGCAGAGAGAAGAACTCTATTTTTTTTTCAAGTAAATTAAGCACGAGGAGGAGACCTGGCTAGCGTCAGGGTAGGTCTGACTGGGCACAAGTGACAGAATCTGGATAGGATTCTCTCCCGCCATGTTTCAGCTCTGCTTCGTGTGTGGAATCCACTCTGGGACGTGATCTCCACCGACGGGAGATAGGCAGGGTTACCATGGCAGCCCCTGCTAAAGCGTGAGTCTTGGATTTCCCTGTACGGATCACGTAATCTCTGTGGCTATGCAACGTGATGTGCTGATTGATAGACCCCACATAAAGACATGAGCGTGAACTAAGGGTGGATTCCCACCCTCACCCCATTGGAATAGTAGGAAGCAGTCACTAAAGGGCTAAGTGGATTCCAGGTGTCAAAAGTTCAGGCCCTGTGCTGGCAACCCTGGGGCAGGACACCCTTCTCTCGAAAAACTTACAGTCATGAGTTCAATCATTCAGGGGTCACTCTGTGTGTGTGTGTGTGTGTGTGTGTGTGTGTGTGTGTGTGTGTGTGCTTGTGTGTGTGTCCTATGTGCAGCTTCAGGGACTGAGCACCATGAGAGATCTCTGGAGAAATAGCAAGCGTTCTTCATGGGGAAATTTGCAGTCTAACATCAGAGACAAAAAATCCATGCATATCATTAATAACTTAAATGTAATGAGGAAAAATTATAAAGTACAATTCGTTCCTTTAACTGAGGGAGACTGTGGAAGGCAGAACATATAAAGTTCAAGCCAGGCGTTTCAGCCCAGGTAGGATTTGGATGTGATGAGAAGACACATCTGCGTAGATCAAACGAGGGCAGCAAGGGGAGGGAGGTGCGGGAGGCTGAAACATTTGGACATTTGGTACATGCAGAGAGATAGTGTGAGGAGGGAGACAGATCTGCAAAGGGAGGGGCTGGAGGACAGAACATCAGGCTTTGGAATTTAGTGGAGTTGATGCAGAGTAAGTCAAAGCTTTACAACAGAACATACCAGGTCTGTATTAAAGATACCACCCTGACAGTCCTGACAGTGATGGTCTTGAGGGGGAAATCTGAGAGTAGGGGGAATTGTCAATCCATACTAGAAATTAAATGAGCATGAATTTAGCAGTGGTAGCAGAGATGAAAAAGAGGAAACGGTTACAATGGTGGCATTAGACACAGAGGTGTTAGCCTAGCAGTTCCTTTGACCTGGACAGCACCGGCAGAGGAGTTCAGTCTGCACCTTTTATAATTGCAAAAAGCATGGTACTTTGAATGGCATGTTCACAAGTGGAGTGAATAGCTCTACCTTGTTTGTAAGCAGTTGTCCTGGTTTCGTTGAGATCGATTTCTAGTTGTAGGGGAGGACAGGGGAATTTCCAGGCTTCCCTGGAGGATTGCTACATATGCAAGTCAATGCTTTGCATTGAAAGGTTCCTGAAATTTGGAGCTAATCAGACCTGAGTTCGATCCCAATTCTTTTGGCCTAGTCAGCTACTATTCTAACCTTCCTTGAAAATGGTCTAATAAAACCAGCATGCGAGCGTCATTGTAAAGTTTGAAAGAGATATGCATAAGCAGCTCCCACTCAGTGACTATTAATTAAATATTATATACTTCTTCAAGCAATACAAAAAGGAGACATCAACAATATATTCATTTTGCATCGTATCAAGCAGACTGACAAGGAAGAATGAGAACGAAAAAGAATCAGACTTCTATCAAGTTCTTTGCAGCTAGCAAGTGGCAAAGCTGGGGTTCAAACTCATGTGGATCGAAGTGAAATTCTGAGTGCTTTCTGCTGCTCTCCATGTTTGGACAGTCCCTTTTTAAATTTTAAAATCAAACATTTCCCAAAAGACTACAAATTGCCATTTAAATATTAGCATGTGATATCTGTGTTATGGTCAAGGAATGATGTATTCTACCTATCTCTGAGATCACTCATGGTTTTTTTAACATGACATAAGCATTTGCAATATTTCTCTATAACATTGATGGATGTATTATATATTGAAATAGCAACTCATTTAGTAGGTGTCAATTAATATCTCCGTTATACAGATGTTTGAGGACGGAAGAAGAAATATACTGATTAATACCTCCCCCAAATCTGGGGATAAAGATGAAAGTATTATTACATATTATCCATTTGCTGGTCAGCACAATAAATTAGATTAAAGAAGGAATGAGACGCTTTCCCTCCAGGCTTAATGAAAGATGGGTTAATGGAGTAAGCTGGTTGGAGTTGAGCCTCCTCATACAGACATCTGCTACCAAACCATGTTTTTGTTTTGCTCTATCTTGTTTTTAGTATTATCATTATTAGCCTTGATGGTGGCCCAACATTCTTGCTGCTGCCTTTGGGTTCTAAAGATATAAAACAACCAACATAAAATAGCTGTTATCCCAATGGCTAAACTATGAGAAAAGTGGACAATAAGCTGGGCCAATTTATGGACAGAGTATAAAAAATTGCAATCCCTTAGTCCCATAGGGAAGCACAAGGAGGCATCTTTAGCCTGGGGCTGGGGGTGCACTAGGACCACAGGTTCATCCACCCTCCTAGGGGATAAAGGATATGGGGCTTCCAGCTTGCATTTTGCTTCTAAATGGCTTAAGTTTTTCTTTGCAAAGAGATTTTGCTACCAAGATTGTAGCTCCATTAAGACTTAATAGACATTCATGGGTCTTGGTGTTAAAATGCAATCTTTTATCTTGCTACAAAGATGTATAATAAATTTAATTCAAATTATCTCGCACATATTTCCCCGTAAATTCTAACTTTCATGTTGAAAGGGCTCATATTACTCTGTTAGTGGGTAAAATTGAATCCAACATCGTTTTCGATGGTCCATAAGTCCCTGAGTAGTCTGGCCTTAGCTGGCTTTTTCTACCTAATATTGCCCTACATTCCTGCTCATTTACTTTCCCGCAGCAACACTGACCTCCTTGCCTTTCCTTCTGCTGCAAGACCTTTGCATATGCTATTCCCTCTGCCTGAACATTTCTCTCCACCCCCACCCCTTTGTCGTTGTCAACGACTCTCACACAACCCCGAGTACATCCTCTATATAATTATTGCTGAGTATGCTGAGCTAATCTGTTTACTTTTGAAAGTAGCTAAAACTGATTGAACATTTACATGTCAGGAAATTTCTATGTATTCAAGTTATTAAAACCTTTGATCTTTATTATACCAACATGGAATAGGTAACATAATGCCCATGTTTAGGCCAAGAACCTGAGTTATACTGAAGTGAGGTCATCTAGCCTGATAGCTGGCTAGTAAGTAGAAGGACCACGATTTGAAACCAGAAAGTCTTGATTCAGAGTCTATGCTCTTAATTACAATCCTATATGCCTCTCAGCCCCGCGTATAATTTATCTCTTACAATTTAAAATAAAAGTTTCAGGGATTATTGTACTTGCATGAATTATTTCATTGTATTCTTATTTAAAACACATACACACAATGATGCACAAATTTGGCTTCTCCCAATAAGCTAACACACATCTACTAACCAACAAATAACTAACACATAACTAACTATGTATCAGGCATAATTCTGTTCACATTAATATTCATAAACCAGAACTCACAGGCAGGTTAAAAAAAAAAAGAAAGAACTAAATTCACTGAAGAGTTTCAAATGACTATAAACCGATAAGCAAATGTTCAGCCTTACTACTCATTAATGAAATAAGATACCACTTCCTACCTCTCTAATTAGCAAGGATTAAAAAATAAATAATACCCAACTGTTGGCAGGCGTACAGGGAAAGGACTTTGTCATACATTAGTGGTGGGAGGAAAAATGTTTACAGCCTCAATGCAATGCAAATTTGGCAACATGTATCCAACGATTGAAAGTTTGCTTTGGCCTTCGATCCAAAAAAATTCACTTCTAATAAATAAATTTTAAAAATCGTGAAGAGTCAGACTAAGATTTGGGTTGAGAAATTTTCACAGGAGGGTTGTGTGTGTGCGTGCATGTATAAGCAAAATAAATGATGATGATAATGTAAATATCTAACTATAGCCAGCCAGTCATCAAGCATGCATTGGCTGGCTTCTACGTGTAAGACCCGTATGTACTGCGAGGTATGAGGATGAGTGATGAGGTGGGGTGTGATCTTTTACCTTCTTGGGTCTTTACCTCGTAGGACTGATTGAGTGAGTACTGTTAAACCCACAGTGGGGAAATGATAATTAACTATGGCTATACTATTATAATGAGGAGATCCAAAAGCAGGATTTGGGGAGAATGTTTAAATAATGATGATTAAAATCCTGTGGAAGAGAATGGTGGAAAAATTAGATAGTAAATTTGTCTAATTTTGCATAAAATGGATAATGTATAGTACACATAAATACATAAACATATAGAGAAAGGAAACCATAGAGAGAAAAATACCAAAATGTTAATAATGGCTATCACTAGGAAGTGAAACTATGGGAATTTTTCTTGGTTTTTCCCATAAATTTCCACTGCGAAACAGCTTATCCCTGTTATTTTATAATACTCGCACCACCATCCCACTGTCAGTTTGCACAGGAGAAAGTTGGGACTCTAAGGGTATAGGCAACTTGCCTGAGGTCCCACAGATAAAGAGGCCGAGGTGGCCCACAGTAGGAGTGAAAAGTATTCTAGTGGAATGTGATTTTCAAGTTTATATTCCTTGTTGGGAATGGTTTACTGCCTCTTTCACTGCCTTTGTCTCTGATTTTTAAATTCTAAATTGAGTCATTGGTACTCATTTGAAAAATTGTTAGGCATGTGTCTCTGTCATAAGTCAGTGTTCTAAACTGACTTTTAAATTAGCAAACAGTAACCTTCGTTTCAGAAATCAGTTGAGAGTGTGTCTGTTTGTGAGAGAGAGAGAGAGAGAGAGAGAGATTTCATTTGTTCATACTACAGTTTTATCGTCAAATAATAATTCTGCTGGAACCACCGGCCTCTGTTTGCAGATGAGGAAATAGAGGAAGAGGGAAGAAAGAACAGAGAGGATGTGCTGTTAATTACAAAACTATCTTCTAGACACGGTTCTGGGCACTTTACATGCAGTCTCTTCACGTATTGCCCTTCCTCACTTTTTGCAAAAAAGAAAACCCTGAAAGCTTGGAGAAGTTCAGAGGCATCCCCAAGGTCTTAAATTAGGCAACATTAGAAGCTAGATTCAAATTCAGGTCTGTCTGGGCCTGAAGCTAATGCTGAGAGAGGATAAGTGAGCTGCAATCCATGCTTCCTAACTTCCAGTCCTATGTGGGTCCTGAGACCCCTTCCTTTCCATAACTCTGCAGCAGAGAAAAGAGTAGCCTGCAATCCCATCCTGCCCTCGTCTGCTCACTATCCTGTTTGGAGACTCTGCTTCCATCTGTGCCCCATTGTGAAGGCATGTCATTAATGAGACACTGGGAAAAAGCAGGCTTTCTCCCATGGCTCTGCTACAAGCTGCCTAATTGGGATTTATGGGTGGCTGTGATAAAATTCCTGCATAATAAAATCTTGAGATTTCTCTTGAACTCTTAAATAATGGCCACGCAAAGCTTCAACGACTGCATGCACGGGTCAAATAAGCCTCCACTTGCAAGTGTGTGTGTGTTGGTGTGTGTGCTTTGCTTGTGTGTGCTGGGGGCAGGAGAGGAAGGTTGTTGACACAGATTAGACTGATATGAAAGTCTATGGCTTCAAGCAACGTCTGCTTTTGCTAATTCAGACCCGAAGTGGATTCTGTTCAGGCTTTCCACCCATCACTGTAGAAGAGCCACTCACCACATCTGGAGCTCGGTGGCTTATTTTCCGAAGTGCCATTCTCACCTCTGATTGCTGCTGGGTCTGATATGTCACCTTCTGAGCCCAGCACGAGCGGCACAATCCCAGCTGAATGCCATCACTTGCTCTTCTTCAGTGATACCGATAAATAAAAACAACAATGGTGACTGCAACAACAAAGACAGATAACAGTGACGCATCATCTTTGACTAGCGCTAAACAGGTATGGAAAAGCCTTTTTATTAGTTAAACTCATATCATCCAACCACACAAGAAGATGACTAGAAATGACCTCCCTTCGTAGCTATGATAAGCAAACCTCAGAGAATGGGAGCAACTCACCCAAGGCCAGGGAGCGAGTGCCTGGCAGGTCCAGATGTGTCTGCAGTTGTTTTCTGTAAACAGTCTGCCACCATTACTTATGATTGCTAATCGCACGCATTTATTAAAATGTTTGTTTCGGTTAGATATGTACAGAAACAACACAAACTATTAAACAGAGAATCTAGAAAGCCTAAGGAAGAGAAACCACATGAGCTTGGTTTGATCACCACAGAGTATTCCAGAAAGTGAGAGTGTGCAGACAGTGCAAGTGATGATTAAAGGCAAGAATGTGCTCGACACATATAAACAAGTCTGTGCTGCTAGAACTTAAAATATTATTGATATTCTCTCCCCAAAGCAGCTTTCCTGGTCTATTGATGTCAAAATCACATACCCAGTCACTCAGATCAAAATGCTAGGAGTCATTTTCAATTTCTCTTTTCGTTCCAGCCCACATCTAAACCATTGCCACCCACTACTAACCCCCTGGCCAAGCCACAATCGTTTCTGACTTCTAAGACTGCAGAGCCTCCTGGCCGTCCCTCCTCCACCCTTGCCACCTGGCCTCACGGATTTTGAGATGGGATTTCTAACAGGTAACCCAGACAACTCTACTCTCCTCCCGAAGACCCTCCAATGGAGTTGGTGGTATTATGCAATTTGTGTTCATTAGTCATGACATTAGTGTTATGCTTTGAAAAGAGTTATATTTAGAATATCTAAGTAGGAATATTTAATGATGACATTTTATAATGTCTGGGATTTGCTTCAGAGGGGGTGGAAAAAGTGAATGGGGAAATGAATACACAAAATTGTTCATGAAAAGCCTGGTGATTAATTGCATGAACACAGGGCAATTTATTATATCATTTTTGCAACTCAAATGTGAAATTGTCCATTAAAAAGAGTAAAAAAAAAAAAAAACCTGATGGATTGCCATTGAAACCAGAATAAAATACAAATTCCCAGACACAGCCTACAAAGCCGCGCGTGATCTGGCCTCTGCCTGCTTCTCATGCCTCTTACGCTTCTTCGTCCTCACTGTTCACTCTGCTCCTTATCCACTGACCTTCCTGGCCTTTGAAAATGCCAAGCTCTTCCTGTCTCAAGCGCTTTGCATTTGCTCATCCTTCTGTTTGGGATTTCTTTCTCTTAACCTTGAGGTGGCCGCTCCCTTTCAAATTAGGTCTTAACTCAAGACAACCTTTGCAGAGAGACCTTTCTGATCACTCCAGATAAATCACACTCCGCACTTCCTTCATTCTCTCCTATATCATCCTGTTTGAGCTTCTGTAGCATTTTAAAATTGTTTATCTGTTTGTTCACATACTTTTTAAAATCTACCACATTTCAATGTAACCCCCTTAAAGTCAAGGATTCTATCTTGTTCACTCAGGTTATCCTGTATTAAAAAAACTTTCGGGGATTTAGTAGTCATTCAAAACATACCGGTTAACAATTTACAGTTTACTTACAGTGATGTGTAAACCTAACAAGCCCCAGAGGATTGGGGTTTTTTTATTATTATTTTTAATTTATGTGTCACTGTCATTTGGATCCCAAGGAGTCGATTATGCCAAAAGTCTTTCCCAGCATGGGGCAATGTTCTGTACAAGGAAGAATTGTCCTGCCCAAAATTCCAGCAATGCCCCCATTCAAAAAGCCTGGGTTAGGAAATGGTAGTCAGGGGTGGTGGTGTTGGGGGAAGCTTCACATTGCAGGGTGTGATCTAGAATAAAGCTCTAGAGGAAAATCAGGACTAGACCAGGGCAGGCCTTCTTAACACCATCATGAGAAATTTAAAATTTACTTTGGAAAGTTATATTAGTTTTCCATTGGTGCCATACACATTGCCGTAAAGTTAGTGGCATAAAATAACACACATTTGTTTTCCCATAACTCTATAGGTCAGAAGTCCAGGCAGGCCCAGTTGGGTCTCCTGCCTAGGGTCTTACAAAGTCAAGCTGCACTCATATCTGGAGGTTCTAGAGAAGAATTCATCTCCACGTTCTGCAGGTTGTTGACTGAATTCAATTCTTTGGGATTGTGTAACTGAGGTCTGAGTTTCCGTGGTGATATGAGCCAGGGGTCTGTGTTTGCCCCAGATGCCATCCACAGTCTTTCTCGTGCTTTCTGAGTGACTACCTTCAGCAACAGAGGCTAGAGTTCCTCTCCAGCCTTGAATCTCTCTGGCTTCTTCTTGCACAACACTGTAATTCCAGCTAGAGAAAGTTCTCTGCTTTTAAAGACCTGTGTAATTAGATTGGGGTCACCTGGATAATCCAGATTACTCTCACTGCTTTAAAGTCCATAACCTTAATTATATCAGCAAAGTGCTTTGTCCCATTTAATGTAACGTAGTCAGGCACTGCAAGGATGGATACCTTTGGGAAGCCGTTCTGCCTAACTCGGGAGTCATTGAATGTCTTAAAAAAGGGCAAATCACATTACCTGAATCTGCTTAAACAAGTCTTCCTTTCTCTGTGGCTATTGTTTTAGCAATAGTCTTCCTTCTCCTCTAGGAACGATGACAGTGCAGCCTGCAGGGACTCTGCTGGGAAGGCCATTACAAGCCAGCAGCTGCATGTCAATCCAACGGGTACTGTAGCCCCAGCTCCAGATAGATAAAGCAGAGAGGAAAGGAGTGTTTTGCTTCCATGAATGGTGGGTCTCAGCTGCATCCCCATTTCTGGGAATTTATGAGTGGCTCGTGTGCCAGGGGGCACCGAGAGCTTCTCTCCCAGAAGCAGATGCTGCTGATCCCCACACAGAAGCCACCGCACTCTTCAGCTCTCCCAGTTCTTGCCTGCCAGATGGCCACAGCTGAATCCACAGCTGAATAGATGTCTGCTGCTGGCACCGAATACGCCACTGTGGACTGGTTAAGGACCCGAGATGTTATGGCAGGGCATCAAATACACATGAGCAATAAAAATGCACAGAGTATGCCAGACACTGTGCTGGGCGCTTTGCAGGCAGTAGCTCAACTTGCACAATATCCTCACGTGGATGGTGTGATTCTTATGCCCATTTGCACAAGGAGAGACCAAGGCTAGGAAAGGTCAAGTAGCTTACCAGAGGTCATGGAACCAGCAATCTGCAGAGCTGGATTTTGAGCAGAGACAGCTCTTTGTCCGGAGTCTGTGATTTTAGACACTGCACTTGCTATATCTTATGTCAAGAGATTTTTAGCCATCTTGCCCAGGCTTCATAGCATTTAATCTCACTTTGCACCAGCTCAGATATACCCAAATCTGAGCAGTTGCCATCTGATGCACCGCCCTCATTTACAGATCAGTGGCCCAGAATATTGGCCTCCTGTGGTATGACAAGTAAAGCTAGTGAGTGGAATCGAAGCTGACACCAGAAGAGTACCAGCAGCCAAGAGAACTTGGAGAATTGAAGCCAAATGTGGAATGGAGTCAGAAGAGGGTGCAAAATGGAAGAAGGTGATGTCTGACTGTAGACGCACCTCAGGAATATTGAGTAACCAGTCTGAAGCTGTCCAGGCAGGATGGTTATTATCATCCTGAGCATGTGTGGGTTGCTTAATTTGCACCAGGAACTAGATTATGCCCATTGCTCAGATGATCTCATTTAATTCTCACATCATCTCAATGATAAAAGTTATTACTCCTGATTTATAGATAGAGAACATGAGATTGAATGATTTCAGTAACTTGCCCCAGGTGTCAGGGCAGGTAAAAGGCAGTTCTAGATTTGAAGCCGGGGAGTCTGACATGATAAATGATTTAAGTCCCCTATTTTCTGTTCCGATATGTCACAGGACATTTTGCATTTAGTTCTTTGGGTGTTGGTTGACTCGGAGGAGAAATGCAGTCTATCTTGGCACCATATTGAAGTTGGCATGAGTCAGGTAAGAGGATGCTTCACGGAAAGATGCCCACAGGTTAAGAGATACACCAGACATAGGATGCACTTCATAACTGATGTTTGAATGAATAGGTTAAATCAAACTGAGAAGAGTAAAGCCACTGGAGAGAGGACATTGTGGGATTGTGAAATCAGAAAGAGATAAAGTCATGGTAAGCATATGGAACCTAAGGCCAAGATAAAGGTGAAGATTTATCTTGAGATTAAGTCAGGTCCAAGGTGCGCTTAGATGGAGTCATTTGGGAGTGAAATGTGGCTGCAACTTGAATCACTCCTCCTGTTGCTATCAGGTGTATACTGCAAGTGTCAGTGTAGTAACACAGAAGTACCACCCTTGGCTGGACCCTGTGACCACCAAGTGTCAGGCTGGGTCAGAAGCATGGGCAGGGAGACAAAGGGCACAGGACACTCAAGTTTTCCCTGCAAAACTAGTGACTACTACGGTGTGTACAGTGCAGGACACATCTGACCAAGTGCATGACAACTACTGACAACAGAATGAGAATTTTAAGCATCCACCATTTACACTGTCAAGGAATATAAGCTCTCTCCCTGTATATACTGGATACTGAATTTATACAAACACTGGCAAATGGAGGGCAAGTGTATAGAATTTTTTGCTTGAGAAATGGAGATAATGCATGACCTCCAAAGAGCTGTGACAGTTACATAAAATATACTTAGAAACATGCCTGCATGTGAAGGAAGTAGGATGCATATAGTTTGAATGAGTTAAAGCACATGATAGCTACAAAGGAACATAGTAGGAATGCATTAAAAATTGGTTATCTTCTTTCCCGTTTCCATTTTAAATGACTGCCTGTTTTAGTTACGGTGGCTACATTGTAAGACTCAGGAGCATAAAACAACCATTTCTCATACTCTTAGATATGTGGTCCACGGACTTGGATGGGTCACATCTGGGATGAGTTTTTTCTGCTCAACAATATCCTGAACTTTGAAGGTCAGGGACTGGACTCATCTAGAGGCTCCCTTACTCACGTATCTGGCAGTTAATGCTGGCTGTAGACGAGACTTTAGAGGAGACTCTCAGTAGAAGCATCTACTAATAGACTCCTCATGTGACCTGGGCTTCCTTACAATATGGTGGTTGCATTCCATATGCAAGCATCCCAAGAGAGAGACAAGAGGAAGGTGTGTTATAACTGTACTTCAGAGTCACATATCTGTACTCTGTTGGTCGGAACAGTAACTTCCCATTTGGATTCAATAAAAAACTGCAAATATTGTCATGGCCATTTTTGGAGAATATAATTTGCTACATCCTCTGGTGTCCAAACTTCTATGGACACAATATCCAACCATTCTTTTGTAGAAAAGAAGCTAGGAAAATAACTTTTTTTTTTTCACTTTAACTTGTATCGGTATGCCAGCACATTTAAATTTTGACAAAATTATATTCCAAAATTCTAAAGAGAGATTGGGTTAGGAATATATCTTTATTGATTCCGATTTCAATGTCATATACATGCCTAACCTTAAAAATTAGAAACTAGGAAGGCTGAGATAGGAAGATCGCTTGGGGCCATGAGGCCAGGGGTTCAAAGCTGCGGTGTGCTATGATCGCACCTGTGAATAGCTACTGAATTTCAGCCTGGGCAACATAGCCAGACTTTGTCACAAAAAAAAAGAAAAAAAAAAAAAAAGAAATGAGAAACTAAACTAGAAGGATGGATCTTTATTAAGCAAGCGTAGTAAGTCTTCGATGAATCACTGAGGTTTTTGCATGATATGCATTTTCTCATTCTCCCATGTGTTTGGATATTTACAGCTATGTTTTTCTTTCTAATTTGAACATAACATTTAGGGGAAATATATAACTAGCCTCTATTTGGCCCAATTCCCTCGTCTATAAAATAGAAAAGAATGGATTAGATAAGCAATTCGTAAAGCGTGCTCATTGGCATGTTACTTACGATAACATAGAGAAAAAGGTCTTGTGATCAAATAATTTAAACCGAGTACAACAGGATTTTTATTGTAGGATTTCTCAGATCCTTTAATATTTTCCTCAAACCCTTTTTTGACCTTGGACTTTCTTTTGCAAGGTTACCATCAGGGGCTGGAAGTCCCTAAACCACACTTAGAAAAGTATTAGGATGGGCCAGTCATTCTTAATCTGTGTTTCTGCAGAACACAGTGTTCAACATAAATAGAGAACGGTACATGTTCCCCCAAAGGATAGGGAGGAACAAATGAAGAGAATTTACTCAATTTTACATGTTGTTCTCCTTATTTACTTCTAACCATTTTGGGCATGTGATACATCTTCCTCTTTTAAAATCAACTTTGAGATGGCATCTTTCCAATATTGCTTTTTAGTCATAAAAGTTACCAATTTTTTTTGTTACTGGGCCCATTTTATAGGTTAGCACTAATCTGAACACTTAGCATGTTTTGCTTCATTTAATTCTCCTAGAGACCCTAAAGAAATAAAAATATTACTATCCCCATTTTTCAGATGATGAAACCGAGGCTCAGCAATGTTAAGGAACTTGTTCAAGGTCACAGATAAGAGGCAGAAGCAAGATTTGAAACCAGATCTCAAGAAGTCCAATGAATTATGCTAACACCCAGAAGTCTTGCCTTTTTATAACATAGCCATTACTACAAAAATAATGGGCCTTCATAGTCCACAGGTTACTCCTATTATTACTAATGAATCCCATGTTCCAGCTCACCCTGCACTCCAATTCCTTACCCATTTCCAACCTTCTCAGATTATGGCCCTTGGAACTGGATGCTGCTGTTATGCCTGATAATGGTGATGGCTTGTTTTATTATTTTATTGCTATTGATTTATTATTATTATTGTGTTGTTGGCTCTAGAACCTGACTTTTGATACTGCTTTTCTAGCTTCAGTTCTGGCTTCCTTCCTCAACCAGATTCCAAACTCATTCTCTTGTTCTATGGCTTTTTGCAGCTCTGAGATAATACCCCATCTGATCCACCTCAGCCACAGGGCATTTCCACCCAGTGCTAGCTCTCCACGGAAGTGCCGTTGTTTGGGTCTAATGTAGCGTGCAAGCACCATGGATGTTCAAAGTCCCCATGGGGCTACTGCATGGTGTTGCACAAAGCACACCAGGGCATCAATTCACATGGATGCCATGGAAACGAAGTTGAGAGTCAGTGCTAAATGATAAACTCAACAATATTTGTTGAAAATCTATTATATGATAAGTACCGTGATGGGTATACACAGGTGAGCAAGAACAGAGCCAGTCTCTGCCCTCATGGAATTGGCAGTCTGGTAGGAAAGGCAGATATCAGTGCCACATCAATGCATGTGGGTTTATGATTACAACTGAGATAAATAGTTTTAAAGGAAGAAACTGGTGTCCATAAACGTATAAACCAAAGGAGCCTGATTTTCTTTGGGGGGTGAGGGAAATCTTGTTTAAGCGAGTGATCCTGTGGTTGAGATCTGAAGGGCAAATCAAAGTGGACGTTTGCAACATGCCAAAGAAAGGAAGACGGGCAGCAAGTCCAAGGACCAAGGATGCATTGAGGTTCAGACTTTGGGGAGTAGAAACTGACCAGTGTGGCTGGAGCACAGGGAACATGGTCTGACTCACACCTTCCTTTTCAGATTGCGCCGTTAAGGCATTGGGGTGCCACTGGAGGTCCCAGGTAGAAAACTGAAATTAACTTATTGGTATTTGTTTAAAAATCACTTTGGCTGCAACCTCAGGAGAGAAGTGGAGGTAGCCAGGATGAATTTGGGGAGACCAAATGCAGTCCAATAGAAGACTTTTGACAATTGAACTCTGAGGGTCTTTTCTGCTCTTATATTAGATGGTTTTATGTTTATCCAGCAGAAATTGTAGACATTATTGTCCTGCATTTATTTGAAACAAACACTAAGTTTTATTGAATTTTTAAACTATCGTTCAGCAGACATATCTTATTTGAATTGGGCTTCCTACACTGCCAAACTATCTCTACACGCTTCATCGATCACAATTGTTAAGCTGCCTAAACAATCGTTTTTTAGAAAAATCAAAGTTGTGTCTATCTGTGTGTGTATTCTAGTTTGTAAAACCAAAATCCTCCTGGAGGAGAGATGACGTGGAAGGGGAGAAATATACATTTTTGGAGGCTGTGTCATCTATTCACTGAATAAGATTTTATTGAGAATGTTTATTAAGCACTTACTATGTGTTCAGCACTGTCCCACCCTTTGGAATAGAGTAGAATGATGAGATGAAACAAAAGGTCTCTCTTTTCTCTCTCTCTGTCTCTGCTTTGTCTCCATCTCTGTCTTTCTCTCTTGCTCTCATTCAGAGCTTAGTTTTATTGCTTATAAAAGATTTTTAATACACGCAGATCTGACTTTTAATTCCAGCTGTGTATTCTTGAAAAGTTACCTTTCTGACATAGAGGCTCCTGATCTGTAATTCAAGGAGAATAAATCTAAAAATTCTTGGAATAATATCTAACCATTTTCTAAGGATTAGAAGGAGAACAGGTTTCAATCATCTAACACAGGATCTGGCCTGTATTTTTAAAATTAACATAACTCAGGTCCCCAAATTTGGATTTCACCCTAATAGATTTTATACTCATATCTATATTTGGTAATAATTTTATTGACTCCACTAAAAATATTATACCTTCTGACTTGGAGATACTTAAAAGCTTGGATATTTTAATACTTTAGAAACTCCTATAGCTGGGCAAACCAATTTTAACTTACGATTCCAAGTTATGATGCAAAGTTACCTTAAGTTATACCAATATTTGCTCTTTCCCTCTTCGTAATCTTGAAGACTGCAATAAAAATATATATGCATATAAATACATATGCAAACACATATAATCTATAGATACATTTGTGTCTCTATATATGTATAAAATATATAAACATACACACACGTATCCCGGGAGGCTGGGGAATGCCTTTGATATATACGGTGCTTTACATTTTGGATGTACAGTTTTATCAAAGTATTGAAGTAATTTCTGAAGCCTTGAAATAGTGACGCTGCTGTCCATTTAATCCCGGCTTTATCCACTACTGCTGCCCCAGGCTGTAAAAAAGCAGCACTGTTCATGGGTAATTTCCCACTCCTTCCTGGTGCTAACAAAATGGATACTTTCTTTAAACTAGCAAACACACTGTCTGGCATTGCTCACTTCAATTGGCAATGGCTTCCCTGTGATCAAAGTCACAGCCTGCGGACAGACAGCTCCCATCCTTTTGAAAAAAGACTCAGTGGTCTCTAATTCACAGGCTTGTACCTACCAAGGTTTAAATGTACTTACCTTTCCCTAGAGTAGCAAACGTTGTATATGCCCAAATATAAGTCGATACTCTATTTTCCCAATGTGGAAATTTAAAAAAAAATTAAGCATCAACTTAAGTTATTTAATTTAGTAATTTAGTTGCAAGAGGCTTTTATCATTCAAATGAAACATCAGACTTTTCTATCCTTGGAGATCACTGTCTTCCTGCCATTTAGCACAGTTCTCTGGAGTACATCATTTTCACTCCCAGTGAAGTTATCTAAGTGACAGAGGTTTTGAATCCCTGTATGATGATGTAATCTGCTCCAAGTAATTAACCACTCCTATAATAAGCTCTTCTGTTTTCTATGCTTCTCCATTCACCTTGTATGCACAACTTGTGACCTCCAAAATGTAACTTCTAAACTCTATTTCTTTTTAAAAGTCATCTTTAAAAAGCTTGTTTACAATAACACCTAAATGTACAACTGGGAGGTCAAAGCCCCAGTAATAATTAGTATAAAATTGTGTTACATTTCCTTGTCATTTTTTTTATTTTTAACTGATTCTGCCAGCGACCTCTTTAAACAATCCAAACTTGTATTGATTTGAAGTCCTCTCAGGCTAACGTGCCGTACTTTGTTGAAGCTACAGTGATTGCAAAAGTGCCCTGTAATATGGGATATTTTATTAGGACTCAAATGTAAGAGCCTTTTCCAGCAAGGTGGGATGTTTTGGGAGAAAAAGACTTACTTCCTATGTAAATATTTATGGTTCATTGCATAAACGTCATTACGCTCTCCCTTGCCTTCAACAAAAGTTTTTGTAATACTTCATGGCATGCCTTTGTGCTGAGGCCAACTTCCAGCTGTTGCAAGACTGCTCTACAGACAGCCCATCTTGTAAGGCATTCTGTGATTTGCTGTACCGTCTACATTTATTAATATCTGTTAAGCCTTTGCTATTTGTCAGGAATTGTGATAAACGCTTTTCATTTACTTTTCAAATCTCTCTAGACACTCACAACAATCTATGAAGCAGATATTTGAGTTTCCTCCATTTTGCAAATGAGAAAAACTGAGGTTCAGAGAAATTAAGTAACTTGCCAAATATCACACACTTAATCAATGGCAGAATTGCGCCTCAAACTCAGGTTTATCTGATTTCAAAATTTTGGTGTGTTTATTGGAATATAGTATATATAGGTAGTCCTATCATATGTCTACAAAAGAAGCTGTTTTAGGCATCTGTTGGAGAAATATTGTTTTATAGTTTGGAAAGGTATAATTGGATGGTCCTCTGTTCTTGTTTTTCAAAAACTAAAGAAGGATGGCCCCACAATTTCACTTCTAAGTGTCTAAATAAGAGAAATGAATACACATGTTTACATAAAACCTTACACATAAATGCTCATAGCAGCTTTATTCATGATAGACCCAAACTGAAAACCACCCACATACCCACCAACAGGTGAATTACTTAACAGATCATGTTACAGTACAAGGGAATCCTGTTGAAAAATAAAAAAGGAAAGAATGGCCAGGTGTGGTGGCTCATGCCTATAATCCTAGCATTTTAGGAGGCCCATAGGGGAGGATTGCTTGAGGTCAGGAGTTCGAGACCAGCCTGAGCAAGTGCAAGACCCTCTCTCACTAAAAATAGAAAAATTAGCTGGACACCATGGCCCACACCTGTAGTCCCAGCTACTCGGGAGGCTGCGGCAGGAGGATCACTTGAGCCCAGGAGTTTGAGGTTGCAGTGATCTATGGTGATGCCACTGCACGCTAGCAAGGTGACAGAGTGAGACTCTGTCTCAAAATGAATAAATAAATATTAAATAAACAAATAATAAATAAAAGGGAAAGAATTATTGATACATGTAACAGCATAGATGAATCCGGGAAACACTATGTTGAACAAAAGAAGCAAAAGCACAAATGAGATACAATGAATGATTCCTCTTACATGAAGTTCAGGAACAGGTAAAACTAAGCTGTAAGGACACAAAGCAAATCAGTTATTCCCTCGGTTAAAGGTTGGGGTAGACCGCAAAGGGGCACTAGAGAACTTTTAGGGATGATGGGGGTATTCTATATTTATACTGTGGTCATTGCCTACATGAATATGTATACCCGTCAAAACTCTCATTAAATGTCATGCACATTTAAAATGTGTGCATTTTATTTTATGTAAAATATATTTTGATAAATTTGATTAAAAAGTCAAAGAAGGGCATTTATGATTAAAGCCGGGAAAATTTAAATATTGAAACAATAAAGACTGGCTAATTTGAGGACGAAGGTGTTCATAACTGGAAGTAAATTAACGAAGGCAATAATGAAGAGATGAGGGCTGTTGGACATTAAAAATAGGGAAGAGGTGTACTGACTTCAAATATCAGATGCAGGTTATAGGTAACAGAGAAGAAGTGGGAACAAACATTACATGGGGCGGGGGGTGGAGATCTTGGTGCCACGTAAGGAAACCCTTGTAACAGCTATAGTTGTCCAGTGAAATGGGCCACCCTGTGCAGTGGGCAACCCAGTAGACATGGTCAATAGAAGTCAGGCAAACAATTATTGATGAGAGTGTTCAAGAGAGCCTTAAAATGGATAAAAAGGCAACTTAGCAAACCTTAAATGAATATGATTCCATCTATGAGCTAAGAAAAAACACACTCCTTTTAAGGTGTCTATAAAGTCCAGTTCCATTCAAAAAGCGTATATGAGATTTTTAATTGAGGGGACAGCTGTCTAGGTGCCAACATTTGGAATGGTTCATTAAATTATTAATAAAATGCACAGAAAATTGGCCTTAATTCCAAGAAGCATTTGGGCCTCTTTAATGCTAAGAGGCATTTGGGCTTCCTTATAAATGAAATCAATGTATTATCTTTTTTTCCCTTCTGCAAACCACTTCATTTCACCAAATTTTATAGAGTTCCTAATAAAGGCTGGAAAGCGCATTCCAATTCCCAGGACTATATATCTGTACGTAGAGCATCCATGTTAATCTGGTTGTGGAGGAGAGGCCCACACATATTAACTGCAGCCAGGGATGGGCCCAAAGATCACCCAACACAAATTGCTTTGGAGGGTTGGTGACCTGCAATCGCTCGGCCACATATCCACTCCACCGATTGACGATCTCCATCAAGATATAACAGCAGCCCTTGAAATTAACATAGTGGAAACCTAACTGAATAACTGCTCCATTCAATCTTCTCTTCTAGTATTCCTCAGCACCTAAGCCGTTATCCAAAACTGGACCTGGGAGATTCTCTTGTTCCTCACTCCCACCATAGCTGACGCACCATTATTCTTGCTGATTTACCTTTTTGGCTTTTCTCACATCTAGCCCCTACCCCTTGTTCTCATTGCCACTCTCTCATGTAGAAGCTAAACCTTGCCCAGCTGATTAGGTGACCCCATCTGGCAGCTTTCCTTTATACTCTCTGCTTCAATAATAGTCAGTTGTTTAAAATTTAGTGGGTTCTTGTTTGGTTTTAGTACTATAATCCTGCTACATCTATCATGACCCCCATTCTGTCCCATTGTTAATCTGGAGTCTCCTCTTATAAAATCTAAGCAAGTGGAGCCTACACACACACATACACACACACACACACACACACACACACACACACACACATACACATACACACATACATACATATGAAGTATCCCATTAGTGATGGTTGAGCCAATGCGTAATATCCTCCAGGGCCAGAACTCTGATGAAGGTGAGTTGGATGATGTGGTTTGAGGTTTCCTCCACCCTCCCTCTACTCCTGACTCTTGAAAATTTAGTTGTGCAAAGTAGACCTACACCCAACTTATTCAACCAGTTGCAGATACTTAGAAGGTGGAACAAAGACAGAGGACCTGGCCTTATCTACAATGACAGGAAGCAGACACTGAGGCAGAGTGAGGGATGCAAAAGGTTTGTTCAAAAGTTAACACCTATGATTGAAAAGAGAAGGAGGCAGGATTGGGCAGGAGGAGTCCTCAGACTGAGACGTAGACCTAACAGCCCCAAGCCAAGGGCTGAAACAAAGAGCTGAGTGGAGTCCTTCGCTGGACAAAAATGGCTAGGCCACTATGACTCCTGCTTGCTCAGTCTTTACCTGGAGGCAGAGGTGGGCTCAGAAGGAGGGAACAGGTGAGGCCTCCTTAAGAAATAGCACTGTGCCAAGTGCTCAGAATTGGGCTCTGCTGCTGGCAAATCAGACATTTAGAGGTAGCAGACCAGCCGTGGGAAGCAGGTGTCCATGCAGTTGGGCTCATGCCTAACTTTCACCTCTGCTGTCCTAGCTACTTCATCCATATGCCCATCATGCCAGCAGCGGGGTGGCCACTGACAAAAGCTGGTTAACATCAACTGGCCAAGTCACGCAGTCTCCTTGGTTTCTTGTTGTATTTTCAGCAATGTAAACATGCTAGTTGGTGTTAGTGTGTGATGTGGATGTCCACACTCTGCGCCCACTCCCATATGTCCTTCCATTGCTCATAAATCCATATATATTCTTACCTTGTACCACTCTTTCTTCCTCACAAAGTGGTTGACTGGCATCATCACCCAGAGTTCTGCCTTTTCCCTAGGCAGAAGAGCTGCCTTTTCCCTATCTTTCAAAGCTACCTCTGGCTGAGGCTACGATGAGCTGCCATTCACTTTCAGTTACCAAGGCAACCCATCTACAAATGACGATGACAGTACATGTGAGGGCATGGGTGCAAGAGTGGTAGGTGACATGGGAGTCTAGGTTACTGCTCATACAGTTTGCTTATGCCCTGTTCATGCTTGGTCCCTAATATACCATTTCTGCATTTCCATCTCATGGTGGATTCCTCCTAGACCAGGCCAACTTATCACCAGAAGCCACCTCCTGATGGCCAATTCTGGATCCATCATCACTGGCTGTTGCATGGTCAAGCATTCTGTCCCTACCAGGGCTCTGTAGCATTCCAGAGCTATAGACAGCATGGCTTTTCTCTGGAACTCCAGTGCCCTGAATTGTGATACTCTCATGGGGCCTTGCTGTCAGATCCACACCACATCTTTCCCCACCACTTACATGTCTAATATCTTAGAGTCTGCCAGACTGTATGGTTTGCTTTCATGATAGCCTGGACTTACCAGAGCCCTTTCCTGCTCCTGACCCTATTCAAAGCCTTCCGTTTCACCCAGGATATAGACAAGACAGTATTCCTAGGTGTGAAAAGTATTTCCTCCAAAGTCAGAACAGGACTATTAGGTATTGTGATATCCTCTTCGTAGTGGAGGACGCAATATGTAGCAATTTGTCATTTACTCTGGAGGGAATCTTCTGCATATCCCTGACTACTGGATGATTAAAAACCTCACTGAAATAGCAATAACTTGTTCCTGAATATCAGTAGGTTTATCTCCACTGTCCACCCACCTCTTGCTCACCTTGCCCAATTAGAATAATGTTATCAACAATATCAACATGATGTTTTCCGAGGTATGCAGAAGATTAAGTTCTCTTCAGACTATATTACAATTGTGGGTAGGAGATTTAACTTAGCCCTGGGTTGAAATTATAAATATATATTGTTATCCATTTCATCTGAATGAATATGGATGAGAATTGTTTCCTATCCTTTTTTCTGACTGGGATAAGAAAAAATGCAATTACCAAATCAATGGCCACCTACCACGAAGCCTTATTGATCTGCTCTGGAAGATACCTCACCCAGCACAGCAGTTGCCATGAGAGTTACTGCTTGGTTGAATTGTCTACAGACATTCTCCAAGAGGCATCCAGTTTCTGGGCAGGGGCCAGAACGGTCAATTAAATGGAGATCTTTAAGAGTGGCTACTTCGCCCTGATTAGGTGGCCAAAAGAGGTGGTGAGGGCACCGCTCAACAGAGGCAGACACCTATTGTCATGAGGAGGAAAGATCTTTCTGTATTATTTTCTTGCACAGATGAAATGGTAGCTCTCAGCGGGGGAGGTGGGAAGGCACTTCTTGTAGACTTGTAAGGTTCAGAGAAGTCTACATTGTTAAATTCCCTGGGACATGGCTCCTACTCAGATATCTCCATCTCATGTGTCAGGGTCCCAAGTTTCACACCTAAGGCTCAGATTTTGTCATAACAGGCTTGCCTGGATGCAACATTCAGCCCTCTTTGATGTTTAGCCACGCTGACTATTCAACACGGACCTTGCTGTTCAGTTTTTTCCTGCTGCCTGGTTGTGTGAAATGAGGGCCTCTTTATAAGCTACCAAAGAGATTCTTTTGCTTCTTTTGCTCTCACACCTAGTTTTCAAGTGTTTTTCACTGATTGTCAGCATCTTATTATCCATTTAAAGGAGAGAAATGCAACTTAGGAGCAACCACACAAATCTATCAATTACCCTCTTATTTGTCATTCCCTCGAAACGCTGAATAATCACACTGGTTATAGTTCCTTCTCCTCTACTGGCATATTTTCCTAAGTCATCACCAGTAAGATATTAAAAATTGGATTGCCACCATGCACCAGGGACTGTTTGTGCTCCACCTATGACCCATAAAAGTGTCCTCATTGCCAAATGGATGTAGAGTGGCCCAGTGCCAAAATCTCATCTTATGCCCTTCCCTTATCAGTTGTCACAGATCTGATTCCCCACGAAGCAGACATGGGACAGAGGTAAGAGGGAAAGGCCTATTTGAGGATAACATCCATGAAAGAAAAGGGGATGAGGCAGGTTTGGGCAAGGAGAGCAGTCAGATCAGATGCAGATCTGACAGTCTCCACCAGTCCAGCAGCGAATGCTAGAGGAAAGACTGGCTGATACAAAAGTCCTGTGTTGAGCAGAAGCAACTAAGCCCTTTTACTGTCACCTTGCATGGTCATTTTGGGGGGCCATCTCAAGAAGAGCATGTCATAGGCTGCTAGCACCTCACTTAGTCATTGCCCTGGGGTCACCATGAGAAAAGCGTGGCTTTGGCTTAAAGGTGGGGGCAGGATCCCCAAAGGAGCTAGCAGAGGGACCCTGTCAATAACGCCCACTCTCTGCAGCTGGGTACTGAGTCCTTTCTTGAAGGGCCATCTGAGAGGTGTCTGAAAATTCCACCTACTTCAGTGAGCCACTCCACCTCTTTTGGAGTAGAAATAAGTAGAGTGTTGTGAAGAGGGTGGGAACACATTAGCAGGGGACTAGAATTTTTTTGTAACTACTGCACCTTCTGCTAAGAATCTCCTTCCCGATTGCACCGAATAATATACTCGATTCGTCCCCAGTCTTCAACACCTCCTTCTATACGGCTTCTTCTAAGATACAGGGCAGGCAAAATGGTTTTTCCCTCATCTGTGTTCTCAGAATCATATAGTCAAGCTTCAAACGACGGTGTTGAAATTACTTATGTCTGACTTCTCACCCTGAAAGGTGAGGTCCTCATCCCAGGAAGAACAGCTTATTCTTTTTACATCCTGAGCACACTTCTTAAATAAATCTAATTGTGGGAAATTCAAAAGTCTCCAAAGAAAGTAGGACTGAAGAAGGATTTTGACACAAAAGGCACAGTAAAAATGCCTTTAATTCCAAAATAGTACATATAAAGTAACTTTTACCCCAAAGATCAATGTAACACATGGGTTAAACTAGCTTTAAAAAATGACTGGGTGTGCTATTCTTGATAGAGAACCATGGATAAATAACCATTTATCTTCTTAATAAAATTTTCTCCTCATCTATAAAAATAAAGTAAGTAGACTCAACGACATAAAAGTTCTCCTCCAAAACCTACAACTCTATTTCGCCACTATGTTAAAGAGCTTCTTTGAGAAATTTTTTTTAAATTCGTGAATCCTCTAAAACAGTGTGATTTTAATAAGTTTCCATGCCCACGGTGTACATTTATATATTTTATTCCTTTATAGCTACATGTTGCAGTGATTTTGTATTACTTTTGAATCTCTGTACATTTGAAACAACCTCTATGTGAAATTTTAGCTGTTTCAAGATATCTTGCAATTAGGATTCAAAGCAAGTAATTTTCCTGCCAAAATTTCTTCCCCTTGTTATCTCCTCTTTCCATCAAAGCCCATTCAGTCTGCTATAGAACTGGGGCAGTGCTTAGGGCTGCCTCCTTGCATGGAGTGTTAAATCATTGGCCATCTTTTCCAATGTATTTGCACACAAAGGCCTGGTATAAAGGTTAAGAATCCATCTTGACATTATCACTTGGGTAATCAAAGAAGTAATTACAAAAATGCTCTTGGAAGAGAAGCAGCACGATTCAGTTTTAGAAAAGCAATTTATTTGCTCTTCTTTTCTAAAAAAAGCAGATTTGGCAAGGGTCCACGATTAATTTAACATTTACTCAACATAGCAATGAAGGGGAACCTCTTTTTATTAGAGATAAGTTATTACAATCAAGTTGAGAAATGATTGCATATTTAAACATGTGATTATATCATAGTTCATATGCTGAATATATGAATTACTAATTAGGACAACTCTAATGCTTAGGGCTTAGCATATATACCCTTGTAATATCTTTTTGTTTCAGATCTTTCTGATGAATCACTTCCCATTAAATCATAAATCCGAAGAATCGCTGGGTTGAAAAGAAGCAGTTTTCAAAGTGTGTTCTGTGGAACCCTAGGGTTCCACAAAAATGACCCAAGGGATGCATAAGAAGGAAAAGGAAAGCCAAGTAAACAAAGTTCCAGGCCCCTTGACCTGGTTCAACTTGAAAAAGCCTTATTACAGAATTTGAAAGCTATTGGGGCTACTAAAGAAACTCAATATTTTTTTCTAATTTAATTTTTGAAATATAAATCCCTGTGTTACAGTCCCTCCACATGGTTGTCCCTTGTCTGCCTGGTTCTCTCTACTTTTGAAGCTGTCAGTTCTATTTTTTGACACTTTGAAAGGTCTTCTCTGATTTGGTCACAAATATGTTTCCCTGCAGAGTACATTCTGTACTTATGTGAGTTGTTTCAAGTCATTCACAAAGATTTCATTATGTGTGTAACAGGTTGTGTTCTCCACAGACCCTAAACTCAGAGATGGAGTTTAAGATTCATGATATTTGCTGGGGAATCTCTTGGAATCGGTGCCTGTGGAAGGGTGGGAAAGGGCTGGGAAGAGGAAGAAGTCGAGCTGTAATGCCTGTATGACACTAACCCCACAAGCAGCTCTGGAGCTAACACTGAACAACCTCTTTGATCAAGCAAACTCTGAATCCAATTCTACACATCCTGCCCTGGTTTTCATTATTATTCTGTGCTTGTCGTTCCTTTAGGGAATGATCTCTTGCTTCTCTTATCGGGTTCAGGACATCTCAAGCTGTTCGAGGTCTAGTGTCCAGGAGGGGAGTGAGGGGACATCTGGAGGGAACTGTTGTTATCTTTCAGAGGTCAGGTCTCTGAATTGCCTTCAAGCAAGAGGAACTTGCTAGTTTTTAATTAGTGAGCGTAGGTCACTGCTGCAGGCTCAGAGGATTCGGGGAAATGTGCAAAATCAAGATATTCAGGTTCATCAACTTAGATATTCCCATCCCGTTTTTTCGCCAACATGTATTACCTTTCCTTGTAACTTTAATGTCTGGTATGTCCTCTATCCAACCTGGATTCTGACCTGTGCATAGCAGAGCTGCCTTGGTTTTAAATTAATCTGATGAGTAAATTCTGGTCCTCTTGCTCAGCTTTCTTTGCTGTTGGCACAGGAGACGAGAACGTCTTTGTATGTTGCCAAGGATGCCCTCTGGGTTTCATACAGACTTTCAGTTGTCCATTAATCACTCTCAGTTCTTTGTTTAGAGAGTGACAGGAGCCTAGAATAGCCACTTCTTCTATTATTCTTGTAGTTACTGTATCGTCCATTTTAATCAAAGGCCCACCACATGCAGGAGCTAGTGTATTCCTTTCCACCAGTGTGCATCCCAGTTCCCCATGAGTAAAAGTTTAATGGTAGGATGACCCCTTTGTGCCAGGGGCTATCTGTGCTCCGCTTACCACCAGGAAGTGTGCATTACTGTCCAGGCAGTGAAAGATCCAGGTCCAAAGTGCCACCTGATCAACCACTGTTCCAGACGACTCCTGTCACCAACTCTGTGAGTTTGTAAGTTTTTTCTCTAGGAAGCAAACTCTTGTTAGAGCATGCTCTTGGTATCAACACCTGCAGAGGGGAGAGAAGGAAGCAGGGTTGGGCTGAGTGAGAAGTCAAGCTCAAATGCAGGCCCAATGATGGGCTTATTGGAATTTCTATATTTAAATTGGCCCTTGGGGTTTTTTTCCCTTTGGGTTGAATTGGGTTGGCTTTTTTTTGGTTTCTTGGCTTTCGGGAGGGTTTTGCCCCGGGGAAAGTAGCTCTCTGCAGATATTATGCTGGTTGCTTCATCTCATTTAGTCTTCACATTAAGAGTTAACATTTTCTTTTCATTTATTTCTTTATTCATCTATTCTACTTAAAAATCTTAAATTTGTGAACCCATCATAGATATTAAGAGCTTGTCAAAAAAAATGATGTATTTTGGCTTACAGTTTCTGAGAGGAGTTGCCAATTCAGCAGGACTTGAAGGGCAAGAAGGCTACACAACATCACCACAATCTTCACACAAATAGTGAACAGATACTTCAAGTTTCATACATTCAAATTGAATCCCTTGCCTTTTGTCATCTCAGCGGTGGCAACTCCATCTACTAATTGCTCAGGTCAAAGTCTTTGGAATGACTCTTGACTGCCACCATTCTTGCATGCCCCACATCTAATCCCTCATGAAATCATGTTGGCACAACCTTCAACGTGAAGCAAGAATTCAACCTTCTCTCATCACATCCAATACCACAACCCTGGTCTGGGCCAACATTATCTCTTACCTGCATTACTAGAGGTTTCTCTGATTTGGTGCTTGATTGCCTATAATCTATTCCCAAAACACCCAGTAGAAGGATGATTTCATAATCAAAAGTCTACTTTGGCTTCCTATTTCACTTGGCGTACAAGTTAAACCCCTTCTCATGGCCTACAAGGTCCAAATGATCTACCTCCCATCATCTGTATGATCTCATTGTCTGATAACCTCTCACTTGATCACTCTGCTCCCAGCATGCAGGTTGGAATATCACATGGATGGAGCAGTGGTGACAAATGAAACCACTGCTGGATGGAGCAGAGCAGAAAGGGAATTTTATGTGGCAACATGACTGGACATTTTTCTCTTTAATGGTAGCAGAAAGCCTTTGAAGAATTTCAAGCAAGAAAGCAATAGGATTAAACATTTGTTTTGAAAAGATAAGCTGATAGTGCATATGATGGATGGACTAGGGACGGGAAACACAGGGACTAAGGAGGAGAGTTAGAGGTGTTGCAATAACATCAATGAAAGAAGATAAAAGCTTGAAAAAAAGGATCAGCAACAGAAATAGCAGAGACAGAGTGCAGAATGGTCAGAGTTTAAGAGAAACTTAAAGCATGTATAATTGTTATCCCTGAGTAACTGAATGTTTGTAGAGAAGATGAGTGCAAAGGATTTCCAGGATGCTGGGTTACACAAGGACAAGCAGTAAAGGAAGAGGAATGAACTAGAAAACAAGATGCTTTCTATCTGGGATATGTTAAGTGGAATGTACCAGCTTACCCCATAAGTGAGATATTTCAGAAGGAAATTTATCAGACAATTGAAGTTATAGAACTGAAATTCAGACAATAGATCAATGTGGAGCATATAGATATTGGGAGTGTTAAAAGAAAAATGTTGGACAAATTAAATTTAGCAGAGATTATTTGAGCAATGAATGATTCATGAATCGGACAACACTCTGAACAAAAAGAGGTTCTGAGAGCTCCATCCAGCAGTGTGAGCAGCTTTTATGGGCCAAACACAAAGGCAAAGTAGAGAAATAACCTGATTGGCTACAGCAAGTCATCTACCTTATTTGGGCATGATGTGATGATGAGTTGGCTGCCTGTGATTGGCTGAAACCCAGTTGCTTGTGGTTGGCTAAATTTCTGATGTTGGTTAAACTCCTAAGTTAGGTGACAGCTTGTTTATGTTCTACATTAGAGTGGGATTTGTTATATAGGAACTCAAACTTTGGAGACAGACTCAGGCTAGTGACCTCCTGCTTGTTTAACAGGATTCAGCATGGTCATTTAATTCATAATGACAATTTAAATCATGAGGAGAGTCTTGGGTATGTCAATATTTAGGTAGAAGTAGTATTGTGTGGTTCCTTCCTCATTATTAGGAAGAAGCTGTTGTTGTTTTTTGTGGTGCTTATTCGTCTTTTTTTGCCTCCTCGTTGTTATCAGTAGTGGAGAGACGACAAGAGGCGTGTTGTGGTGGTTGGTTTCTTCTACTTCTTTTGTCCTAATTCTTCTTACACCCTGTTGCTCCTGAAAATTATTTGTTTTTCCTATCTTGTTGTTCCTCGTTTTTTCCCTGCTGTGCTTCTTCCGCTGCTTCGTCGGTGGTGTTCTTGTGGTCTTTTTTGGTTAGTTGATATGATAGTGGTGGTGGATTGTTGGGGTCGTATGATGTCATGAAGTAGTATTTTTTTTCTTCCTCTTCTGTTTTTTGGGGGTCACTTAGTGATAATGGCTGAGTCCCCCCAAACATTCCAGATTCTAACTGGGTGCCCCTTTCTCTTTGGAATGAGGCCACCCTCTCTCTGACTATAACTCCCACAAGACAGGCCCAGCTCTTGGGTTCCATTAATACCACTTCCTTCCTCTCTTTGTGCCCCATCCCTAGGGGTGGTAGCAGCTTCCCAATATTACTGAAATATGTTTTGTTTTTTGGTGTTTTACTATTATCTATTTGACCTCTCAGCTCTTCCGCCACTTGTGTAACCAATTACCTATATTACATTTGACTTATCTAGAATGGTCTTCGTTTCCTTGACTTGATGCAATGTTTACTCATATATTTTAACAACATATCTACAAATTAAAGCCAAACAATTAAAAGTCTCCTACTGTCTCTCAGACAATAACCCCAGAAAAACAAAAGGAGTTCATTTTCGCTATTTTAAACAGGCTTGACCTGTCATATTTATCCGGTGGAAAGTTGAGAAAAGTGGAAAAACTGGGGGAAGTGGCAGAGAGAACAGGTCTATTTCCCACTGGAAGTGCGTAAGTTGAGTCACTCAGACTCAACTTTTTGGACAGAAGAAGAAAGAGCCATGAAATTCCTTTCAGGACTGAGAAATTTCCCTCTGGTCAACAAAAGCGGGGGTCTTCATTCTCTCACCAATAAGTTACCCCCAAAAGGAATAGATTAGTCCCTTGTTCGTTCCCTATGAAGGACTGAGCCACAGGATAAGGGGAGAATTCACATGCTCACACTCCACCCAGCATCTTCTAAGAAATACAGTCGCTGGTACCTTCTCACTAAGGAATGTTACGGTCTGGAAAATTAATCCCTTCCTGCAAATAACTGGGGATCCAAGAAAACCTAGTGTGGCTGAGTCCAAAGAGAAAGTCAAGTTTAATAAGAGGGAGAAATCAATAAGATTAAATGTTCCAGAAACCTCAAGTTAAGACAGCAATTGAAGATTAGTTATTGAATTCATCAACGAGAAGGTGTTCGATGAGTTTTAATGAGCAACTTCAGAGATATAATGGAGGCATTAACCAGATGCCATTGACTTTGGAATTGAATAGTGAGGAAGTGATTCCAGTGTGGACAGTTCTTTCAAGCAGTTTAGCAGGGAAGGGCATACAAGGGTGAACAAAAGAATGGAAAGAAAAATAGGGGGAACTTTTTTTAATTAAAAATACTTTTATATGTTTACATGCTGATTAGAAATAGCCAATAAAGAGAGGAAAATTGAAGATAGAGAAAGAAGAGAATTTATTAATGAAGCAAGAACACTCAAAGGCCAGGGGAATAAAGAATGCAAGATATAGCTGACAGATGACTTAGGGAAGGAAGAAACTTCATTCTCCTGAGACAAGACAACAAGAAGTAGAGACAAGGAGAGATAGACATAAATTTGTTGAATTTCTGTAAACAACGCTAATCATTTTCCTTTTTAAATTAAGTCAAGACACATATTACTTCTAGTCAAAAATATTGATATGTATATATAATCTAACATGATCTCACTGATTTAATATAATTGCAGTCAAAGGAGAAATATTCCTATCATCACCTTGTGGATGAAGCCACTTTACCTTAACTGTTTCCCTCACCTTTCATGTCTCTATCATTTCTACCAATGGTGGTAGTCCTGGACCAGTGCTGGGCAGAGAAATTTGTTCCACGGGCATTTGTAGTAAATCTGTAGTTTCCATGATATACATATGAAGGAATTACATGAAAAAATAGTTTCATGATAAAAAATGTAAAATGCTTTTCTTTACTTAAAAATATTTTGAAGGCCTTATTATTGATTGACTCCAGAGAATTATACAAAATGCAGTGTTTCTCCACCATTACTAAACTGTAGAGGTTTTTATCAGTGGCAATCACACAGGATACATGTTCTTAGCAGCACCCTTTGATGCTGCAGTTGCTGTTTCTGTAGAAAATCATGCACTATAGCCTACATCCTGGGGCCTCTCTATTATAGTAAAGACAGTCCTAGGGATGTTGTATTCCACTGAGGCCCGAACTTATTTCTCAGGAATGTCATTATAGTTTTTATATTGAGATGACTTCATAACACTCTTGTCAACCACCAGATTGGAAACAGTGTTTGAGCAGGTAAAGTGCTCCATACTTTCACTACACACCTATTAGAATGGAAAAAACAAAAAATCTAAAACACAGACAACACCAAATGTTGTCCAGGATGTAGAACAACAGAAGCTCTCATTCGTTGCTGGTGGGAATGCAAAATGGTACAGCTACTTTGGAAGGCAGTTTGGCAGTTTCTTACAAAAAAATAAACATATTCTTACTATAAGATCCAGCAACCACACCACTAACCATTTATCCATAGGAATTGAAAACTTGTATCTATACAAAAACATGCACACTGATGTTTATAGCAGCTTTATTCATAATCTACAAAACTTGGAAGCAACCAAGATATTCTTCAGTGGGTAAATGTATATATAAATTAGGGTTTATCCAGACAATGGAATATTATTCAGTGCAAACAAGAAATAAGCTATCATGCCATGAAAAGACATGAAAGAAACTTAAATTCATATTACCAAAGTGAAAGAAGCCAATCTGAAAAGGATTCCAACAATACGACATTCTAGAAAAGACACACTATGAAGGCACTAAAAAAAGTTAGTCGTCATGTGATTGCCAGCAGTTAGGAGAGAGGGAGGAAGTATAGGAAGATTACAGAAGAATTTTACGGCAGTGAAATTACTTTGTGTGATACACTATGATGGTGAATATCTGTATGTATACATTTGTCCAGACCCATAAAATATACAACAGCAAGAGTAATCCCTAATGTAACCATGGACTTTGGGTGGTAATGACATGTTAATGTAGGTTCATTAATTGTAACAAATGCACCACTGTGGTGGGAGATATTGATAATGGGGGAAGCTATGCATGTGTGAAGGCAAGTGATACATGGGAAATATCTGTACCTTCTACTCAATTTTGCTGCAGACATTATGCTGCTCTAAAAAAAGTGCCCCCTTATCCATTGATTCACTGATGGACACTTAGTTGATTCCACATCTTGACATTTGTGGTATATATGCACAATGGGATATTATGCAGCCATAAAAAAAGATAAAATCCTGTCATTTGCGGCAATGTGGATGAGGTTGGAGGACATCATGTTAAGTGAAATAAAGCAGGGACAGAAAGACAAAGGTTACGTGTTTTCACTCATACTGGGGAGCTAAAAAAGTTAATCTCATAAAGTAGAGAGTAGAATACTGGTTACCAGAGGCTGGGAAGCGTAGGGGAAAGTGGGATAGGGTGAGGTTGGCTAATGGTACAAAATTACAGTTCATTACAGTTAAATAAGAAGGAATAAGTTCCAGTGTTCTATAGCATAGTAGAGTGATGATAGTTAACAGTAAAGTATTGTATATTTCAAAATAGAAGAGAGGAATTTAAATGTTCCCAACAAATGATAAATGTTTGAGATGATGTGTATCCTAATTACCCTGATGTGATCATTACACTTTGGATATATGTATGAAAATATCACATGTTCTTCATTAATAGGTACATTTACTATATATCAATTATAATTTTTTAAAAGACCATAAAATGCTAAAATAACTGTAATTGAAAAAAATGTGTTTCATACCCATTATCAGAACTTCACCATTCCCTGGTCTCTGCTTCCAAGATATCTATAAAGCTACCAAATTTAGAACAGCCCAAGAAGAATGACAACCTCGAAAACAGCAAACTCTACAGCAGCAACATCTTCCATGCTAACTTCTGCAGTCCAAATTCTTAGTAAAGACAATGCCATGACTTTTTGATTACCTTGATCTGCTAGTTGCCCACAGAGCTTGAAAACATCAAAGTTGAAAGACTTCTGGCCGGGCGCAGTGGCTCACACCTGTAATCCTAGCACTCTGGGAGGCCGAGGTGGGTGGATCACTTGAGCTCAGGAGTTCGAGACCAGCCAGAGCAAGAGTGAGACTCCATCTCTACTAAAAAAATAGAAAGAAATTAGCTGGACAACTAAAAATATATAGAAAAAATTAGCTGGGCATGGTGGCGCATGCCTGTAGTCCCAGCTACTCGGGAGGCTGAGGCAGGAGGATTGCTTGAGCCCAGCAGTTTGAGGTTGCTGTGAGCTAGGCTGATGCCACGGCACTCTAGCCCAGCCAACAGAGTGAGACTCTGTCTCAAAAAAAAAAAAAAAAATACTTGAAAGACACCTTATCACAATATTTTTTCAAAATGTGTTTCAAGAATCCACTTGAATTAGAATTATCTAGGTTGCATATTTTAAAATATGCAACTCTGATCTTAACAATAATACTCTCTGAAGATAGAGCCCTGAAATCTGTCTTTTTAATAATTTCCCCAGGATTATTTTCAACTAAAGTCTAATAATGACTGTCTCAGAAATTCTGTCACCTGACTTCCCTCACTATTTTTCAAATTTATTGAGATACAACATGTACAAAGAAGAAGGCAAATCCATCTGCAGAGTGACTGCTTCTGCATAGCTGGTACTGATATCAGGACACAGACCCAGACTGGAACCCCCTAGAAGTACCTTGTGCCCCCTTTTGGCCACTACGCCCTATAGAGAATAACCACTTTCCGGATTTATATCATCATTCGTTTGTTTTGCCTAGTTTTCAACTTCATGTAAATGAAAATAAAATAATATATACTTTTGGAAGATTGACTTATTTAACTCAATGTTATTTCAAGAGATTCATTAATGCTGTTGTGTTTAGTTGTAGTTTGCTTCTGGTCTTTGCTGTGCAGTCGTCTCTTGCATGAATATACAATATAATTCTCCTTGTATTGTGGGTAGACACTCGAGTTGTCTCCAGTTTCTGCCTATTACAAATAGTGCTGCTATGAACACTTTTATACGTGTCTTTGGTACACGTGTATACCTAGTTCTGTTGGCTAAAATATCGAAGGATAGAACTACTGGATCATAAGGTATGATTTTTTGTTCAGCTTTAGTTTTTTGGGTTTTTATCTTTCCAAAGTATTGTACCAAGTTAAACTCCAACCAGTGGGTATGAGGGTCCAGTTGCTTCACATCCTGCACAGCTTCACTGGTGTCATCTGTCTTTTCCATTTTACCCATTGTGGTTGGGGTATGCCAGGATCACTTTGCGATTTTAATTGTATTTCCCTGATGACTAGTTAAGCACTTTTTCTATGTTTATTGAACATTTTACTATTCTCCCTTACGAAGTGCCTGTTCAAGTCTTTCACCCATTTTTTTTTTAATTGGGCTGTCTGCCTTTCGCTTATTGTAGCAGTCACTTAATATATTCGGAATTCAAGACTGTTGTTGGATATATGTATTGGAAATATATTCTCTAGTTGTGTGGCTTGGCTTTTCACTCCTTAAAGGTTACAATTTTGAACAAAAGTCTTAATTTCAACGTGGTCCCATTTATCACTTCGTGTGTCTTTCTTAAGAATGATCTATCATAAGTTCATGAAGATATTCCCCCTCTTTTTCCAAAAGCTTCATTATTTTTATCTTTTGCATTAATGTGGCCTATCCAACCAGAATAATAATTATTTTTATTTTTTGTATGGTGTACAGTAGGTATCTCCCCTCCTTTTTGTGTTGAAAAAAGAAAAACAAGAGGAAGAAGAATAAGCCTAAAAAGAAGGTCAAACTTGCCTATGATTGCCCATGTGGGATAGACGAGTCTGGTTATAGTCTTATAATTCACTTACTACCTGCTTCCTTTCATTGATATAATTTTTTTCACTCTAAGCATTGATTTCTCTAGGCAAAACAGCCTCACCAACTTATGGTTTTATTTAAGGTTCTGTTTTCTGACCACCATTCTGATCTAAACCAACTCTAACCTCGATATTCTTTACGTTTTAGGGCAAAATAGAGATATCAAAGAAAATAAAAATACTCAGTCCCCTAAAGCACAGGTCACATGTCTAATACATAAAATACCACTTTTGTAGCATAACTTTAAATCATGGTCCATAAATACCCCAGTTCCACTCTAGTCTTTGTCATTATTTAATTATCTAGAGAGAACAAATACATTCACTTCTGTTTTCTCATGTGTAAAAAGGAGTAGGATGAGATTCACTCCAAATTTCCTCTCATTTAAAAAAAAATACAAGAAAAGTTATGATTCCATTACTTTATTTTATTTTCAAGATAGCCTCTCCGTAATTATGGCAACATATGTCACATTCATTTTCTCCCTATTCATTCATTGCAAAATAAGAATGACTGGATATTATTAAAACTTAAGGGCATTCTGTGAAAGCAATTCAAAGTATTTAAATTCTTGCACTCCATAAAAAGTATCTTATCTCCTTATTGCAGTATGCCAAAGAAGTCCCATTTTAAAACCCAACTCTAGTCTGACACCTTCATTAACCACGCAGATGTGTTGTTTGATGTGTTATTCCCTCCTAAAAAATCTCAGTATCCAACTGTGCAGGAAAGACAGATCAAGAGTGAGGCCAAAGAATGAGTTTTATTAATGACTGCTGCCTGGTTTGTATACATATCTCAGTTCATATCCTGGGAAATTCTTTTTCACTCAATCCATTTCTATTACAGTCCTGTATTGTGTTACCACCTCATTATCTCTCTGAAAGACCGATTCAAAGCGAAATTTAACATGCTGAGCATTTGGACAGCAAAGAGCAAGATTTTTTTTTTCTTTCTAGCAGGAAATTCCTGGGAGGTCTCTGGCCACTTTCTTTTTATAACTGACAAGTTGGTTTTGATATTTGAAAATGTAGAGATCAATACCAACTTAGCTGTCAAAATGATTTCATAGAAGAAACTCTCTAATATTGTGCCAGGAATAATACCTCATATCTTCAAGACCTCTGATATAAACTTTTTGACAATGTCCAAGTGCCCCCAGAGGGGAATCCCTTGGAAACAACCTCAAGGTATTTAAAGAAAACATTTATATTCAGTTCTAGTACAGATACACTCATGGTCCTCCAACTTGAGTTTGGACATGATTGAGGTGGTATTAAGAATCCATGAGATGCTTCCACTATTTTAAATCACCTATAGAAGGATGATATGAGCAATCGGGCTGCCCAGGGTAATTAAAATTCCATATCCATTTACTATGGGGAATTTTTAACAAATTATTTTAATTGCACTGACTCTCATGCAGGTCAGAACCTATTACTGGAAGATAACCTCTAGTAATAAAAAATATGGAAATAATTTAAATATCATTTAACAAACACAGTTAGTTTAAAAGTTAGTCCTCAGTATTCTGTGTCTTAATCACGGCGGCGATTACAAGAGTCTAGGAATTTGGCAAAACACATTGAGGTGTACACCAAAAAAGTATATTTTATCATACATAAATGTGAAAATGTATTTTTAAGTGAAGCATTTCGAATCAAAGTAGGGGTGTTACAGGGAAGCGTTAGTATTGGAACAGGATCCTGAGAAGTCACTTTCTTAGATGGAGGACAGAGTGCTTTGTCCCAAAGCAACAGCTGGGAAGGGAGAGCATCTTGGTTGGGCCTCAGAGAGTCAAGGTGCATTGTGGTCACACTGTCAAGGGGAGAGCATTGCCCACTGTAAGCCCTTGGGAGAACCCAAGGAGATAAGATAAGAAGCCAGAAAGCAGACCTGGCATCCTGAAGTGTCACCAGGTGATCTTTCGAGCCAAGGGGTGGGGTAGAGGTGGCACAAGGCAACAGGAATGCCAAGAAGCAGCATAGGCAGGTGGAAGCGAAGATTCAGATGCAGAGCCTAGAGCTAAGCCCATGATAAAAGAAAGTCGGAGCAGATTGTGTTTTATTGTCATTTTTAATGACCTCTTCAAGTCAAGAGTTCTAGCTCCCAGCTCTGCACTAATGGCAGTGTGAGCTTCTTATTCTCTCCGAACTTCAGTTTTCTCAGTATCAAACGAGGAAGACTGGGGGGGATCATCTTCCTGGTCTCTTCTCATTGAGAACATCATGTGAGTTCAAAGACCACGTCTGGGTTTCTCTTCTATAAGCGTTATCTCACGTGTATGTGGCACACAGACATTGTTAACACAGGCATATAAAAGTCTTCTCTGGGACTGAAAAAATATATATCTCCACTTGGTGTTTACCCTTCAGCCTGCTTTAATTTCTGTGAAACAAGTAGAGATGTAGAAAAACCAGGCAGGTTAAACCTGGGTCCACCCTCTCATCCATGCCATTTTACTTAATTTTGGCAATGGCAGGTAAGGAGTGTGGACTCGGATGTTCTTTAGACAGGTTGCACCAGGCCTGGGTTACGCAGTCGTGAGAATTGGGTGCTGGTGTGGTCAGCTGCATAAATAGAGATATGTGGAAACCAAGCAATTGGGAGAGAAGGAGGCAGTTGATTGAGAAGCTGCTTCTGCAGATCTCTGTCCCCAAGGACCTTCATACCAGCTAGTTCATTCAGTCCTCTAAGATGCTCTCTGGGGTGTGCAGTGCTAGTGCTATTATGCAAATGAGGAGCTAGAGAGGCAAGTCTTGAAGTTATTGCTTCAAAATCTATGTCCAGTGAGACTAACACTGGCTTGGAATACAGTGAGGAGGATGTTGCTCTCCTAGGAAAACCCATAGGCATGAGATGAGGCTGAATGATTTGCAAACATCACAATAACATCCCATGTCCCTAAGAACCACTGAGGGAGCTTGTGAAACAAGCATATTCCAAGGTCCTCTTAAGATATTTTAAGGTAGTAAGAATGAAGCCCAGGGTTGTACATAATTCTGATGCAAGATTTACTTTTTTGGATCATATGAAGAAGCCATTCAATCAGGTCACAGGTAAATGACTGTGTTGCATTAAAGAAAGTAATAAGGTAGTCATTTGGAGTCTAAGGGATGACAACAAGAGACAGCTTAGAATAAAAAGTCTCTACCACAACACACCTATTAAAATGACTAAAATCCAGAACACTGACAACCCCAAATGCTGGAAGAATGTGGAGCAAAAGCAATTCTCTTTCATGCTGGTAAGAATGCAAAATGGTCCACCTACTTTGGAAGACAGTTTGGTAGCTTCTTACAAAACTAGACATAGGCTTACCATATAATCTGGCGGTCGCATGCCTAGGTATTTACCCAAACGGGTTGAAAACTTATGGCCGCACAAAAACGTGTGCACAAAAGTTTATAGCATCTTTATTCACAATTGCCCAAATGTGGAAGCAACCAAGATGTCCTTCATTAAGTGAATCTATAAACGAACTACAGTACAGCTGTACAATGGAGTATTATTCAACAATAAGAAAAAATGAGCTGTCAAGCCGCAAAAAGACATGGAGGAATATTAAACGCTATTGCTAAGTGAAATAAATCAATCTGAAAAGGCTACATGCTATATGATTTCAAATATGTGACCTTTTTGGAGAAGGAAAACTAGGGAGACGGTAATAAGATCCATGGTTGTGGGGGCTTGGCAGTGGGTGGAAGGCGGGAGGAACAGGTGAAACACAGAGGATTTTTAGGGCACTAAAACTATTCTGTCTGACACTATAATGTCGGATACATGTCATCATATAATTGTCAAAATCCATCAAATATTCAACAAAAACAGCAAATCCTAATGTAAGCTACAGATTTTAGTTAATAATATTATATCAAAATTGGTTCAATAATTGTAGCAAATGTACTACACTGATGCAAGATGTTACTAACAGGGGAAACTGTGTTGGGGCTGGGAGGACCTGAGACGGTACATGGAAACTCTCTGTACTTTCCACTTAATATTTCTGTAATTGCAACTACCCTAAAAAAATAAAATCTATTAATTTAAAAAACAAACATGACCTAATATTATAAAAGAGAAAAAAAAATTCTCAAGCTTCCTTTGAGCATTGTCCTATCAGAGGCTAAACCCACCTTCTCTGGAAGGGGCCCAGCCCGCGAGTACTATTTCACTGTGTTGGAGAAGAAGAATGTCTCGAAGAATCTCAAGTTGTTAGGACTCTGAATTCCATATGTACAGTTATATAAAAATCCCTGTGAGTATGGTTCCCTAAGAGGAACACTGAACTTTCTCATTGGTGAGTGGACATCTGATCAATGTGTCTCTCCAGCACCCATCCTCATGCCATGGGATTCTGATAGATCTGTCCATCCCGGAGCCTTGGCTGCAAAGAGGGACCCTCGAGCCAGGCCGGGTCAGTCGTAGCACATGCCACTCCTTCTTGCTGTATGCACCAAGACTGGTCCAGGGGGCTAGACACTGGCCTATGCAGCGCCAATCATAGCTCTTCTGTGAGATTTAATACAGAAAGCTGAGCAAAGAAAGGGGAAACAAGGAGAAGGGGGAACAGGTAGAAGGAGAGGAGAAGAGGAAAGGGAAAAAGAGAGAAAGAAAAAGAAGAAGGAGCTCTCTTCCTGAGATTAAAAACTGCAGGAACATTGAAAGCAAAGAGCAACCAGATCCATTTTTTTCCTGCCCATACAGACAGTCTGAATGAGAATAAAGCTAATGAGAAGAGACAAAGGATGGAAAGGAACGGAGACAGGGACAAGAGAGGGGCAGAGGAAAAGGAGAAAGAAACAACACCATATTTATCACTCCAAATTTTTTAATTACATTCTCCAATACAGCTCTTTTTTTTCTTCATCTGTTAGTTTCTAGATGTGGGTTTCTGTCATCAGCAGTAATCCTACGAAGATAATGGGTGGCACATATTCCCTGGGTGCATCATTACCCAAATCCTCCCCACGTCTGAGATCCCTGCACGGACTGGGAGTCTGATTCCCTTCCAGCACTCTGCAGTCACAATAGTCACCAACTTCTGTTTCTAGAAAAGTGGAAGACACCTACTGGGAAGACATGTTCAGGAAAGATTTTTTAACATTTACAGGTTGAACAAACAAAACAATGCTGTTACCACATAAGCAGCAAATCTCAAGGGTGATCAGAGAGTCAAAACAGAGAATTCGGGCAAAACAGTGTCATGAAATGAGAGCCTGGCTTAGAAAATAAGTTACTAAGTTAGCCTAGTCGTTGGCTGCATATTCAAATAGGGCTTTCAAGGGAAAGATGTCACTAACTAAAGGCAATAAGGTAAGAAAGTTGTATAGAAGCGGAGTAAATCTAACACAGACTGAAGTCCTGTCTGTGTTTCCTTTCAAATATACCTTTTAATTTTACTTTTTAAATTGCTCTTTTTGTGGATGTTGTAATCTCTGTTTTACATATGCTGAACTGGAGGCTCTGAAACGATGAACGACTTGGCCAGCTAATTAGTGGCCAGATCAATAAATTTATCAGATTTGTCTGAGTCATGGCCAGTACATTTGTTACTATACCATTATGGGATGGAGGGAGATATTGGGCAGCTGTTTTCTCTGTTTATGGCCTCAGTCTCATAAGGGAGACAGAACTTCCTTGGACATCTTGCCTCTTGGACAGTTCCTACCCCTCTCTCTGTTTGCGTCTTCTTTTATATCCATGCCTGCAATTAGCAAACCTTCCTAAAGAGACAATCAGTGTGAAGATACACAAGAGGAAGAAGGTGCTGACGGGCCCTCCCTTGAGGAATGCACAGTCTACTGGGGAAGAAACAGTAAGAAAACAATTGCAACACAACATGCCATGTGTGAAAACGGAAGCACATGCAAAAAGCTGGGGAGCAGAGGTGCAAATGGCCCTCTCTTCCAGGGGGTCTTAGGAAGACTTCGCAAAGGAAGTCATATTAGAGATGGGCCTTCAAGGGTTTTGATAGGTGGAGAGAAGAGGACCTCTTATGGATTTATAGTGTTAAAGGAATTTCTTTTTTTGGTTACCCTGAGTGGTGGGCAAATATTGTTCTGTTTGTCCAGTATTGTTCCTCTCTCTCTCTCTCTCTCTCTCTCTCTCTTCCCCCATAAAAAAAATCCTTTAGAAAACTACCCCTCTTCTCTCAGTTCATAAGTTTTGTTTCTGACCCTTGCCTCGTAAACCACAGTAAGACATTGACTGATTAGGGATAGAGTCATGCCCATGTTTGACCAACTGAGAATCACACCCATCACTTTAGCATTGATTTATTTGTCAGAAAATAAGGACTTTTTCAGAGCTTGTTATCTGGGAGAATGTAAGTCTCTAAGGGCCATTGTTCCTATGTGCCAACATGTAGAAAGGGCTTGTCTGAAAGTAAAGTCAGTTAGAGCAGACATTCTATAGACACCTTCTTATGTATATTAGTGGTGGAATTTTTTTACACATAGTAGGCATTAAAAAAAGTATTTTTCAATCAAATCATCAACCATCTACTGTGGGCCTACTCTGTATGAAATATTGCCCTTGGCCTGAGGTTATAAATAAATATCACTAAGCCCTTCAAGAAGCTCACAACCCAGTGGTGACAGACACAAAGTTGGAGACAGACACGAAGTAATCAATTGTAAGACCATGTGATCAGATAATATGAAGTGAAGTTATGGTGTAAAGGAAAGGAAAATCATCTTTCTGGATAAGGAGAAAGAAAGCTTCCTGGAGGAGACCTCATCTCTGACAATGGAGGATGGAACAGGAGTTCACCAGCTACACAAATAGGATTAGAGTTATCCAGAGACAGAATCAGCATGCTCTTTAGGCAAGACTTAGCAAATAGTATGTTCAAGGAAGAGGAAGTTTTTCTGTACTAGCAGGAAAAAATGTGAACCAGCAAGGATGGTTTGCAATGCATCTGCGAAGCGTGCTGAAGTTCAGTGAGAGAGAAATGTTTATGCTGTGCCAACCGATTGTACCCTGTGAAAAGACAGGAAGCCAGAGAAGATTTTTAAAATAAGAACTGAATTTCTCAGATTTGAATTTTAGAAGATGCAGTCAGCAGTGAGAGAAGAGATTTGACAGTGAGTGGGGCATAAATAGACTAGACCTAGGGTGTAAGCATGAGTCTTACTATAATAGGCCAAGAGGGAGATGACAGAGCAGACTCAGGGCAGTTGTGGTTGTAGTTGGGGTGCGGAGAAGAAGCAAGAAAGAGGCAAAGGTGGAAGAAGGCGGTGAGAGAAACGATGACCGAATGGTAGGTGAAAACACGGGGAGAAGTAATTTTACTTTCTTAACTCTCTCTGCAAATGCATCTTACGGTGCCAGGAAGTCAGGCGGTTCTGGGTGAACTTGAGCTGTCTCCAAATGGCAGACATTTTGGTGGAAGGGTTTCAGCAGCAGGCATTGTTCTTGAAGTCGCTCATGGGAAGAATCACCTACATCTGTAGGATCCTGCATCAACCTTAAGCAGAAGTCTCTCCCAAAGCACTGGCCAGCTACAGTTTTTAAGCTGAAATAGCAAATTCACAATCCATCTATTGGCTCAGACTCCACTGAGATTTTCAAAAGGTGATTATCGTCATTTTCACCCAACATACACTTTTTATGGGCAAAGGCTGGGCCACACTGCCCTCCTAAACACTTTGCAGGCATTAACCTCATGCAGATCCCTCACGACAACCGGATGAGATGGGCAATATATACTATCTCCATTTTATAAATGAGGAAAATCAGTCTTAGGATAAGTCTGCAATCAGTTATTTTTTGTTTTCTTCTACCAAAATAATCTTGCACATGCACATTAGTAATTTTGAGAAGAAAAAAGATCCTGAATATGTTTCCATATCTTTATATAACATTTGGAATAAGATATAAAAATTGAATAATATTTAGCCAAATGGGTGGATCATCATTCATTTGGAGGCCATTTAAATCACTTCCATTTTTGTTTTCTGATACTGTAAACAATGCCATTATAAATATCCTTATTCATAAAAACAAAATAAATCTCTGGTTATTCCCTGCAATAAATTCCTATGAAAAGATTTATTAGCAGGAACATGTCTTAGCCATGACATCTCTTTCCAAATTTTGGAAAGCATTTCTTAAAATAGTGTGGTAGCTCAGTGATATTGTACACAATCGTAATTTTAAAAGAAGGTTTGGAGGAAAGGTTATTTGCTTAATGAAGAAAGAAGTGGTAACACAGTCAATTATATTTCTTACTGATTCAATTGGCTTTTTCTCTTCCTCATCATCAAATCATAATGCTGCCCTAGACAAGGAAATCTTATTTTGAGAAACAGAACAGTCCAAGGCTATAAGTCAGTGATAGCTAAACCCTTTCTTTCTTACATGGTGAATCCCTATTTATTTGAAATTATTTTACTTATCGATGGCATATATTTTAACTGTGACTATTTGATAGATTTGTAAGTAAGGTAAATCATATTTGGCAAGAAAATCACAGAGCAATGGAAACACTCTCAAAATGTTCTCTCCATAGTATAAGTTTCTTTCAAAAAGAAGTTATTTCTATTTCTTCATGTGTTAAGAATCATATATTTAAAATGATGTTTATCATAGAAGTAGAGAATGAAAATCTGTCTTTAAAACAGTCTTCTCTGGTTAGAATTTCAAAATCTTTATAGTTCATTGGCATTTTTTTCTCATTGCCAAGATTTTTAGTTTTATAATTTTTCATCTTCAGTTCACTTTAAATTCTTTTAATAAGACTTTTATTAAATTTACAGAAAATTTGTAAAGATAGTACAGACTGTTCCTGTATACCCTCACTGGGTTTCTCCTAACGTTAACTACTTACGTAATAGTTTGTCGAAACTAAGAAATTGACATCCATACAACACTATTAACTAAACTACAGATTTTATTTGGATGTCACGTGTTTCCAGTAATGCCCTTTTTCTGTTCCAGAATCTAATTCAGAATACTACATTTCAGATAGACCATTTTTGGGTTTACCTAATTCATCACAGATCTGCCTTGGCTGCTGTTATATTAATTTGAAATGTGACTGCCAAAGGCTCATACTTAAGAGTAGCAATTTCTTCTCTTGTGGTTCCCTTTTGCTTGTCTTATTGTTATTATTTTCAATCCATACTCTTTTCAGCTATTTTGCAAAATCCACTTCTTTTAAAATTAGATAATTGATCAAATCCACCTTAAGGAAGCCATAAATCCACTTAACTAGGCAACTCCAAATGACAGGACTTCACAACACAAGCAGTAGAATAAGTGCCAAACTTATGAAGTTAGAGAACTCTCACCTTTTCCCAGGACCCATCAGAGATTGTTTAAGATCTAGGACTCTCTGAAAGATGGTTAGACTAATGGTGTCAGCTTCAATTAATGACTAAATATCAGGAAAAAAAATTATTTTATAAAAATGTTTAGGTAAATGGATGTAAATTTCATTTGTATACATGAATATAAATACAGGTTCTAGTATTTCCTTTCTATATCCCCATAGATGTGACTGTGTACCTACTGAAAGGACCTTGACCACCTAGGAGACTTCCCTACTTCCGCAAGGTTTTCACAGCACTGGGAGGAAGTAATAGTGCACACCGGGGCTGGCCCATGGTGCCCCTGTTCCACAGCCTGCCTTTTTAGTCCTCACCACTCAGGAATGTGTCCTTATTGAACCAGGCTCAGAAGCTCAACGTGTCTGCTCTGAGTCACTGAAAATGCTCCTGAAATATGACATCTGCAGTGTTAGGGAGAGCAGGACTTTGTTGTGTGGGATTTCAACTTTCAGCAGGATCACAGAACGTCTGTTATTTCAAGTTGGACCTGATTATTTTTTTTTTTTCCAAAACCGCCAGACTTTCAGACCATACAATACCAGCTTTCTTCAAATGTAACTCGTCAGTTCCTTTTATGGTAAAGTTTAATACTGTGAACATATGGAGAGTCTGAACGTCTGCCAAATGTTTTAAAAGACAAGGTTATAAATACCCCAGCAGAGAGCTTTGTTCCTTAATGTATGGCTCTGTTACTCTGAGTCAACGTGGAAGATAAATCCGAGCATAGAGCTGGCTTGGGCATTCACTTGGTATTTCTGGCAAGAATTCATATAGTATCTCATTTGAGAGAGAGAAAGAGAAGTGGTTGTCCAGAGGTAACATTAAGAGTGGAAAAAAATTAGATTTTATAAGAAGCAAAAAGCAGAATCATAGCTTAACTGAAACATCTCAAATGTAAATACTCAGTCCAATTTTCTTACCCACAAATTGAAGCTCGAAGAGTCATAATAACGTCTATGGGGTTAGTGATTACACTCTCTGGCCCCTTTCTTCTAGATTTGGAGTAGATACCTCTTAATTTCATGGGTAGTGTATCTCCCTCTCCCACTGCCAGCTCAGTTCTTTGCTATTTCCTGGTGCCCTATTGTTAAATTTTCCTCTACCCAAATTTGGGTCTGTCCCTGCCTGGCTCAGTTCAGGGCCCTCCCCAGTCATCTCTCTGACTCTGCTCTTTCTCTATAAATAGGGATTTGCTGACCTGCTCTCCTTTCCCCAGCATCTGACATAGCTGGTCCCATGTGTTGCTGTGCTGGCAGCTGAAAAGGGACCTTACCCACTTCTGCAACTTGAGATGCACCGTGCCTAACTTTTCTTTGAGATGAGGCCTCTTGGATGAATAAAAAGCAGTGTGGTATAAGGAAGGCCCTTTGCATGAACTTTCCAGGTCACTAGGATAATGCTTAATAATTCATGTCCTTATCACAGTAAGTGCACTTAGTATCCTGAATGGTTTAATGTAGCTTCTAACGAGCCCATGCACTGCCTGGACTTAGCTCATTGATGTAGCAGGATATGATTAAGGACAGAGAGCTAAAAGGAGAATCCAGAGAACTTCACGAAGATTATTTTTTCCATTTCCTAAACGAGGATTTTTTTTTCTTTTTAGCAAGCCACACAAGCCTGAACTTCTGTGTATCTAAAATGGCAATACTAGCAAATCTGACTTGCATAGAACATTGATAGGGGACCAACATGACAGAATGTGTAAGAAAGCTCACAAGGCCCTGAAAAGTACCCTTACTATTTGCATTAATGAGCTTGGTTTTGCTGGTGTACCAAAGTACCCTCAAGTCTCAATGGCTCACAACCACAGTACTGTCTCTCACTCATGCTTCATGCTGTCCGTTGGTTGCTTGCCACTCTGCATTGTGTTGTCTTCTTCATTCCAGAATTTAGGGGAACCCTCTATCTGGGATACAGTTTTCTGGCAGTAGAGAGAAAAAGCAACAGTTAAACCTCAGGATGGTTCTTGGACCTTCTACCCAAATGCGGTGTATGTCACTTGGGCTCAGATTTTATTAGCCAAAGCAAATCATATTACCAAACCTGCCCTCACTTAGGTGCAGGTTATACTCACCGCACAGGAAGGGTCCTAAGAAAGGGTCCTATAAAGATAGAGCTGGCAGAGGGGACTACTGAATATCTTCAACAAGTAATATAAACAGGGTCGAATCAGACCCAGTCAAGTCCCTTGGAGATATTCCCTGGTTACTAGATATTTTATCTCAAACAATAACAAGGAAAAAAAAAAACAAGAACTAAAAAAATTGTTTTAAAAATTCCAAAAGCAGCTTCTCAAAGTTTTTTCTTCCCTGTCTTTTCTGTAGCCCTTGGACAGTTACCATGAGGTAGTCTAGAAAGAAGGGATTCATCTGTAATAAAATAGAGAAGGAGGGATTACAAGAATTTTATGGAGAAAATTAGAGAAAAAAAGACAATGAGAAGTGAAAAGGAGAAAAAGGACATGAATAAAGCATCATACCTGAGAATTCTGTCTCCAGGATGAGTGAAGGAGAGATTGTATTTCAGAGCACAAGTATGACGAGCGCATTCTTTGTGAAAACCAGGATTGACACGCTTGATCCGTCAATGACTGTGCCATCTTGGATTAGACTCTGGGTCTCACGGAGCCTTGGTTATTTGGTTATAAAATGAGAATTCAAGCAAGTGTGTCTCATAAGTTTCAATGAGATAGTTGATATGAAAGTGTAAATCATAGAATGATGAGACAGAAACACATATTAAAGCAACATTCTTTTGGGGGGTTGATTATTTGGTTTTTGTCATTCTAACAAATAATCGTAGTAGAAAGGGTCGATAATGATCAAATCAGTCTATCCTTCCATCCCTCTGGCCATCAACCACCAAGCTAATCTAACCTACGTTCCCCTACATCAAGGACTTCAAAAAAATTTTGTGTTTGATAAAGATAACAAAAATATTTGCTAAAGATGACTGGCCTATAGCTATAGCCGCATTCATAATTATACACATTTAATTGTGAACAATGTTCAGTATATATACACTATAGTCCTCAGCACGTCCATGTGCTGAGTTGGTGAGGAAAGGAAAACTCATAGAAAATTGGTTGCCCAAAGCTCTGGGCACCCACTTCCCAGAACACACTCCCCTCTCAGTGGGCTTGAGAACTTCCTCAGGACTGATTTCTGCTCTTCTGCCTAGAAAACTTCCCTGTGGGTCAGCACAAGTGACTTTCTCACGTCCTTGAGGTCTCTACTCAGATGTCACCTTAAAAGATGCATTTCTTTACAATCTTACGGAAAATAACAATTCTGACACGTAAGAATATATATGTATGAGATTATATATATAATGTGTATGTATGTGTATATATATACACACACATATATATAATATATATATATAGTTTGCCTCAATAAATGTAAACTCCATGAGGATAGAGACTTTTTTTGTTCACTGATCTAATTCTTCATGGCTAGAATAGCATCAGCTCAAAGTAAGCACGTACAAACATGCTTTGAATGAAGCCAATTGTGATTTATTTCAAGCTTGTATTGCTCAGCTTTTGCTTAAAAAACTCTATGTAACAAATAACGCCCCCAAAATCCCAGTGACTTACCATGACAAATATTTATTAATAAATCTAGGTAGGCTGTGCTTAGGTGCCAGTTGGCTCCCTGAGTCTCTGATTCCAACAGCCAGGCTGCAGTAACAGAGCCTTTTTAGTGTATGCTCTTCCCATGGGAGAGGGTAGATTTGCAAGAAGGAAGTCAAATCACACACACTCAAACACACTTTTAAAACCTTCTTTCGGATGTGCCGTATGCTATGTTCAATCACATTTCATAGGCAGGTGTGGTGGTGCGCAACTGTAGTTCTAGCTACTCAGGAGGCTGAGAAGGGAGGATCACTTGAGCCCAGGAGTTGGAAGCTGCAGTGAGCTATGATCACACCACCGCACTCCAGCCTGGGCAACACTGTGAGACTCCATCTCTGAAGAATCCCCAAAACCCAACAACTACAAAAACTACAATCACATTTCATTGGCCAAAGCAGATCACATGTCCAAGTTCAACTTTAATAAGGTGAGAAATATATTAATACTTCTCCCATGGAGAAAGGAAGGAAACACAGTATCTAGGCTAAACAAACATACAACCTACCAAAAGGCTCCTTACCACCTAGGAACTCCTTTGGCACCACTTCCCGGGGGTGGACTTTTTTCTAAGTTTCATCTGCTTATCCCCAGAGCTTCCTAACCTGCAAACTCCAGCTCGATTTTATCTCTTTCTCTCTCTCTAGCTCTCGCCCTCAGAGAATTGAATCTCAGTTTGGACTACATTTCTGGCAGCTTTGAATGGTTTGATGTTTCTCTCTTTACAATCACTTGTGAGTCTCAGGGCTGAGGAGCGATTGGACCATTCTTCACCCTTATGCAGCCAAAGATGTGGCTATGACATCATCAAAAGCAGGTAGGATTTGCTTCTCCCCAAGGCACCTGTTACTAAATAAGCCATATTTGAATGGGCTATTCATGTCATTTGGTCCCCTGTTATAGACATGGTTTCTTTTCCCTTTCAGAGCTTTGTGTTTTATGTAATGCAGCCAAAACGTCTGAGTCATCTCAGATGCAGAGAGGAAGAAGTCAAAGACTGTCGAATGCATGGGCAAAGGAAGCTTCGAATGGATGAAATTTGAGGGCCAACCCCAAGATTTGGAAGTGGATATAGGACGGACATACATACTGCAAAGTCAGAGGCTTATGCCTCCCTCCTCACAGAGCTCAGGGACAGCTAGAGCACCCGGGAACTGGTAAAGGAGTCTCCCATCCTCACAGACAAAGGCAAAGAGCCTGTGGTCTGTGACTATTGTGAGCTGAGCATCAGAGAGCCCCTCCCCTTCTCTGTGTTGTAACTGTGTAAGACCCTTAAGATCCTCATATGACATATAGGGAGGGAGTCCCAAGAATGTCTGAGATCGAATATTTCCTACTGGCTCAGAAGTAAGGGAGGTCTCCGAGGAGATAAACTTTCATTCAAAAAGACAAACCAGTACGACATTTCTTATGTTCCACATTGCGGGGGGAACAAAGTGTACCTGTAGCGCATAGGTAAGGCTTTGGAATGCCAAGACCCTCATAACTTCCCACGCTCTTCCCATATCTACAAAGACTGAACCTCCAACATTGCATCTGCTGTCAACCCTGACACCATCGTTGGCCTGCTATTGCGCTATAGGTTTTGCCTTTCTGATTTGTTCCCAAGGCATCATGTGCATAAAGTTCCTGCTTTCAGCCAACCCAGAGAACCAGTTCACCTCACCAAGACTGACTTCAGAATCTATCCCATTCAGGCATTCCTCTCTACCTGGCTTGTCTTAGCCTTCTGCTAGGACATTGGGCAGCCACACAAACTTTCTTTTACAGGTTATTAGGTATATAAACTTGTCAAATATATTGGAAAACCTAAAGGAGAATAAAAAATAAATTAAAAAAAAAAGAGAATGTGAGTATCAGAACTTCCCCAGTTGGCACGTAAAATGAATTAAATGTTCCAGTGGAGAACCATATCTCCAAATTCATCTTAATGGGTATATTACCTGTGACAAAACAAGACATGTTCGGATATATTTAGTTGAAGTTAAGAAGAAAAAAAATCTTAAAGTCTCCATTGAGGATAGGACAGTACAAGGAAATTTATAATATAGCATTAACGTTATCAATTTAATGTGTATAAAACACATATATAATGTGTTATTTAAACTATTTCACCTCAACCTCGTTTGTTTGGTTTTTCATAAAAGTTTTAAGTTTCAGGATTTATTCCCTATGAAGGTTTTGAGGAGCCAAACCCTCTCGACTGGGAGTTACTGCTGGAAGTCAGAGCTGAGCTCAGCCTTCGGGGTTTGCTTACCCAAACGAGTCCACGTTCTGACAATTTATCTTTTAATAGATGAATGTCTCTGACTGAGCAAGTCACTTCACCATCTGTCTTCATCTCTTACATGATAACAATAGTAATAGTATTAATACATGAGGTAATGAAATCGTTAAACAAATTAAACTTAGTTTCCTAGTACTTGGCACTTCATTTGGCATTATCTTCTACTAGTCATAATAAGGTTAAATACTAACATTTTTTTCAATTCAAAGTCATTGAAGACTATATTCATTGAGATGCTTGGATATAAGCAATGAAAACTCAAATTAAGCCTAAGCAAGAAAGGTGGTTTATTGGCTCCTGTAATTAGGAAGGTTGTAGGTGTATATGAATTCAGGGCCAGGAGATGAAAAGACATCATTGTTCTCATCCGTATCCTCATCCTCATCCTCCTCTTATTCTTCTTTCTTTCTCTCTTCCCCTCTCCTTTCCCAACTCCCTTCCTCCCTTACTTTGTTCTGTGTATCTCTACTTCTGTTTACCCATAAACCTGATACTTTCCTGCTTCAGTATAGTCTCTTCCTACAGCTGGAAATATGATTATCACCAGCAAGCAACCCCTGTCCTCAAATGTATGATGCATAAGGGAAAGAACCCTTTGTATCCCCATATAGGTTCCTAATTTCGTGGAAGAACCTGCTTGAGTCAGATGCTCACCATTTGTACCCATCTCTGAGGACAGGAAAATAATGCAAGACAATGTGCATGCAAGAGGAGCATGAAGGATAGTCCCTGGAGAACCCAACGGGGTGGGAAGATTCAGCTGCCAATGGAACAAGACCAACACAAACAACAGATATCCCCTGAAAGTACCTGTGTACATAGAAGTCATTACTACACCGTATTCCCTGTGACCAGTAAGAATTTCTACCCATGACAATCATCCATGACTTTGGAGCAGTAACTGTTCACCTCTCCTACATAACTAATTGGACTTCAAGTCCCTGAATATCTCAAGTTTTGAGGAACCTTAGATTGCATTCTATCCCCATAAAGTTTAGGAGGAACCTAATATACATGACATATTGCTATTTGATTGTCAGCATTGACCTCTACAGAGCATTAGTTCTTAAGACTAATAGAATATTACTTTGGTCTCTTCATTTTCCTGTGCTTTGGCCACCACGGGAATTGCATAAACTTAACAATTATAATTTTTATGTACATTAAAATATTAAATGCAAAGTAAGTTAGGTTATAGTGCAAGTGTTATGGTGAGAAAGTTATTTTTAAAATGCCTCAGTGACTCCCACCACAGTGGGACTTTAATAAATATTTAATAATGATTATATTAGTTTACTTTCTGTAATTGTTTCTGCCATTAAAATGTGCTTCTACCTTCTGGAGGAAAACAACAAGTGATGCCTTCTTGTGAGCTTGTAAGGAGGGTTAAGATATTGGAACAGTATGCCATTAGGATGAATGCAAAGGACGTTTTTCTAGCTCAGAAATTTGTTCTTCTAAATTCCTAGTTTAATCACATATACATTGTATATGCAGGGACCTCAGGATTCAATCAGTGGCATCCGCCACCATTTTATTCCCATTGTTCCTGGTGTTGTAGTTTTTGAATAGTCAGTGAACAAATCAATTCGCCAAGCATTTTCACAGTGCCCCAGTGAACAAATAAAGGTGTCAGATAATGTGGGTTCTGCAGAGATGAAATGATGAGAGCTCCTGGTTTGTGGGGAAGGAAAGATTTTTGCAAAGTTAAATATAAAGCAGATTATGAAAAATTTTTCCATGTTTTGTGTATGCGTGAGTTTGGGTTTTATAAAAGCTCACATTCATACAACACACAGAAATCACGTTTTTTGAGACACACTAACAAACATTCATTCAAATCAAATAATGTTCCATTCTGAACTTAGTCATGTGATGAGAACAACAAATTCTGATACAATGTGTTAGATAATCAATCCATTAAATTCCTCAACTGTAAATACCTAACGTTTCATTGTACTTTGGTGCTAACTTGCACAGACAAGTAGTCAGCTTCTATTTTCTTATTTTTTTAACAGCCATGTAACTGACATTCTGAAAAACAACAAGTACTAGAAATTACAGATGGTCAGAGAAACAAGGAAAAATGGAGAGCTCTTTCACACCTTATCAAGCATTAGCTACTACCACCTATTCTTTCTTTTCCACTAATCATAGACCTGTGATATACTATTCTGTTTCACTTATTGCAATTCCCAGAGTAACACGTTTGTGGTATGTATTATTGGCCTCACGTTCCTGATAATTAAACTTTCTCAGATGCTAGCAAGTGGAAGATCTTAACCAGATCTGGTCTTCCCATCCCTATATCCCATGTATCTGAACTATTTGGAGTGTTTGAAAAGCCTCATGTAGTTCCCTATATCGGGTCACACAAGATGTGCATGGAACTATCCGAGGCAAGAATGACAATGGCAGACAGCAGCCGGTGTCAGGAGCTTTACACATCATTTCAGAATGTTAGTGAAGGGTAAGCCATCAAGAATCTAAGCATCGATGTGGTCCCGTGTGTCTTAGAAACAGCACTCTGATGATTAGCCAGTGGACAGCATGGATTAGACAGAGGGGAGGAAAAAATGAATGTAGCAAGATCAGTAAAGAGACATTTTTCAAAATCACAGACTAGAATATAAATGGAGAAGACAGGGGATTTAAAATTTATCTGGGAAGTAAACATATTGGACTTATTGAACAACAGGGTGTGGGCCTGGGGGACGCAGGCATGCTGAAAAAACAGTCATATCGATATATCTGGTTGATAACGATACCTGGAAGCTCTCCTGCATTTTGTTATCTCATCCCTTGTCAGGAATTCTGAAAGGTGGTGTTATCTATGAGAGAGCAAATTTGTGTAGCAATAAAGACAAGTCCACTGACACCAGAGTGTGCGTGAGAATGCAGACTGCCCTCTTTCCTATGGAGTGCAAAAGATGAGACCTGCCCATAGGTTTTAAGAGAAAAAAAACAAAGTAGGGAAGATTCTGCTTGATCGTTCAAGAAATAATTAATTATCAGCCCAAATAGAGCTACCAATTCAAATTTGGGGGTGTGAAAGTTACCTATATATTACACTCATAGTAAAAAAACCAGAACTTAATATTCAGCAATAGTAATGATATTTATAGCCAAATTCTTTGTGGCAGAACTATTAGGTTACTTTACATGGGTTAACATATTTAATACTTGCAACAATTCTATGAGGTAGGCACTATTATTAGCATTATTATTATGGATAAAACCAACTATTTTCACATAAAAAATCTTGTCTCAAAAAATTGCTTGTCAAGGGACAATTTATAATTGTGAACTCAGACTTAGGGTATGACTGAAAATGAGACTATTAACCTTAGAAGACACTCAGATAAAAGGAACAGAAAGTGAGGAAAGTGTTAATCTTATTCTATTTCAAACTTCCAGTATTGCATGAAGACAATGACTCCACCATTTGGGATCTTGGGTTTCTGATACGAGAAATAAAAAATTAAGCAAAATACTCTTTAAAATTCTTTTTTCAATTTTTAAGATTCTGTGGTTTAATGGAACTATATTTTGTTGGTCCAAGCTGTTCATTTGTGAAACTTCTCATGTCTACATCCATTTCGCACTATGTCGATGATGTATAACACCCTGTCTCACTGAAACAAAATTGAGCCTCAGAATCCTTCTCAACACACAGCTTTAGTACCCATTACTAACAGACTAGAGTTGCTACATAAGATGAAACTTATAGTCTATCCAAGTGGTACAATATCTATCCTATTGAAAAAGAAACAAACACCTTTCCATAAAGGGATATCACTCGTGTATATCTGAAACTTTAAATGTTTCTGCAAAGTTCTAAAGACCACCAGCTGCAGCAAGCCATGAAGCAGTGCTCGGAAAAAGTGAGTAATTTCTGCAATTCTCTCTCTGGATGTAACTCCCTCAACACCCTTTGTCCTGACTCTGTTAGAAGATAAAGACCTGAGAAAATTCTCTGCTGAGAAAATCTCATCCAGAGGCTGTAGAACTATTTTTAGTATCAGGGGAATTAATAATAACGTTACCTAGGCAGTAGGTGTTAGATGAAAATGGAAGCCAGTGTTTGAGCGTGTTAATGGGTCAACAGACAGACCTCGAGATCCACCACCTGGCACATCTGGGCCTGCTGTTTCTCACATAGGCCCTAAAGCCAAGGAAAGAAGGATCACACCCTCATTTGGTCTCTGAGCTCAGACGAGGTGGCATGGGGCATGAAAGAACCTGGAAATAGAGGGTAGATAAATAAGGATTCATTAAGTGGCTATGCTATCCGTTACTAGCTCTCAGGGGCTGCAGAGGTGCCTTCCGACTAGCAAACACAGTAAAGGAGCTGATCTTCTGAGAAGGAAGCTAAGCATGGCTCTCTGAAGAATTCAGGGTGATTTAGACCTCGGGCTCTCTGGGCAGTAGGACTTGATCATTACCTGGCTGGGAGGAATAACTTAGGCAAAGGCAGAGTGTGTCCATTCAAGAAGGTGGAAGGAAGCGATCTGCCAAGGAGACCTAGAAAATGTGGGTCACAGAGACACGTGCTGGCAGGGTCTGTGAAAAGATGTCTGCAAGAGGAGGAGCCTTCATTAACCAGGGATCTTTTAAGATTTGGGGTGTCAGAAGAGCAATTCTAGAATCCAGTAGGCTTCTTCAAATGCATTCACATAACATCTTCCAAGGAAATGGAAATGTCCTTAAATCCCCAAACGATCTCCTTCTTTTTTTTTTTTTAAGTCCAGAACTGTACATTTCAAAGTAGAAGCTTTAAAACCAAAATATCTAATCATGAATAAAAGGCCGTAGCTCAGCTCTTGAAGAATTGCCCTGACTGGGTTGTTCTAGCAGCAAGAACAAATTCTTTTCATCAATACTCCTGTCGAAAACCAACGCTTTATGCTGAGGAGGGCAGGAGCACTTTGAATCCCAGGGGAAACTTTCCTGACTTTAATTTTTAATTAAATCTCTTCTTGCCAGCAATAATACAGTTTAGGGAAAGGTCACCCATGAAAATCGTGATTTTAAGCGGAGCCAAGAGAATGAGGATAGGGAATGTTTAAACTCTTCTCTAATTTCCTACAATACTTTCAGAGAGTGATGCAGTATTTAGTTGAAAGATGTCAACATTTATTGAGTGCCTACTGAGTCCCAAATACTGTGGCAAGTGTTTAATATATTTAATCATTTATTAAAATTTGAAAACCCCCATGAGGTAGATCCTAGTTTTATCTGATTTTCCAGGTAAGGGATCTAAATTTGGGTTGTATTCAGTAATGTAAAGACCTAGAAAGGAAAAGGCCTAGGAGTTAAACCCCAGATTTAGGAATTCAGTGCCCTTTCTCAGGCACAATATTTCTCAGTAAAGGAAACTTAGAAAAAGCACAATACAAATAGATACACTCAGAATCTGTTAGGAATAAATGTAATTACTTAAACGATTTCCTATGAAATAGTATAATCATCCTTGCCCCTCTAAGTAAGAAACTATAATACACTGGATTAATATAATTCTTATTTTACTGATACTTGATAGTTACCCTTTCCTTAGTAAATTTATTATTTTTGAGCATGTATGCATATATGAATGTACAATGTTTGCTTCTAAAACAAGAGGGCCTGCCACTCTTCTCCTTAAATGCCCATTCAAATTAGCTATGGAGAAAACAGATTATATAGTGATAAATTCATGCATTCATTCATTCATTCATTCTTTCTTTCTTTCTTTTTTTTTTTTTTTTTTGAGACAGAGTCTCACTGTGTTGCCCCGGCTAGAGTGCCGTGGCGTCAGCCTAGCTCACAGCAACCTCAAACTCCTGGGCTCAAGCGATCCTCCTGCCTCAGCCTCCCGAGTAGCTGGGACTACAGGCATGTGCCACCATGCCCGGCTAATTTTTTCTATATATTTTTAGTTGTCCGATTAATTTCTTTCTAGTTTTAGTAGAGACGGGGTCTCGCTCTTGCTTAGGCTGGTTTCGAACTCCTGAGCTCGAACAATCCGCCCGCCTCGGCCTCCCAGAGAGCTAGGATTACAGGCGTAAGCCACCGTGCCCGGCCTCTTTCTTTCTTTTAATGCCAATAGTAGTAGTATTAGTTAACAAGGCAACACTAGTAAATTATATTTGGATTTGGAATATGAATACAATTAAATCTCATTTATTCTTTCAAAATGCAGAGAAACTTCAGATTACTGTGGATGCCATTTTTAAGTTTCTAAGTATGTGGTGACCAACCATCCATTGATAAGGAAAATTATTTTCTCTGGGGCAGAACTGCATAGCACTATAGAAACATATAAATGAAATTCCAAAAGAAAGTAAAATATTTACAGAACTTAGGAAAAAGGGCTGCATAATTATCATGTGATTGCAGCGATTTTGGAGCATTCAGTCGCCCGGTAAATACTTAATATATTAATAGGATCCTCATTGTCCCTACTCCAACAGGGAGCGCCATGTGATTTGCTTTTATAAACCAAACGGATCACAGTTATCCTTAGGAAATGGAGCAGCAATGCCTGAGATTCCTACAGTGCTTTCATATTTTTAAGAGTCTACTGTTTCATTCGTTCTTACAAAAACCCTAGGAAGAGTAACAATTGTCCTTTTCCAGAGAATAAAACAGAGGCCCAGGGACTTGCATTGACTGTCTAGTTTGACTCTGACAGTTAGTGGCAGAATTTTGACTCACGACATACTCTGACACCAAGTCTAGTGCTGCAACTTCATACCGAACCTGCCCACAAAGAGCCCCAATGGTTGAAATACTTGACCTAGTGCTGGACCACAGTTACATATATTGCTTGCTCACTTACTAAGCAAACCAGTTATTGCCCACCATATTTCTAGAAGAATGCTGGGCACTGGGAATGCTACACTGAGCAAAGATGTCACAGTCTCAAGGTTCAGGTGGGTATTAAACAACACAACTCTAAAATTATGTGTAGAAATGACCTGATAATGGAAAGATGGTCAGGTAAGAAGCTGATCAAATGTTGATGGAAGAAGTTTCTAAGGAACAAAGAAGAAAGAACAACTTAGCGTAGATCCCAAGAATGAATAACAATGAACGGTAGTGTCTGTATGGATCGGCGTGAGCTAGGGCAGAGGTGTGCGGGTGCAAACGCCCTGTCATACAGGCAATATGAGCAAGGAAGGAGAAGCAGGTGCAGCTGAGACTGTAACTGGGCCATTAGGCCATTAAGATTTAGCACACCTCTAAAACCAGTGGCAGGAAACTGAAAGATGTTACCAACTTGGTCAGAGAAAGGGTGATGTGACTTTATGGTAGCCTAGCGATCTCAAGAAAACTCTACCAAGTTGAGCTCCTCTGAACGTAGCTAATGATATCTCCATCACATTCTCAATTTGCACTGTAAAATTAAACATTACTGGATCAAATATCAATTCCCGCCCACCGCCTTTTTTTTAACAAGTACCTAGTCTCCTGGTACCAAAAGGTTAGGGTAAGGCCACAGTAATTATTAACAGCCCCTAAAATTAGGGGGATGAGAGATTGCACATAATTTCAAAAGTGGAGATAATTGAAGCAAAGCTTGAGTCTTCACACTTCACCTTACAGGCGAGGAAACTGAGGGTCAGGAGGTGAGTTATCAGAATTCACAGCCCAAGTGGGAGCCAGAAGGGGGCAATTTCTTTGGCTGCCTTAGCATTTTTCATTCCTAGGGAGACGTGAGCAAATTTCCAGGGGGCCAATCTCCCCTCCTCATTCTGCACTCTATGCAACCAAGATAATATGGTACCTTTGGATAACAAAGAGCAGCAGTTCTCAGACAACTGGCAAATATCCATTTCGGAAGCAATGGGAAAATTAAATGTAGGAGGCACGCAGGCATTTATGCATTTTCCATATCAGAAAATGACCTTGTTAACTGTCGTCTTCCCACTGAGGCGTCTCCCTCAGCACAACATATATTAAATTTATGGGTACAAGGTATAAATATAGTCACTAACCATTCATTCAGCCGGCTTGTATTAATCACTTGTGTGCATCGCACCATAATTCAATTAAATTCAATTCACTTTTACAAGTATTTGGAAGCCAGCAGGGGAAAAGAACACCAGATGCAATTTTGAATCACGGTTTCAATACTTCCTGACTGTGATATGGTGAAACGTGTAACCCCCCTAAGTTCTAGTTTCCTCATCATCAGTAAAGGGAGGATCATACATCATAATGACCTAACTGTGTATAGGAAAGAGTAAATGAAGTCATGCAATGCCCAGTGCCTGGCACATAAGTACTTAATAAATGTTTCCTAATGCATAAGTAACTGAAAAAACACTCTGGGTTTTTTTTTGTTTTGTTTTGTTTTTTTTCCTTTTAGTGATTCTCTCTGGTTCTGAATAGATACTTTGGTTATTTCTCTACTTGGGAATCTGTACAAATCAGAATGCATCTATTCCTTGGGTGCAACAAAATGGTTCCATTACTATTAAATGACCTTGGGGACTAGGAATTGAAGCTGAAAGGCTGGACTCTATTGTGCCAGGTGCTAGAACACCATCCCAAGCAGAGGGGAGACAATAACAACAACAACACTACTTTCTAGGGCGCTGGGAGATTCTGCTAGAACGATTACATTTTCACCATGAAATGAAATTGGCTTTTTTCCTCTGTTCCTGCTCCATGTGGTTTGGCCCATCAGTGAATTGCTAACTAGCTGCCCAGTGGCCTGGGACTGTTCTGTGAACCCAGAACTCAGCTCAGCTGGGGAAGAAGCAATGTCTAATTACATTAGTCTTGACTGCCAACGACAGCCTGGCAGAATCCGTGAGCTGCTGGGAGAACCATGTGTGTGTCCTATCTCATTGACCGTATGGCGCTTGCCACGTGGGTTGGTTTCTGGTGGGAGCCCTTGAAATGGGGGAGAGGCTCATATTTAACTACTGTGCTTGCTGATTGAGCAATATAATCTCTTTACGCTTTTGAAGCTGAAGAATTCTACCGCATCATGGTACACACACACACACACACACACACACACACACACACGTATAGGTGCCCTGTGTACTTTATAATATAATGGACTTTGCAAAATCTACAGACTGGTATAATAGAGAAGACATAGGGTTTAGAATCAGTTAGATTTGGGATGATCCTAAACTCAACCCCTTGCCAACTCTACTTCTTTAAGCAAGTCACCTCCACTCTCAGAACCAGAGCTGAGGTGGTGTAAAGAAAGCATGGAATTTAAGGAGACAAGCAGGACCCTGATTGTGTTCTTAACTTTGGTCCCTAAGTGTCTTCCTTGCCTCGCTCTCATGCTGACTCTGTCTCTGGGCCTCAGAATCTCACGAACAGAGACATTTAAAGCGCCTATTGCACTACACAGCACAGACACCTACGCAGGGCTCTCTTTAACCAGCAACTGTCACTGACGCAAGAGGCTGGTGTAGCCAGAACCACATCCAGAAGTTACGCCTGACTCCCTTCCATACTGGGGTGGGGTAGGTGTCCATGACCACCCAGGGGGCCGTCAGCAACCCCCATGGCCAGGCAAGGATGCCTGGACCCCAATGAAACAGCAGCCTGTAGGCTTCTGGGGCAATCCTGGTAAACCAGTCCACCCACACTCCACAGGGAGCTGCCCAAACAAAAGCAGAGGAATTCCAAAGTAACATTTGAAATACTTTTCCTGCTCATGTGAGTTGATTTTAGAAAAAATATTAAATAAAAATCAAAAACCAAAACAACAAAAACAAACCAACATCCCACAATGGAACATCACTGTTAATTTCTGAAGTAGTTTGTATCCTTTATTATATACAATCTCGCATAGTATGGATTACTTTCTGCGTAAAGGGTTCTTTTTTAATTTCTTAAGCTCATGTCATGACTATTATTCTATGTCATGAAATATTCTTAAACCATCATTTTTAATGGCTGAAAAGTAGGCCATTTCCTAGTAGTAATATAACTAATGAATTTTATATTGTGGGGTTTTGAATGTGGGTGTGGAACGCATAATACTTTGATGAATATCTCTTCCCCGTTTATCAGTTCACATGTTTATGTGTAAATGTTTATAAATGAATGATGCATCAAATATCATGAACATTTTTAAAGCTTCTAATGCAATTTGCTAAATGACTTTCTGGGAAAGTTGTACAATTTAGGTTACCCACAGCTGGGTGTGACAGTGTGCCTGTCACAGGAGGATAATTGCACTCTACAACGGTAGCCATTGAGACAACAGACTTGACCTTGAGCTATTTAGCCAAGGCCAAACCTTCTCCTGACTGTGATGGCTCTTCTCCTACTCGCAGCCTGTTTCCCTCTTGTTGGTAGCTCTACCTTGTGTTCTGCGCTTGGGGCTGTAATACCCCAGGATCTGGATGAAGAGTGGGGACTTCTTTGCTTATTTTCTTCTTTCCAAAGCAAACTCTTATGGTCATGAAGAGTGAGTGGGCTGTGCTGGGCACAAAGCCAGGGGAAAGACTTTATAGAAAGTTGACCTTGTTTGAGAAAGTACAGCTGGACAGAGGGGCAAGAACTTCCCAGGAATTAGTTAAATATGGAAACAGCATATTCTGCATCTCTGGGAGTGATGAGAAAATTGTTGAAAAGGTTGATTTCGGTCCTATATTTAAGTTACCATTTATTAATCACATGTAATTTACTCCCTTAATTCTTACTGACATCATATAACATGGGAAAGTGTTATTATTCCCAAATTAGATGGTAAGATAGGTTTAGAGAAGTTAAGCAATTCTCCCAAGAACAAGGAAATAGTGCACAGTCAAGCTGGGATTCTGATCCAGGCCTATCCCAACGACTGTCCTCTTTGTGCAACATTCTCCTATCTCCTAAAGTACCTTTGGTTCCAGGCAAACTAATTCGGATATTGGACTTAGCAAACAGATATTTTTAATCCTTCTGATCTTGACACTTGTTTTGAAATCACTTCTTTCTTTCTTTCTTTTTTCTTTAGTTTTTATTTCTTTTATCTATTTTACAGTGGTCTCAGTCTCTGGATGAAATCCTTTTTTTATCTTTGATGTTCTCTCTGAAGTGGCTTCATTTGTCCAATTCCCTTTGAAAATAATAATTGATAACTCAGCATGTATGCTGTTCCAGGCACATTTCCAAGAACTTTACTTCTTTCTGTGGAGTCATTTAAACCTCAAACAGCCTTACAAAGTAGGTATCATTATTATCCCCATCTTACAAATGAGGAAGCAGAGTTCCCAAGAGGTTAAGAAATTGGTCTATGACCGCACAGTGACTGCGTAGGTTAGTTGAGTCTCTCACCCAGATCTTCAGAACTACACCCCGCTGCAGCGATGTTCCTGGTAGCGCATCAGCTCCCACTGCAGATGAAATGATGGAACCCACAAGAGGCCCCTGGACTGCACGGATAGCCCAGGGGTGGTAGGCGAAACCCACAGGAAGGTGGTTGTTAGAACTGAGACTTGAAGGTTATCAAATATGAATAAAAAATCAGCTGCCGCTGTAACGCTTTGCACCTAAAATACATTAAAAACCATCAGGCTAGGTGCTGTTTTACCCTCTCTTCTGTGCTGAATTTTACAAGCCTGACCTTTGGACACACACACTGCCTGCATGCCTTTGACCTACACCTGGCCCCTATTTGAGTGGGCACATGCTCAACATTAATTGCCTGAATGATTCCAACCGAAGAACGGCAGATGAATTTAAGCAGCCAACCATCCAACAAAGAAATTTCCATTAATATTCACAGAACTTAGAGTGCAACAGAGCAGAGAGTCAAATTGATGCTGGTTTTAATCTGGTGGCAAATACATTCCTATGCTTGTTCTGGGGAGAGGGGAACGGAGATAATTCCTTGATATACCAAAACACAGAGAGGGCCCCTGCTCTGGTGGAGACACAGCCAAGTCTGTCCGTAATATGCCCTTCGGATTAAGATAAAAGGCTTACACTTCTTTAACGACCGTGGTCATATCCACATATGGCTAAAGAATCTGAATAGAAGGTGAAAAATATGGTGCTTTTCCCAGAGATGTTCTCCTTGCTGGGCATATGCAAGTCTCCATATCTTCAAGTATTTGATACCAAATAGCAAAGGAAAAAGCCAGGTGATAGAATGAATTTTTCCTTTCACATCTATATATTTTTATGGGATATATCAAATGGTGTCCTATAGGGATCTGTTTCTGGTTTGAATGAATGAACCATCCCATAAGTGTTGTGCTCTATTCGCTAGCAAAAGAGAAAATAACTATACACCACACGATCTCTGGGGCTAAGTATTGTGTCCCACCTTGCCATGAAAAAGATAGGCATATTATTTGGCAGAAAGAATAGAGGTTATGTGTGGGCTGGGAGGAGAGACAGTGTCATTTCTTTTTCATGTGTAGAAGAAATTTAGAAACACATGAGAAAAGGAATGGAATGTCTTGGAAAGATCAAGCTTGGATTTAGGAGTCAACAGATCTTCCACTTACTAGCTATGTGACCTCAAGAAAATTACAAAACCTCTCTGATCTTTGATGTCAGTGTCAGAGAGGCTAAAATGCTCTCCATTGCTGTTAGGACTAATGAGATGGTATATATAAAGTCCCTACTAATAGTAGGTAGTTTATATTGTGAATTCACTCACTCAGATAATCCACAAAACAACCATGTCAGACAGACACTATCATTTTGCAGATTAGGAAACTCAGTTTCAGAGATCTTAAGATACCTGGATTGTAAGCGATACAGCTGGGATTTGACCTCAGGCAACTTGACTCTGAAATTGATGTTATTAACCATTATACAATATTGCTTCTAATAGATCTATAAATGATTTATAAATGATGCCTCTCAAGACTATCAGTTGCAGAGTTGACCAGGTTCTCTTAACAAGTTGGTCACAATAAGACTGCATATAGACGTCATCCCTAATAGTGGCCCAGGAGGTTTTAGATTTGTGATCCAAACACTTGATATACCTCGAGCATGATTAACCTGAAAATGAGGGAAAATATAGTATATAAGTAGAGCACACAGGCTTTGGAATCAGTCTGTATTTGGACCTAAAGGCCATTTTGCCACCTAATAGTTGAGTGTCCCATGCAGAGGGTCAGATTACTCATCTGTTTGTCATGGGGAGTAATGAGCACCATAGAAAATAACACAACTAAAGGTCAAGAGATATTACTAATTGTGGGGGAAGGGTCACAGTAGTGGTTGTCGTAATAGTAATAATACTAGTAATAATAGCTGTAGTTTCAATAAAAATCATGATAGAAGTAGAAAAGTAGATGTATTTGTTTTGCAGAGTTGCCATAAAAAAATACCACAGACTGGGTTTGACTTAAACAACAGAAATTTATTTTCTTACAGGTCTGGAAACTAGAAGTCCAAGATTAAGGTGTGAACAGGGTTACTTTCTTCTGAGGCCTCTCACCTTGGCTTGTAGCTTGGTATCTTCTTATATCGTCGCTTGATCTTTCTTTTGTGCAGGTCTGCATCCTAGTCTCCTCTGTTTATAAGGACATCAGTCATATTGGATTAGGGCCCACCCTAATGACCTCATTTTAACATAATTCCTTTTTAAAGACCCTCTTTCCAAATACTGCAGTCACCTTCTGAGGTACTTTGGATTAGAACTGAAACAAAGAGCTTTGGGAGGACACAGGTCAGTCCACAATAGTAGGTCTTACACTCAGCAATTTCCCATGGGACAGGAATCCTTCAAGGTGCTTAACTTTATAGAATTCAGTACACACAACCTCATAAGCAATGACCCACACAATGGTCTGAGCAGGTCACTGGACCTGTGGTCCTCAACCGAGAGAATAGCACCCTGTTATTTTGAAGACTGAAAATCCATGGGGGATTGTGTGTGTGTGATTTAAGGATGGTAGGGATGCGGGATACCAGTATTTTAATGAACGTAGGTCAGGGATTCCATGCAAGAACAGTCCTGGATTATGAAAAATTATCCTGCATTCCACATTACTTTTGAAAGTCCATCAGGTATTCAAGTATTTTAAAAACTTTTTAAAATTATATGTGCCTAGATTCACATTTATTTTACATATGAACATGTAGAATTTATTTCATGGCTTGAAAATGCATTGAAATTTTCAGGAATTACAACTTTGGTGTAAATCAAGAAAGATGTTTTTCAAATTATGCCAAAAATGGTTTATCTTTTGGAAAACCATAGTTACAGAAACACCTCTTTCTGTATTTATGCTTCCATTACAGTACATCTGTTTGTCTGCATTTTTAGTGGTCTCATTCATGATGATTTTGTATATGGGTATAGGTGTCTTACGACTTTATTGTATCTTCTTATAATGTCATGACAGAATTCTTAACTTATGAGAAGCAGTTATAATTTTATTATAATCTACTTTCTTTAATTTCTCTCCTATATTACAATTAAGGCATTGCATTGATTTTTAAAATTATGTATGTATATAGTTTATATTATCTATGGGCTTCATTTCAGGGTAATAAAGGGAATGCATGTAAAATATTTGTTATAAAAGGAGGCATTGGATCAATAGGATTCAAAACAACTACACTCCGTAGTGCTGCCAGCACTTGCAAGACTACAGTTAAGGGATCAAATACTGGACCATTGAAATTGAATCCAAGCCATCCACAGCCAGAAGGGGAAACTGAGTTTAAGAGAGGACAAGGTCACAGAGTCAGAATTGTACAGTCAGACCGTATTGTAGAAATGTTTACTGTATTAGAACCTTGACTCTGGACAGGGTTTCCCCACACTGACTTTCACAGGAACACAATCATGAACACAGACAGAGGGGGCTGTGGGTTTGGGGAGGGAAAGCAGCATTAACATGCAAAGTCTGAGCACCCTGACATGTCTCTTCTATTGGTTTCCTTCTACAGGATGGTAGTTTTGTTTGTTCATGGCCCTAAACAAATGTTTCAAGTTGACTATATTCAGTGTAAAGTTCTATAAAGGAAGAAGATAAAACATAGTAGTTAGCTTATTGCACTGAACTTATTAAAAGGCCATGATGGCAGTCCCCATAGAAATATTCCCTTTGTGTAACACTCTGGGAAGAAAATCTTACCTTATATCTAGCTTTACTCTCATTTATTTTATGGTAAATCACATTACTCTCCCAAAGCACCCCTTTCATAGTTTTAGATGTGTAAACTGAGTCACTTAGCTTCACCATAGTCTCCATGGCTCAGAGAGATATCTTGGTAACTTAAAGAAAATTCCATCAAAATCTGCAACAATCCTCCAACACAGAGATGGCAAAATGCAGATTCCTTAGAATGGCATTTGAGCTTCTCCCTGTGATACGATTTCCCCACTTGTTCAGCTTCATCTCCCATCCTGTCTCTTCCAAACCATGTCCAATCCAGCCACGCAAACTACAAACTATCGATTCCCCAGCTCATCCTGTCAGCCAAACTATTTCTGATGTTTAGTTTTTCTACTCTGTTTGGTCATTTACGATCAATATTGAACACCCAGCTCAGTGACAAGCATGTCTATTTCATCACCTCCTACCTCTCTCCTTCATATTCCAACATTTCCCCACCATAGCACTTGTCACCTTAGAGTGTCATTACTAGTGAGCCTGTTTCTGGGGATCCCCACCCAATCAGTTGGTGAGTGCTTCAAAGAAAACATACTTTTAGTATTTATCTTGTATTTCCAGGGACTAGGATAGCTCTTGGGACACTGCAGCTTAGTAATGTTCACTGAACAAAAAATAAAAATAAAAAACCTGATGAGTACAGAGCATAGAGCATTTGATCTCCTTACATTTTCAACAGTGGTTGAAGTATTTTCTTTTTTTGGTTGCTTCCTTTTACATTGAGTCTTCTCATCCTTCCAGAGCCAAGAGCCCATGTCTTTTCAAATACACCACAAATGAGTGGAAATCTCCCTATTTATCTGCATGTAATTCCAGGCATGGTTTCACACTGATGAATCTTCATCTCTCTCTTTCTCTCTCTCTCTCCCTGTCTCTCTCTCTCTCTCTCTCTCTCTCTCTCTCTCTCTCTAATGAATGCAGAACTTAGAGTGAGGGGTGAAAATTGATGCAGAAGCACGTGGAATAATCAATCAGAGTTGCTTACAGAATCTTGTAGAAATGGTCTTCAGGTGAAACCAGAGTTTCCTCAAAAGGTATAAGCTGGCAAGTCAACCCTGATGCCCAAGACTCAAACCATAAGGGCATTCCTGGGCAGAAGCCTGGAACGGAAGCTTTCTGGGGAAACCACTGGTACTTTACTAACAGGTGTGGAGCTCCCTCTTCCTGCTGAACTTACCCAGGCAGCTGGGGCAGGTAAGAAGAGACTGGCTGAGTAGTACTCCATGTTGACAGGTGGAGGGATGGATGGATAAATTCAGACCTAACGGTTGCAGTGCCGGCTGTTTGGGAGATGGGCACGCTTGTAGCTAGGATTCGGGCAGTGCAAAGGCAATATATGTAACCACAGCGTTTGTACCCCCATAATATTCTGAAATTTAAAAAAAAAGAAAAAGAGACTGGTTTTCTCATGCACAGCTCACAGATTGTAAGAGAAGGACATGGTGCAAACTTTATAGAAAGTAACTTGTGTTTGTGTGTAGAAAATTTTATCAATAAAGACAGGAAGATATTCATTGTAGAATTATCAAAATTAGGAAACTAATGAACAAACTAAATATATAACAATAGGGATAAGTTTAAGTAGTTATGGAACATCTACATGATGAAATATTGCAAAACCACTAATTACTGTATTTATTAATTCAAAATTATACTTCTAATAATAATACCAAAAACAAAAACCACAGCTAGACAAATTTTAAACATTAACTAGGTTCATCCCTTTATCAAGTTTATGACATGGTTATTATCAACATGAATAATCTAGAAGGAATAATTTAGTCTGAAAGAAATCTAGACCCCCCAAAAAGTAAAAACATGTTAAATCTTGCTTAGCATTACATGGCTAATAAGAGGTGAAGCTTGGACTTAAAACCAGAAGTGCCAACTTAAAAATTCCATGCCCTTTCCACTGTGCTGAATTGCTTATGAAAATACTTTTAGAGACATAAGAAAATGCTGAGGCTAGAGTGTTACATGACAAAGATGATCATAGATACATGTATTATATTAAGACCTTGAAGGGAAGAATAAGAAAGAAGGAGGAGGAGGAGGAGTAGAAGAAGAGGAGGAGGAGGAGGAGGAAGAGGAAGAATAAGAAGAAGGAGGAGGAGGAGGAGAGGAAGAAAGTCAAGTTGTGGTTTGATTATATGCATCTTTTTCTTTTCCTTTTATTTTTCTATCCTTCCTAAATGTTCTACCATAAGCACGCATTACTTACATAATATATATATTGAAATAACATAGGAAAAGGGAATATTTTAGTTTTATTTTAGATATTCCAATAGGAAGGCATCTACCTTTCCACACGCACCTACTGAGCAAAACTTGGCAAGAAGCTCCTGTCTTAGAAAAGGTCTTTAATATTGCTTTTTCCCAGCAAGTTCTACTGCATTTATAATCTCATCACAGATGAAATAAAACAGAACCGGTCAGGAGGGATGGAGTAGCCAATGTGACAAATGATCCAATCTGGTTGAAGAGAGTAGCAACAAGGGAAAGCCATTTGATTTGGTGATTAGAAGGGATTGGCAGCACTGGCCAAAGTCAGCGGGCTATCGGGGTCCGGAGCCAGACCACAGGGTGCGAAATGAGACAGAGAAGCGGGGAAAATGTCAGCAGGTACATGCCACTCTCAATCAATGGGAGAGCAATAGCATGTCAATTGAAGTGTGCCCAAGTTTATGTGAAGGTTGCCTATTGTGATTCAACAATCATTTCAAATTTCTCAACTGCAAATATTCATACACATTTGACAGGAGGTGGAAATTGGTGTCAGTGGGTTCTCAGGAAAGGGCTAAGACGGAGCCATTTTGGATTGCCATCATAATACTCTTTTAATTTCTAGAATAGAATGATTTTTTTTTAAGTCTTTCAATGCCCTTATCTTTAAAATGAGGCCATCAGTGCCACAGGAGACGTGGTGTGGATTAACTACTGATTGGAATCCGAGTGCACTAAATATTCTTGCTCCATGTAGCTTTCTAAGAAAACAGCACTACAAGAAAAGCAATTGCCATTAGCTCAGCCTGCCCTGGGAGAATTTAATGAAGAGAAAGAATGGGGAGGAAACAGCACTTTTCAGATAAAACCTGGATACCTCATTTCCACCAGCTCCGCCATCCTAACTTGTCTAAACTGGATCCATTTTTCTCCCGCACTCAGCAAGGATTGCCGGTTGGCTTTCCTTTCTTTAAGTGGCAGCCTCCAATTTAACATACTTATTGGCGTTCTCAAGTGAGCCTTCAACAGAACTGAGCCATTTAAGGGTCTGCCCTCATCTCGTTATAAATTAGTTTTGAATATCTCTCAGTATGCACAACATTCCTCAGCTACCCAAGTTAGAACTCCTTATTAGACTAGGAAGAATTTGCGTTTTAATTAGTTTTACCTCTGGTGTACGAAGCCCACTGAGATTACCACACTTAGTAAAATTTAATTAACTTGACAAAGATCCTAATTGTTTTCGTGCCACTGGTCCTTTGCAGGGCTAAAAATAATGCCCTCCAAATTAAGCAGCCGCTACAAAGCTTCATTTTGACTGTCCTATATTTTAAAAAAACAACAAAAATATTATAATTCACGTGAAGGTTTTCTTCCTCAGATGCTGGCGCCGTTTGATGTAGAGGCAGAGAGTTACAAACCGTTTAAGAAGGGGTATCTGGGGCCAGGAACGAGTAGGAAGAGAACAGGGAATAGACATCTCCTCTCGCCTTCATTCTTGCGGAAAGCTTTGTGAAAATGAGATGAGGAACATATTGATTTGTTCAATTCCTCAAAGACTCAAGCAGACATAATATATCATATGAATTAATAATGCAAATTTATAAGTTAAAAACGCTGAATGAATGTTCATCCATTCATTCAATTATCATTTATTTACTCCTTTAATGTGTATTTTCTGGGTACCCATTTTGGGGTCAAGTGCTTGCAATGGAACTATTTGATCTTTCAAAGCCTCAGTCCTTTGCAATGTCATTCCCAATGTGTGATTTTCCTTTCCCCTCCTCGTTCTGGATAACATTGCATAGCCTGCAAAATTAGCTTCATTTCTTCCTCACTCTTTTCTGTGCCTAAAGCCCTTTGTGTTCCTAGTCTAGTACTACTAACTGCATTGCAAGGAAGTATCTTGAAATAGTGTGTTGCTGCTGCTGCTGGGTTTTGTTAGTTTGTTTGTGGCACTGGAACCAAAACAGATTCTCACCTTGACACTGACTTTGTGCAAGAAAACCTCTTTTGTGTTTCAGTCTTCTCTTATAAACAAAGAAATAATAATTGCCTCTCCCTAGTGGAAGTTGTTGAAGGATTGAATGGGAGAGTAAAATAAAGCAAGTGGACAAGGTTTGGCATAGGGGCTGACACTCAAAATCATATTTTGAGTGTGACTGTAAGAGTCAAGTCAGTTCCCTCCACCCTGATCCTACCAAACCCAATTGTCTTACCTTCTTCCCTGAGCAACCATATATTTAATAATTTGAGAATGCACTTGCCTGTCACTGAGCCCATCTGACTCATGGAGTATTTTTGACCTAGGAATATCCTTGTCATCATTATTATAATATTATTTATGCAATGAATATAAGACTAAGCCTGCAGCAAAAACTGTACCTATCAAGGTTGGCTTTATAAAGCAAAAAATGGTTGATATTGAGGATGGGCTGAAACATTTCAAAAGTTCTCAGTTTTACTTAATTACAGAATTAGGGTATTCTACCGCAGGCTGGACTATTATAGATATGCCCTGAGCTTTACTTTCTTTGCTCTGTGTCTGTCTTTCTGCTCCTACCAATTAAGGAAAATTCTGGAAAAGTTGCTTTCACTACACTGCTTACTGTAGTGAACTGCCTAGAGGAGTCTTTTCCCCATTTCTAAAGTGGCCCAGTAGTGTCCTTCTCATCTCCTGTTTTGTCACAGCCCCCCCACTCCAGATGTTCCATTTGGAACCTGCCCTCCCTTCACTTAATGTGGTCCTGCTCCGGCTGCCAATCACAGTATTCTGTCTCCCCGAGGATGAGCCTGTGACCAGGTCTGGTCACTTTGGGTAGCCCATCCTTCTTGCCAAGTGTCTGCACAGTGACGAGTCTGCCACCAACCTGGACCAGATACCATCTCTGGATTGTGTGTAGACTGAGTGAGCTTTGTTTCTTTCAGGCCCAGAAAGTTAAGCTAACTGAAGCCGAGAGCTGGATGTGGCTGAGCCTCCCTTTTCTAGCAGCATGGAAGACGCCTGACTGCACAAGGAAAGGCTGAGGGCAACGTATGGAGAGAACCAAAACTAAGGAGTGGGGAGGGGGAAAGAGAGGAAGAAAGTGAAGAGAGGGAAAGAGAAAGAAAGGGAGATGACAATATTCTTGAAGGCAATGGAGACACTGGGCTCCAGTCTCACCCTTTGTCATCCTGTGAGAAAGTAAATACTTTTTCCTCCCTTACGTTAGTTTGAGTCAGAGTTCTTCTTGCTACGGAAAGACTTTTTCTCCATTCTTTTGTACTTTCAACTCCCCCATCATGCCTTCTTTCACATGTTCTTCAAGAACATGGCCAGCTTCAAGAATTAAGGCTGCAACCAGTGTGCAGTTTTGTGAGAACACAGGTCAAATCCTGAGCATCCGTGAGTGGTACCCATCCATGTACCAGTCCACGTACATCCTTAGCACACCAGGAGGACATCGTTTCAGGAGTTCAATGTATACTCACTGGTGGATTCTGATGACTTCAGCCACAGAGAATCTCAGCATCTTTCAACACTGAGAACTTTACAAATTCAAAGCACATCCAGAAATGAATGAAAACTCTCCCAAGCCAGTGGGCTCCACAAGTCAGATTTATAGCCCAGAAATGGGCCTCTTCCTCTAGAGGCAGGTAGATATTCTTGGCAATTTTTCTCCATAATATAAGAATGAATTTTGAGTCATATTTTAAATGGAATGATGTAATCCTTGTTATTCAAATACCATGTATTTCTAAGGTCAATCATTAGTATAATGTTTAAGAAATTTGACAAGCACATATTTTAAACACAGGGGGAGAAATGTGTATATAATTAATATCTATATTGATATCTACATGTATATCTATATATCTCCCCTTCTTGTTCTAAATTTCCCAGGGAACAGATTTATAATACTTGTGTTATTGCAGAAAATTAATTGTCCCCGAGCCTTGTTTAATCTACCCGCAGTAACTCTCATTCAACAAACCTTTAATTATCACCTACTATGTGCTGATGCACGGTGCCAGGTAAACAAGGGTAAATGAGAAACTGTTCTTACCCTTAATTTATAGTGCACATAGTCTGACCACTACTTCATAGCCACACTTTTGCCTTTATACTTTTTCTTTTGTCTCCAAAAACCCTCTGTTTTCTTATGTGTATTTGTCCAAATGTTTTTCAGACTTCACAATCTATGAAGTCATTTCTTATAGATCCAATGTGGAATTGGTGTTTTCTCTTCGAATTCTCATAATATATTAGCTATATCTCTCTTTTGACATATAATACATTTGGTCATTTAGTAGTTTATTCATGTTCATGTCATTTCTGCAAATCAGTGGTTCTATCATATACACATGTACATATGTGCACACACAGGTATGTGTATGTATATATGCATCTAATGTACATAATGCGTGTGTTTGTACCTATTATAGACACTGTGCTTAGCACTGAGTTTGACACATTGTAGTTGTTTAAAAGATAAAAAAAATGTTGACGATACAAATGACTACTCAAATTCCCCTCGAGCATAGTATCCTTTCCAGTAAGAAATGCTCGTTAGAGAAAGTGAGATTGTTGCATTTCCCAACAAAAATGCTGAGATCTGTTTGTCCTGGATAGAATGAATTGCTTCCCTGTGACTCAAGCAACTGCTTGAGAGATAACATAACAAGTTCCTGTAATGACCACCATAAAAGATGGTATTGATCTCTGAAATTGGCAGGTACATGTGCTATAGATGGAATATTCATTTAAGAAAATTACAAGGATCGATAGCTCAAAGGTCATCCAGGGAGATGGCAGGTTATAATTTCAATATATGGCCTGCCACCAGCTAATGAAAAGGAAAAGGGCCCATTCGTCACATCTGAGTGATACATCTTCTGCGTGCCTCTTTATTGAACATAAAGCCACGCAAGCTGTCAGCAGCTGAGGTCTGGGCATCCTAATCTGAGAAATGGAGTAAGCTTTATTTTATTTGTCAAAAGGACGGTCCAAAGGGAAAGAAGTGAAAGTTGCATTTGTTAAACACATAAAGCATGTATAGAGCATGTGCCAAACCTGGCAAGACACCCTCTCCCAAATGCTATTACCAAATCTAATAATCACAATAGCCTCATGAGGCAAATGGTGTCCTTTCTGTTTTCTAGGTGGGAAAACTGAAGTCCCGAGGGGTGACGGGGCTTGGCAAGGTCCTATAGATGAAAGAGGAAATTGGGATCTGAACCGGTATCTGACAGGTTCTGAAGCCCATTTTGTCTCTCCACGTACTGAGCCTCCTGGCGTGAAGACGGCTTAGAGGGGGAACTATGTAGACTGAGCCCCACAAAGATCACCTTGATCCCAGCTGTGTCTCCTACTTTCTTTCCAGCTGACACTCAGGCAACGCATTCTCTCGGCCTCGGTTCCCTCATGTATAAAGTGGGAATAATAAGACGTGTTAGAGAGGTGTTTAAACACTGGAAGGTTCTTGAAGCTTCTCTGCACATCACTCTTTTCAAATGTCAGAGAATTTTACTCACACTTTCAGATAGGGGGATTTTTTTTACTGTAAAGATGAGGATAATGCCACATACTAGAGAGAAGCCTCTTTTATTTTATATTTTGTTATTCATCTATCTAATTCATTTATGATCCAGTCCATTAACTTTAACACTAGCGCTGGGAATTGGGACTATAACTTCTCCTCTATCACATGAAAACAGCGGAATTAATTTTGAATTCTCAGTTCCCCCAAAAGCCATGCATCCACTCACTATGAAATGGATAGGCATCCGACAGATGGTTCCTCCCCAAATTTCTGAGTTGTCCTATAGAAAGAAGAGCAGACAATGGATTAGATTCAAAGAGAGCTACCATCAAATCTGAAATCATCCTATAAAAGCTCCTATCAGGGACCCCTATTCTGGTGACGGGTACATTGAAAACCCTGACGTCAGCACCATACGATCCATCCACGTAATAAAAAACACTTGCACACCCTAAAATTTTTTTGAAATTTAAAAAAAGCCCCATAAACTAAAATCATCATGTTAATTTACCTTTATGAGGCTAAGTCCCTTCACTTATAAAATGAGGTCATTCTCTAATTCACAGTTTCATTCTAATTATTAAAAGGGATGATGTCGGTAGAATTCCCGCTCTGGAATACTGTCAGCAATCACAGGAAAGGTAGTTCTTCCAGGGTCCACACTGGTTCTTGGGTGTAAGTGTCTCCGAGTGTATGTGGGGAAAACACCTGGGGGCGGGCTGCATCTTTGGGAGCCATCGGGAGTTTGTATTCCTTATAGACACTGACTTTATCTAAATTAACCACTAACCAAACAGCAGACCAGAAGAATAATTTATGCAGCTGGCACACAGCCTTTGGGTGGTAGGGAGGTTTTCTGGGGTGTGCTTTCTTGGGCACTGGGAAATTTTAGTGAGCAATAGAGGATGATAGAGGAGTGGAGAGTCATATAAACAAGGAAATTGCATTGCAAATCACTCCAGTCTTCTTGTGAATGCTGTTCTTCACCTAGATAGTTCTCTAACACTCTTTTCTTTGGTGAAAAGGGTACATCTTCCCTCCCTTTAGCTGTCACTAACCAAAGGAATTGAGGAACTTGCTTTTTCCATGATAATAGTAGAGCTGCAGTTGATGGTAATACCATCATTGTTCTCAGGAGCAGACACAGATCAGTGTTTTATGGGCATTAGCTCACAATCCTTCTATGGGAGGTCCCATTTTATCCCGATTTTATAGAAAAGAAAACCGAGGTTCCACAAATTGCTCGTGGTCACATAGCTGGTTAGTGGCAAAGCTGGAAGCAAAATTAGACACTCTGTCAAACTGTGAATTGAGGACAATTGCCTTAAAAAACAAATGGTCTCTGTGTCTGAAAGGAGGAGGACACGAACGTTAGTGATATTCTCACTTCGAGCTTCCATGCGCTAAAAGCTTTCTTTGAGATTATTTCACAGAATCCTGAGGAGGAGGCATTATTAGCTCTGATTTAAATTTAGGGGGACAAATGATGCTCAGAGAGGCAAAGCAACTTGCCAAGCACACACAGCTTTTTATAGGCAGAGCTGGAGGAGTTCATGAGATGCTAAATCTGTGTTTGGAGAAAGGTATTCTATATCCTCGGGAGAAACATCTATCTTGCTATAATTAGCCTGCATCAGAGTCAGCAGCATGATAAAGCATGTTGTGCATAAAAGAGAAACTAAGTTTGGGAGAAGAGGAAGTTTGCTAGAGTTAAAAGGAATTTGGGGAAGTGGGTGAAAATATATGTCCCGCTGGGAGAGTGCTGACTAAGGCCATGTTGACTTGGAGAGGAAGAGGTTGTGTTTGAGACCTGCTGAAGATACAGAGAGGAAGCCTTCACTAAATGCTTGTTAAATAAATGAAAATTTAAATTAATAAATGGGCAAACAAATGACTGCAGTTAAGAAATAGCTTTCAGAATGTTCAGGGCCCTTCCAGGTGTTCCATTATGGGGGTGTCCAATGACAAGAGGAGGATTCCCCCCTTGCAAGGGGAGGCCGATTGCAAGCCAGCAGCATCAGATACTGGATCCTAGGCGAGGGCACACAGGTGCGTGCCTCCCATGTCAGGACCCTTGAGATTTAGGCAAAAAAAAAAAAAAAAAATCTTCTTCCCCAATAGTGTTTTAATGGCACCAACAAATTGTTTGCGGCCGTAGAACCATAAAACGTTGGAAGAGAAGAAAGTAGCTGGAGGGAGAGTTGAAGAAGGAACTAACACACACAGATCTCGCTTTGTGCCAACCCTGTGCCACGCACGCTCATCACGATATTGTCCATTTGTCCAAACAGCATGAGGCAGAGTCTGGATTGTTACAGATGAGGCCACTGAAGCGCAGAGAGGGTGAGTGACTGGGAACATGGGAGCCCAGGCTGTCACCAATAAGCCCCTTAGGGCTGCAGATCTCTGCTCACAGCTGGACGTCTTAACACTTCATGCCCTGGCCCTGGCAGATGACATTCCCTTTTAATTCCTTGGGGATCTGGGAAGCAGCTGGAGACAGTAACCAGCCACATTCTGTTTGGCTGATGAGATGGGAGGTGGGCGTGGGGTGGGCATAGCATGTAGCCTGAGGTCATTGGGTGTGCACTTCCTGCAGAGAGCTGGGGAGGAGCTGGTGCAGTTGGAGGCGCTAGTGCCTCCCAGAATCTCTACTGAAGCATCACGCTGAGAGCAAGGCAGAGAAAGGCACAAACAAAAAGACCTCCTCCTTTGCACTACTCTGTTATCTCTAGACCCTCTGCCACTTCTGACCTCTCTGGCCACACAGGAAAGTCCATCTCCAAGAACAACTGGCGAAAGTTACTGCTCACCCTGCCTTTCCGTCTTTGCCCATTGTGTTAACCCTCCTGCATTTTTAAGATACTAAAATATTGTATGTCACAGCATTTTCTTTAAATAATAAATTTACAACAGCAAAATTGGAACAGCCTTCGAAGCACATTTCTTGAGAAGAACATTGGCTTGATGTATTACAACATTTAAAGCAGGAAATCCCGCACACAAAGGACTCCTGGGGACCCGAAATGATTACTAGGAAAAGGAGCCTCACCGGGAAAGCCCGGCTCCTCGCTGACCTTTGCTTCCCACAGTCAACACTGATCTTGTTCCTGTTTAGTGACAACCACAGCTCGTGCCTAATGAAAATTTGCCCATTATGAGCTTCTGTCGGGAATAACACACTTGTCCACATCTGGGTACACACAGGGGTGTATTAGCAATGCTGAAAGAAGGACGAACTTTCACGATGACATGTGCTTCTTTTCCAAAACGGGATGTTAGCTATTTCCAATTTGTGTTCTTCTCAAGGGCAGAGTAAATCCCTGGCTAGTTGGCATGAAGGGTATGATTCTGATTCTTTGTCCCTGATTTAACAGTGTGGGGGCGACTTCAGAGGCATAGTTCTCAATTGCCCTCTTAATTTATTTTAATGCATTAGTCAGACATGGGAAAGGAGTGGGCAAAATTATCACACATTTTGGGGATCATGCACAGTTTGTTGGTTGACACTTCAAAATGAAGGTGGCTTTTTTGAGCAAATTATGATTTCTTAATTCCATGCTGTTGCATTTTAAGTCACCTTTGAAATTTTATAATAACCTATAATTGATTGGTTTAGCGAATTGCATCTTAATTGAAAAATATAATGTCTAAAAGCTACTTTAATTAGCCATTTATACACGCATTTAGCAGCTGAGCTGCGGCAGACACAATGAAAATAAATAAATGAATGAATAAATAAGTATATAAATTATTTGCAAGCTCTGTCTGATGGCAGTGCTCTATTTCAGAACACAGAGCTGTGATCTGAAGCTCAAGGGGTAGTTAGAGAAAGACTAAAAATGGCACCTCTCATATGACAAATTTCAGTCCAGGAAAAAGTAGCTGATTTTTTGCCCTAGTTATCATACCCCGTTGAATTTCCTTCATTCGTTTACCCAGCTGCTGTTTCAAAAATAAGGTCTTTGGACAAAGCTTATTTTAGATTTCAAATCATGGATTCTTTACAAAAAATTAAAGAAGCATGCTTCATAAGGAAGTTTGCTACATCATTTTTGGGGGCATCGGATCTGAAAACCTATAAAAATAATGCTTCCAAGTTTACTTTTAAAAATCTGATTTCTCTGAATGTGAATGACTATTACAGCAATATGCACACTTGTCGGAAGTCATTCAACTGCAAATTAAGAGGTGTGTATTTATTACATGTAAATTATGTCTTTATTAAAAATAACAGTATTAGGGGAAAAGAAGTCTGGTGTATTTAGACTCCTGTATTTCTTGGCTATTTTAATATGTCTTATTACACAAACAGAAAGGAATATTGATTAAGAGAGCCACTACTCGCTAGTGAAAATACAGAAAGCTAAAGCTTTCCTAGTACTTTATATTTAAAAAGATCATTGTCTTATAGTACGTTCTATAGTCACCTATATTCACGTCATTCACTTTAAAATGAACCAAACGAATACCTCGAATGGAAATCTTTTCTAAAACAAATGACCTGAAATTATACAACTATAAATCTTGCAGGAATTTTGAAAAAAAAGAAAAGAAAAGGAGAGGCGTGGGGGTACAAAGCTCAACCTGTTTACAATATATTTAACCAGCCAATTACACTGTTAGCCCACAATGACAAATCTCTCTCCAAATACGGCTTAGCTGTTCCTTGTTCGTGGCACTAATTTCTTCCAATTTGCTACTATTTCATAAAATTTTGTCAATCATAAGCATATTTTAGAAGATTGAAATGGCAAGTTAATGGTTTACTCTAAAAGAGACAAAAACACGGGGGAAAAACAGCTGCAGGATTTACACATCGAAGGAGAACGTCAACGTTATGAAGGAGCAAGCAGGCAATTAAAGAGAAGGAAAGTGAAATTCTAACTTTGGCGTTCTCTAATTTGTAAATCTATTGAGGATTGTTTAAACACGTTCCTTTTCATCAATAACGATCCTGGTGGTTGTTTGCATTCTTGCTAAATGTCCCCAAACTGGCATCTGCAAGCTGAGCAAAGTTGAACACCAAATTAGTCAAGGCAAACTCAGAATAACTAGTGTGTGTACCTTTCCTGTAACATTTTGAACTCAAGAGCAAAAATGATGTGGGTCTTAGAGAAGGGTACTGAAAAGATAAAAGGGAGTGAAAATTATCTCAGAAGCACTCTAGTCCGAAATCTTCCTGCCCAACCCCCTCCCAGATTATTGTTTTTGCCTCTGCAATCTGAAGAAGGAAGATGTGGGATACGAAAGCGGAATATTTAAGTCTCTGCATTAGGAAGATTGACCTACCTGAAATAGATCTCCGTTGAAGGGTGTGTCTGCCACAGCGCATTTGCCGATAAAGGCTTGGCCTGCCCTTAACTTTTTTTGCTGTGATCCTTTGAATTATCGGTCTGTTCCTGATAACATCAAATAAAAGACTTCCTCTGATGCTTGCTGTATATTTTGCACAGCCTTTGTATTAAATTATTTCTTTTGGCTAAACCCACACTGTATTTCCAAGGCTTTCTCATTCTTCCCATCATTTGATAAAGAGAAAGACAGAGAGTCTATGTGGTTTTATTAATAATTTGTTAGTAAGATACAATCTCTTGGTTTACTTCTGGACTAAGAGTCATGTTTTTATTTTTTTCTGATTATAGAAGTGATGCATGCTCATTTATAAATATTTGATCATACCAGCTACACCTCTCTCTAACCTGCTCATATCAGTCAACAATATGCAGAGCACACTTTTCAGTGTCAAAATAGGCTCTTTGTTATTATTTTTTTTTTGAATGGCTGCATGGTACTGCATTGTATGAATGAACCATTTTACCTTGTGTTAAGTATTGTATCTCTTTAAATCATAATATCTTTATTTATGTAAGACTTTAAATATGGTTCTTTGTGATTTCAATCGATGATTTGAAAGCAAATTAAACAAAATGTTTGAGAACATTTTGTAAGCTACAAACACAATGCAAATTATTATTTTTCTGTTTCCTTTCTGCTTCCAGAATAGACTGGTATTTTTATTTCACATAAACCTTGATCCAATTCTGGCTCTACCAATCAAAAGGGACTCTCTGCTTTGATTTATCTCTCTGAGACATAGTCTCCTCATGTTCAAGATGGGAATACCTACATCTCATGGTTCTCCCATATACCAAAGATGTCAATTCAGGTAAAACGTTTAGTTCTGTACCTGACCTATAAGAAGCCACCAATACACATTAGGTGTGTTCATTTCTGCCACGGCTGCATCTGGGCTTTCATCATCTCTATTATAATTCCTTCCCACTTGGTCTCTCTTCTTTGTTTAATGAGCCTCTCTTCACTGTAGACAGACTTAAAATGCTAATAAGTACTTCATGGTGAATGAATTCAAATGGTCTTCTAACAACCTTCAGGTATGTATCGTGATCAATGCCATCATACAGGTAAGGGGGCTCAGAGAACTTAAGTAAATTGTCTAAGATCCCCCTGCCTATAGATAGCTCCCTATGATGGTGTGTAGACCAGGAGAAAGGGAAGTCATGGTCAAGGCTGGAAAGAGCCCAATCACTTAAAACACCCTTTGCACTGCACTATGAAACATGAGTTCAAAGAGCTCAGCTCTAGTACCACAGCAGATAACAGGATCAAGTGGAGAGAATCATCCCAAGAGGGGCATAGGATGCCTGCGACTTATGGTCATGTCACCAAGCCTTGAATTGACCTGACAATGGTGATAATGTCACTTATTATTTACTGAATATATATACCAGGCACTGTTCGAGTTGGAGATAGAGTTAAGAGTGAAATACCAGGACTGCAAAGCTCACCACCTCCTGAATTAGTCCCATATGAACCACATTTGTGATTCTGAAACAGAAATGTGCACCATGGCCTCTTTGATTGGAAATTCCAAGGAGAGTAGGGAAGAAGCCAAACGCCTGGTCATTCCTGTTATCCACATCCCTGTCTTCGAATTCATAGACTTTAAAAAAAATCACTTCCAAATGTATCATTTGTCTCCGAATTGTGGAAGAAAGACAAATGTTGATATAATGCAGGCATGTGTATCTGAATAGCTTGATACATAGTGAGGGAAAGGCTATATATGATGACAGATGTCAGCATAACATGGAAAATTCCTTTGCCACGTGATAACTTCTGCTTTGATAATACATTAAAAACCAGTGAGAAATCTCTAAGGAGTGTGGTTTGATGGGTTGAGGTAGAGGAAAGCCCGACATAAATAGCTATTTGTATATGAGATCACACATCAAAGAGTTATTTTCACTAAGACTGAAATGGTAACCACCAGCCCATCTGACAGCAGAATGGACCAGACCCTTCATAATGCGTGTGTACGAGTCGGGTAAATGACTCAAAGGGACCCCATGAGAATGCTGTTGATGTAGTTTCCGAGAAGGGTGATACTACTTTATCCTGGAGGCTTCCTGAGTTACAGAAATGCAGTTTTCCCGCTTCACCCACCCTCATTATTATCAAGAAGTGCCTTCATGTTTGATTGCATTTCAAGATGACTGGTTAGCCCTGGGATGAAACTTTATAAATTATTCTGATTTCCTTTATGGTGTACATAAGCTGGCAGGAAAGCATTCTGTTAATCTGGAATTGCTTTATTAAAGGAAGAGTCTAAAAAAGATGAAACTGATCATCTTACTCTGGTATGGAACGGTAGACTTTGTCATCCTGTTATTTCTTACCCAGGATTGCCTATGGCCTGACACCAAAGATTACCATCATCAAGAAGATCCAAAGAGAGAATTTAGAATTCATTTTTATTTATTCATTCATTCAGCAATTTGAATAAGTCCTCTATGTAACAACTACACTAAGAGCTGGGTATACAAAGATGATTAAGTTCTTGATCATGCTTTCAAGGAGTGGAAAGACATAAATTGACAGCTATGATGCAATGTGATTATTTCTATGAGGGTCTGTTTGTGTTATGGGGGTGCGTGCACATATCTGATAAGAATGGCAAAGTTTATCTTAAAAAGCGAAGGATAAAAGGAGATAAGATCACAGACTACAGAGTCACTGAAGTTTGGGCTACAATGAACCCAGCTTCAGTACATCAAGATGAGGGAACACAATGGAAGTATTTTAGGGCAGATAAAAAGAAGTCATGTGTCACCAAACAGCTAGTAATTTTGAGAAAATTCTTTCCTCTAAAATATGTTGCTTCCCCAAAATAGAAAAAGCTTCATAAAAATAGCACTTACTTCCTAGAGTTGTGAATAAGCAAGGAAACAGGTATAAGACCGGAGCAGAGTACCTAACGTACCGTGTATGGCCACAGGAACTCCCAGCTCCTGCACTGCCACTAAGACCATTTTCTGGCATTTTCTTAAAAACATCCAGACACCGGGGACCCTATTACTTCCCAAGACAGTGCATTCTGTTTGTTTGGCGGCAGCGTTGTTAGAAGGTTCTTGCCTCTGTTGAGGTGAATTTTGCCTCTCCCAGTTCCAGTGTTGCCTAGAATGAGCGTGACGCCTCTTGCTCATGACAGCCAGTCAGTAAGACAAGGTGGGCATCGCCCTCCCTCCCCTGACCCTCAGAGTCTTCTCTAAAGTGAGGTGGTAGGTTCTCAACTATTTCTGGGAGAAGCAATTCACTGGGGAGTTGAGGGAGGGAGGGCATCAGGTGATAAACTTGGGAGAATATTACTTCAACAAATCTTAAAGGAAGAGACAGTGATCACAAGTCCTTCACAGTTGTTTGGATGGAGGAGCAGCTCACTTATCTGGAAAGATCCATTGACCCCAAGACAGTTGTTAGATGGAGGTAATTTTCCTTACAGGCCTATAGTGATGAGACTAATGGGGTTCAGAGGAACCAAGCGCTGATAAGGATGATGTCCGTCCTGCGAGCACATGCACTTAAACTCCTTTCTTCTTGCGTCTTTCTGGTCTTCCACACATAAATGTTTAATTCTCCATTTCGCCATCAATCAGCTCACTGCTCTGGGAAGGGTCTGTGGATAAAAGCCGCCCAGTGCGGTCTGCCCAGACCTCCAGATGCACTCAAGGCACCCTGAGAGCTTCTAAAGGGCTGATGTCAGGATGGGGCCCTTGATTAATGATTCCCTGGGACATTCTGACACCCTTGCATGGAGGGGAGAGATAAGAGCCTGGCCGAAGCTGCCAGAAAGTCCTGCTTTGGAGGAATGAGGTCAAGGTGAGAAGCTTGGGGCAAATCCACCAAGAAACACAAGGCACGGAGTTTCCTCTGGGGGCTGTGTGCTGGCCTGCCGAGAAGAGAGCAAAAGATCATTCTGTAGTAGTGTAAGGCAAACGAGAGACAGGACAGATGGTGTCAAAGGGACACTGGAGACCCGAGGAAGAATCAACAGATAATCGAGGCAGAAGGTGCCTGGAGATTTGTCCTGAAATGCATGATTCTATTTATCAGGGAAAGGACTGTTTTGTGTCACCAGCCTTTGGGTCTGCCCAACTGGGGGCAGGGGTCACCTGTTCAACACAGGAACACCTCCAATCACAGGGCTTTTTGATAAATGATAGTCTTAATTTTTCCATGGCTAGAAAGAACATTCTCTATGGTTTGTATCCTCACCAAGAAAGGCCCCTCTGGTCTCTCATGTAAAGGGTCTACCTCAAGCCAGGTGCGGTGCTGTAACTGACAAACTCTAAGGGGGGGACAAGAATGTCTCTTTAATCTCACCTCCTGAATGTTTCTCCAGTCAGATCCCTTCTTTCCACTCTGCCTCAGCCACAGCTTTGCCACTTCCAGTTTGGATTACCAAAATGGGTTTCTGGTGGGCCTCCCTGACATCTGTCCTAGTATCCTCATAACTGGTCTCTCAAATCAGTGATCCTCAAAGGTTAGCAAAGGATGGGGATGGGCGGTGGGCAAGGAAGGTTAGCATCCAGTGAGTATTCTTTAAAATTCATGTGAACCAGTTAAAAACCCATACATACTCACACACATACACACACACAAGTATATATAAGCTCATGGTATGATTATATTTATAGGTATGTGTGCGTGTTGATACAAATACGAGGAGATAGTATATAAGTATTTGTCTCTCTAGCTAGCTAGTTAGCTATCCTATTGCTTTATTGCATCATGCGATTTTAGATGCTTCTCCCCATCATTCTTAGACATCTATAAAAAGAAAATTTCTGATCATAGAGTATCTTAAGAGACACTCACAGGCCGGGCATGGTGGCTCACGCCTATAATCCTAGCACTCCGGGAGGCCGAGGTGGGTGGATCACTTAAGGTCAGGAGTTCGAGACCAGCCTGAGCAAGAGCGAGACCCTGTCTCTACTAAAAAATAGAAAGAAATGATCTGGACAACTAAAAATATAATATAGAAAAAAATTAGCCGGGCATGGTGGTGCATGCCTGTAGTCCCAGCTACTCGGGAGGCTGAGGCAGGAGGATCGCTTGAGCCCAGGAGTTTGAGGTTGCTGTGAGCTAGGCTGATGCCACGGCACTCGCTCTAGCCAGGGCAACAGAGTGAGACTCTGTCTCAAAAAAAAAAAAAAAAAGACACTCACAGGTGTTTTTTCTGTTCGAGATTACTTATTTGTCAGAAGGAGAAAATGTTGACCCTTAACTTTTTGCCAGAGAACTGGAACTATAAGCAATGTCTTTTCCTTCCTTCCTTCCCCCCTTGCTTCCTTCAATAATTATTTATTTACAAGCTAGACATTGAATAAATAATTATTTATTTACAGGTGAGATGTTGGAGTTAGAATGATCCAAACAACGTAGTGTCTGCCCCGAATGGTTCCCAGGTTATCGCAAGATATAGGCAAGTCGATGGGCAAATTTCAAAACAAAGAGTTAATTTTTATAGCAGAGAGATGTTCAGGATGGTTACCGTCCCCTCCACAAGGAAAAAAAAAACACCAAAACACACTTTCTTGTATGTGCCAGATGTGATATGGAAAAGCAGAGATTGATTTTAGAGAGTGGTTTTGTGCAAAGAAAACAGGCCCTTAGCAAAATAAATTGTAGCAGGAGACAGTTTAAAACAAATAATTGAATGTGTTTTGATTCTGCTTTGAATATATATATATTTTTTAAATTTTGGCTGTGTGGTCCCCATCCCAGCTGAACCACTTGTGGTCCTGTGGGGACTGGGAGGGGAGGAGGAAAAATCAGTTCTAGTCCAACTGGGGAAGGTGGCTGAGTTAGCTGCACTCTGAGTGTTTTGAGCGCCAAGTCCAGAGGCACAGGGCAGATAAGGAAATCTGCTAAGCACACATAAAGGTAGTATACAGCTTAAGGGGCAGGAGTTGTTGATTTTCACTCTACTGTCAAGCCCCATGGAGTGGGAAGGTCAGGCTCCCTCCTGACGAATCCCAGAGGAGAAAGGAGGAAGGCAATGCAGACCGCAGCCCCCAAGCCACCCTGTGCCCTGCACTTCTGGCTTGAGAAGGACCCTGGCTCCCAAGCCCAAGGGGAGGCAGCCTGAGGAGGCAGGTGCTGTCTCACACGTAAGCAGAAGACACCAGTGAATTCCCGAGGGGGCCCCTTCCCTGCTAGGGTTTGGGAAAACAAGAGAGAAGCCAGAAAGAATCCGAATCATGTCATCAGGTAAGAAGAAAAGAAACATCTGAGCTCCAGGTCCAGTTTCATAATCTGTAAACGGTGGCTCTAAGACAGCCAAGCCGTCACGAAGGGGAAATGATGACCTAGGTAAATTCCAGTATCACGTACTGCACAGGATAGAAGTTTGGTAACTGGTAGCGCAGCTGTCTCTCTGTGAGGATGGCGTCTTCTTACCCTATCTGGTTTAAATGGTCTTGATGATGTTCTCTCCCACTCACTCTTGAAGCTCCAGCCTCCTTCCTGTCTGACTCACCTTGTCCACTGGAGCAAGAGCCAGCCCACTCCTCCCTTCCCCGCCTCTCCTCCCCTGGACGTGGAAACTAGCTAGGAAAGGAGGAGTCCTGATCCCAGGGGAGCTCTGGCAGAGCTGAGCCAATACCCACGCAGCTACCAGGCAGGAAACACGCCAGACAAGCCTCCTCTTCCCGAGGGAATTCGGCTTCCCAGCAGCAGGGACTCTTAAGGCAAAAAACTGCAGCGCTGAGGATGCACCCGGCTGTCTCGGGCTCCCTCGCCGCCTCGCAATATGCTGAGATAATTGCCATTCCTTCTAAAGGTACACTGAGAACCTTTGGCTCTTGCTGTCATTAAAAACACAAGGTCTGAAATCCTAGTAGCAGCACGGAGAAAAAAATGCTCCTTTTGAGGAGCAACATGCTATGGCTGGGAGAGGCACAGACACTCTGAACATAAACGAAAAAACACATTGGCCAGCAAGCCTGTGAGATTATTCTCAGCTTCCTCCGTAACCAAATGCATGAAAATTAAAATAAGATGTGGTCTCTCAGTTTGGCAAATATGAATGAATAAATGAATGAATGCATGAATAAGAGATATGACACCCGGTGCTGGTAAGACCGGGAGGAAACTCTCACGTGCAAAAATTTTACCACCTAAGCATGTTAATGACATGCTTCAAACTTTTAAAATGTTCATAGTGCTTATCGCCTCTAGCGATTTATACTAAATAAACCATGGGATACATATGCAGATATATATATATATATACATACACATAATCTCAGGAATATATATATATATAAAATCTCAGGATTTTTTCAAATACTGAAAATGTTGAAAAAGAAACTTTAGGTTTAAAGAAAAATTGGGTTAATTATGGTACATTCCTAAAATGGAATATTATGCAGTCTTTAAAATGACATTGAAGATCTATCTGTTATTTCTTAATATATCTCTGACAATTAGGAGCAAGTAAATGCTTGTCTTTCCTTAACCTTCTTTTCACAGTAAGATGTTATTTTTTTCTTCTCGTTTTAATAGTCATGCTTTTATTTATATTATGTAAGTAATACATATTTATTGCAAATTCTAAAACATATTGAAAAGCATTAAAAAGAATCACTCATGGTTCTACATTATTCAGAATGAGGTATGATGTACATTTTTGTGGTATATCTTTTCAGAATTTTCCTATGCAGTTATTTGAATATATTATGCATATTTTCTGTGAATGGGACAGATTAAACATGTTTTATACTCTGCTTTCCACGTGAATGATACATTATTAATGTCTTTCTATATTAATAAACACAGGTGGATAATAATATTTAATCATACCTGAGCTTCACAGTTTCCCTGAAGGTAGGAATGATTAAATATTATTATTCTTATTTATATGTAACCATATACAAGCCAAGCAATTTCATTATCCTTCCTCCCACAATTAAAAATTAAAATAAAAATACCTAGCAACCAATTAAAACAATTCAAATGATTTCTTGGGATTTCTTATTAATTTGAGGAAAAACAAAAATATAGGATCTGATAAGAAAAACATACTATTAAAACTCTATACATAGCATAATCTGAATTGTTTAAAAAACACATACAAACTTACACACAAAAAGAGATTGGGGAAGAAAACAATCTGCCAAAAACTGTATAGTTGTTTCTTAGAGTTGTGAATTTTCAGGTGATTTTGAGTTTTATAATCTTATATTCTTTTAAAACTTCAATATGAGCACAAATTAACTTCATAAGCAGAGAATTTTATAATCATAAACTGTGATAATCATATGCCATATTAATTTTAGGAGTATAAACACACAAGTATATAAATAAACAAAAGCAAATAATTTATTTTATTCAATTTTACTGAAGCTCAAAGTCTCCTGGTTTTTGTCTCTATTCTTGTTTGCGAGAGACAGAAGAGGAGCCCTGTATTTTTGGGACGCTATAGGAAGAAATCTGCTGATGTTTTAAGTGCTTTTTTGACATAGGATCTCAAACGTGGCTGCATGTTAAAATCACTTGGAAGACTTTTAAAAGTTAGAGAAGCCTGGGCTTCGCTATCAAGAAATTCCAATTTAATTACTTAGGGGTGGAACCCAGGCATCAAGGTATTTTTTTAAAAACCTTTCTAGCTGGTTCTGATGTGTATCCAGAGCTGAAAATCATTGGGTTATATCATTTAAATTCCAAAAGCTCTCTACAAAAACTTGGGCAAACATCTCGGAGCGTGAGTTAGAATCGCTTCCCTTCGAAACCTGCCCCCCACACATGCACTCAGTGGTTTAATGGTTTGAGCTGAGCCGACTACTGGACAGTATTGTAAATCTGCTTCCTGTTTCCCCATGTTTTTGCCTTTCAAGTTTCAGACAATGTTCCAAAGGACAACTGGAGATTTTAGAATTTTAATCCATTAAATAACTTGCTTAGTGTTAATTCTTTGGTTAGTGCTTCAAATGGCTTGATAATTTTTATGACTCCTGCTGGCTTATACATTACTTTCTGAAATGTTTCTACTGATTTCCTTGTCTTCAATATATAACAATTTACCAGTTTATCCTAAATCTAATACCTCAAATTACTCCATTTTTCTGGTTTGGGTTACTGTAGCAGATGAAAACATTGAATTTATTTCTTCATTTCTGATTATTATTTTATTCTTTCTTACTTGAAATTTTTTTTTACTACTGTAGCTATTATAATCTGACATAATTTTATCAAAAATATATGTAACTTCTACAGGTATCTTAAATATCACCACATTCACTGATGATTATAAGCATTTTATTCTGAATCTGTGTGTTTCATTTTGTTTTGCTTTATTTTACCTTAGAGACATTTTTTCATATGATGAGAGATAAAAGTGTTGGATTATTTTCTTCAGGATTTTTTTAACAGTTCAAAATTTACAAGTACTTCCTCTTCCTAAGATCTCATAAAGTGTTAATCTATTTTAACTTTCTGTGCTTAGATTATGATACATATAAGCCCTTTATCCATCAAGGATTTATATTGCTATATAAATGCAAAGGATTTATTAAAATTTTCATTCCCTCCAAGATTAGCTAATTTTAAGAAGGCCATTTATAAAATGGTCCCTTCCATTCAATTACACAATGACAGTTTGAAGTGATCTGGGTAAGTGCCCATATATGTTTTCCCTTCTCTCATTGACCCAAAACCATCTAACTGTGTGTAAGTACCACACTGTTAATTTTTGCTGCTACATACTATCTTTTTCTATCTAAAAGAGCTAGCACCCCCTAATTTTTTGAAACATTACTTGACTTGTATATATTCAAATATATTTTATAAAAAATTTAATTTGTTGCAGGGTATTTTCTTTTTATGTTTTATTTAGGATTAGATGAAATATATGAATTAATTTGTGGACAAAGATATGTTAAACATACGGCTTTTCTTGGACACATTGAAATTTCGTAATACTCACAGCCACCCTTAGGGATCAAAGCAAAGGGAGATTACCTTGTTTCTCTGCTCAGAACTTGAGTTTGATACAGTCCTCTTAGGACTGGGTTTTCTTGCCTACCAGAAATCTAAGATTGAGAGTTATGGAGAAAATCCTGAGATGTTTATTTCTACTTTCTGACAGTGACATTAAACAAACAGAGCAATGGCAAATCCGTGACTGGCATTGGATTTAGATTTTACCTACAGACAAAGCAAGCAGCACCATGCTGAGCTTGGGTGCATCATCTTCCCTCCTGAACAAGAAAAGGGCCGAGGTAATTATGCAGGGCGGTCACGTTGAGGCGCCAACCCTTCTCCTTGTTCAGTTCAAATATTATTGCTTTTAAATGTCAGCATATCACCATTGTAAGCATGTGTATTTATTAAAACTTCTCTTTCCTGAGACATTTCAGGTGGACACCTTGGAGCATGATATATATTTAAATTTTAATCAGAACTCCAGGCACAGCGATGCTTCTATTAGAGGTGACTTGTTTGTAGGAAGAGAACCAACTTGAACTGAGGTTCTACTATAGACGTGGACCTGTGCCAGGCACTGCACGGATAGTGCCACGTTCAATCCTCATGAACACGGTGACGGGGGGATGTTTCCAAATCCCCATTTCACAGGTGATGAAATTAAGTTTTAGCCTCTGGGGATTAAGTGGGCCTTAAAGGACACTTGAGCGACTGCCTTCACCATTCCTTGCCCACTGGCATCTTTAACATCTTGATAAAATTACAGAGAAATTTTTCTGAGCACTTACGTCTGAAAGCCTTTGATGATGAGGCTCTCACGACTCTCTCTCCAAAAACCCATCAGTGCATTATTGGATGTCTCTGGTATGACTATTTAAAAACAATCAAACAAAAACAAAAGTCTTTATATGCTGGCTGTGGGGCTTTGCTGAGCCTCTGTGCCCATATCAATACATGAGTGGATTAACAAAATGTGCTAGGTGTATACCATGGAGTACTACTCAGCCATAAAAAATGGTGAACTACCTCTTGTATTATCCCGGATGGAACCGGAGCCCATTCTACTAAGTAAAGTATCACAAGAATGGAAAAACAAGCACCACATGTACTCATCATCAAATTGGTACTAATTGATAAACACTTACCTGCTCATACGGAAGTAATCATTGGGTGTCGGGCAGGTGGCAGGGGGGAGGAGGGGATGGGTATATTTACTCCTAACAGATACGGTTTGCACTTTCTGGGGGATGGGCATGTCTGTAGCTCTGACTTGTGTGGAAAAGGAAATTTATGTAACTAAAGCATTTGTACTCCCATAATATTCTGAAATTAAAAAGTGGTCTTTATATCAAACTAGATCCCATTTCCTTATACTTTCTGATCTTAGGCTCTACTTGAGTCTTCTGAAGTCAGGGAGAAAAGATCTTCCCTCTCTGCCCACATACAACAAAGGAATTGGAGTGGCGAATTAGTCCCACTGAGTGACAAACTCAACATTTCATGTGATGGAGAAACTGGCATCAGCCTCGTATCCTCACAGTTAGGACCCCAAAGTAAGGTGTCCCTTTTTCAAGGTGCCACATTCTTCATGGCCAGAGGAAATCTGGTTTTCCTCCAAATATCAAGGCTTTCATGAAAAACCCCTGGATCCCACCCTTAGTTCAGGGAAAGTAGTACCCTCGACATCCGTTTCTGACATCAGTGTGTTCCAGGAACACGTCACTTTTTAGTTTCCCGGAAAGTGGTGAGAAGTGCAACCTCTCAGATTATAGCCTTTTAATGTCTTCTTTGATCTGCTTTTGAGTCCCTTGGAAAAAGGATGGGTGAGTTGTTTCCTAGTTGGTTTTCCTGAAATGTCATTTCTCTCGGCTCTGCCTGAAATAGGAGCTAGAGACTAGGCCATTCAAGGTTCTACTCTCTAATGATGGTCTGAAATAACAGGATCAGGGCAGGGGATTTGATATCAGGAACTATCAACATCCATTCAGTACAAAATTATTTTCTGAGTCTAGCTGACCATGCACTTTTCTTTGCAGCTGCAACTTCATTAAATGGAGGACTGAGTTTCCAACAAGAAAAGGTCAACATTTCCATTTCGGCATTCAAACATCTCCAAGATGGGTTTGAAGCTTTAGTGTTCTATTGATTCAGCCATCCCCATGCTGAGCACAGAACTTTGCCCAGAATAGATGGGCTGTGTCAATCAAAGCTCACCAGCGGGGCTATTTATTTTCAGTTTGATTCACAGGGCTATCAAATACTGAAGTTGAAGGGGACCAAGGTAATTCCACTTTAGTACAAATTTGCAAATGAGGCTTTCATTACTGATACGTTACTGAAGCTGAAATTCATGAAGAACTCTTTGAAATGACAGGGTTTTCTCTTGCATTCATTTGGCCTGTGTTTATCAAACAAACACTCACTAAACATAAAAATATAAAGTAAGGCCTCCAGAGGACATACTGACTCTATAAAAGAAACTGCTGTAATTAAGTGCCAAGCGACATAGAAATATAAAGCACTGTTGATTGGGGAAGAGGGAGTCTTTGATTTGGAACATAACACAGATTGGCGGCATTTAGACATGAAGAGATGGAGGATACCCTCTCAATAGAAGGAACAGTCCATCTACTAGTAAGTTTACTTAAATCATATTAACACATTAACTGCCACGTGAGTTGTATTTAATTCACGCTAGTTTAGAGCCAGGGTACTCATGAGGCAAAACCTTGCAGTTGGTTAGTTAAAATCTTACTTGTTGATGTTCTTATTATTCCAATTAATAGCGACAATTTAACTCTAAAAACATGGATTGTGTTGCGTATAACTCATGAGCAGAAAACAAAAAATAACAAATTAGAAAGGATTGTTTTGTTTTCATAAAACACCTCAGTCCCAGGCAAAACTTTGTTTTTTCTAGTGTGGCAGTTCATGTGTCAATAATGATAGCAGCTTCCCAAATGAATGTTATACTTTTTGTGTACTTTTATGGCATTGGATTGCATTCTGATAATGTTTTTATTTTAAAAATCTTATTTTTATATTATAAATTTAAGTTTCTTCCCTTGACAACATAAGCTATGACATAGATGTTGTTTATTAATTTTTATGAATTTTGTTTTTCCTTCAAGTATTCTCCTCCTCTTCACAAGGTGTGTTTTGCCCCCAAATGGATCACACCTTCTCCCCCAACACACATTTAAAGCATCTCAGCCTTTCTGAGGTTTTGCAAAGTCTTTGTTCTCCACATTTGCCTTTGTCTTTCCATTTCAAGACAGTTTGCTTTAATTGTAAATATATTTAATTAGCAGCAGATGTATCAAATCAACATTAAATAAACCAATTCCATCACCTAGAACCATACAACCCGCATCCAAAGGCTGTTTATAAAACTTCTAATAAAATTCTTTCACTTCACTTTGTAAATGTGTCCAGATCTCTAGCATCTCTATATCTCCAGATCTCGGTTAATTAATTTCATAAGTTTTATGTTTTACTTTTCTTTTGGCAGGGGACGAGGGGCTGATTTCTCCCTCTTTTAAGTTTTCTTATTTTCTTTGAACTTTTCTTTCTAGATGGCCAAGCTCTGACTTTCCTGACCCAGGATTTAATACATATGTTTATATAAGTTATATATAATTCATCTCTGGATATGAAAAATATATGACTATAGGGTGAATCCATTAGGCAACTGTGAGTGATTACAAAGTCTACTTATGTGAAAATCCTGTAGCAGGAAGAGGAGAAAACCCGAACAGAGTAATTCATCTTGTCCCTATTGTAATGCTACGGAGCAAGAGTTTCAGTGGCAACTGCTCCTTCTATCCTTTATGTTTGGAAATTGACCAAGCCTAATGCAATGAGGAGCTATTCCTGAGAAGTCCCCAAGGAGGTGCTTCCAATGTGCTAAGGAGTAGATCCTATGCCCTTTTCTACACCTTCTCATTCTGTTAACCTTTGCTCACTCTGTAGCATGGAGCCTTAAGAAGTCACCATTTGCCTGGGCAGAGCTGTGTCAGGATGGTGACTCCACTCACGCCATCCCTCTGCTTTTCTCTCCTTTCTTCCAGCCCTTTCCCTGAGGTCTATAGAGGCCCCCAGAGAAATGGCCAGCAATGTGCATGAAGGTTGTTCTGAAGATCTTACTATCGAGGAAGGGAAGATTGCCTATGTTTCTCCTCCTTGGGACGCAGGCCACACTAACTTGCCTCTACAGAAATGAGCCAAGTTCCTCACCTTGGTTCTTTCCTACCCAAGACGATGTCTTTCCAGGATGATTGACATCTGTAGTACCCATTCCTCACACCGGCAGCCCCACTTACAAGAGTGTGATCTGCCTATGCCCCCTCAGACCCTATCCCAGCACACAGACATCTCCACATTTCTCAAATCAGACTGCACCAGTTCTCTTGAGCTTCTCCCCACAAATGGCTTCAGAAAGTCTCCAAGCCAATTGTGCCTTCATCGTAACCAAAGAGAAAGCAAAGCGTGCACAGTAAACTGATCCACTAACCTCATCCTCTCCTCCCACGGATGATCCCAGCTCATCTTTCTTCCTGATTCCTTTCTTTGCATATCCTCATGGCCTTGGAACATGCAAATTAAATTCAGCAAATATTGTCTGAGCACCTGTGATGAACTTGAACATGTGAAGTCACTATGTGCAGAAATAACTTTAAAACGAGAAGTCAGAGGAAGGGTTCTGAAGGAATATTCCTAAGGAAAAGAGTAAACCATTTTGACTGGGGTGACGTGGGGAGGTGTCATGGAGGTGGGATCAGGGAAGTCAGGTCTCAAATGAAGGTGATCCCTTGAGAATAAGCACACACTCATTACTCAGGTATACGCCAAGAATATTCTCTATTTGTACACCATTGATAAGATTTTATTTCTTTTCATCTCTTAGGTGATACCCTGCAGCTCATTCCATTAATTCTTACCTCGAGACTCTGGCATACTCCCTTTCTCCATGTCTTAATATTTATCTTTCTAAGAACTCCCTTATACTACATGGAAATGTGAATTGATGTGGAAGTCTCGCCCAGCAATTTGTCATTAATGGATCAAGAGTCTTAAAAATGTTCACGTAGGGTTATTAAGAGCCAGCAATTCCACTCCCAGAAATCTATCCAAATGAAATAACCTAAGACAGAGGGGGAAATAAATATGTAAATTTTTTTTTGCAGAAATATGTTTATCATGCCATAGCTTCTGATTTTGTTGATATGATAAAAAAATAGATAATAAAAGAAATTATTAAATGATAACACATCCATGTGATGGACTGTTAATGTAGCCATTAAAATGGTGCTTATGGAAAATTGGTAACATAAAAAATGCATATGATATGTTGTTAGGAGAAAGAAGCAAGGTGCAGAATTGTGCACGGAATATAATCACGGCCATGTAGAACTTGCATATAAAGTGGGCTAGATGCAAAAAGAATTAGACAGGGAGGAAAGGGGAAAAAATATTGACAGTGGATTCTGCGTGGGTTATTTTCAACCTTTGTTTTTATTTTGATGAATATTGTAGGTACTCTTGAACAGACAGGTTTTTAAAAAATATATATGTAATATTTGCAGTAAATTTTTAAAAGAAGCTTTTAATCAAAAAGCTTATTTTCCTTCTCACTTTTTGTGCAAAGGCACACAGCTCAGATGTCTCCATTTGCTTCCCTTTATTATCGGACTCAGGTCCCCATAAATTTCAGGTTCAAGACTTCTCAGCCCCCACATGCAGCATCAGACACAGAGACTGACTCCCTTCCTCCCTCCCTCTTCAGGGTCATTTCCACTCAGCCCACCCACAGAGAACAGAGAGCCTGGTAACTTTGATATACAATAAATATACATATTTCTGTAACTTGTCCTGTGCTCCTGATCTGCATTGCACTAAAAAGAAAAATTCTGGTTTGCTCAATAAATACTTTGTTCTTAATCCAGCAGTCACTCCTATCACTCATCCTATCTGCCTTTCTCTTTTGGCATGGCCCATGGTTTGGTGCTGCACAAGCGTCAGTATCAGCTCTTTTCGGAAGTTCTCGGCACCTTGCACTGTGGGCTTCCTGCTACCCCAGCCAAGTTTTCTGTAAGATTTCCATAAACTCCTACAGTCCATATTTAGCAATGCCAATGCATTCTGCCCACCAAGGATGGTCTCTTTCTCACGTTTTATGATGACTGTTTCCCCAGGTCTTCTGCTGCCCATCCAGCATGAGATTTAGTCCAGGTCGTTAAGAGAGATTGCCTAGAAGTCTCTTCCATATTTCAGGATGCCACTAGCACATACACAGTCTGATACTGGTCTCTTTCATGCCTTTTCCTCTCTACCTGTCCTCCCTCTGGAAGAACTGTAGCATGGGCAATTTCACTTATACAATTAATCAATTAGCAGATATGCATTGAGTACCTGCCACATGAAAAATATAGTGCTGGCTCTATGGGGAACTTGGAGGAAGAAAAATGGGTGTCCTTATTCTCAGATTGAACAGTCTGGCAAGAGGGAGAAGATAGGTTTGGTTAGCACCTAAACCAAAGGCATAGGATGTTAAGCAATGCAAAGGAAGGAAGAAAGGAAGGAAGGAAGGAAGAAAAGGAACTAACATTTATTAAGCCCCTACCTTATGCTAAGCACATAAAAAATCTGCTACAGAGATATAAAGCCAAAGATTCAAAAGAACTCGATAAATGCTCTCAACTATATTTATTTTCACAGAAAGCTCAGAAAGATAAATGAAAACTGTGTAGGGAGAGGGGTGGATTTGGAGTAGGGTTTCAAAAACCTAAGCTTAGGTGATAGAAGTTTATGCAGAAAAAATAGAAGTGATAAGGTAAGCAAATGGAGGTCACGGATGGAAGACGGCATTCATTTAGTACGTGATTCGATATATTGTGTGTTTGTTGTGGGAAGAAAACAATTCCAGGACTTCTGAAATGGAGGAGTAAGGAATTCAGTGCATCCTTTCCCTAGCAAAATAATAATGTAACTGGTGAAAAATACAAATAAAACAAAACAAGGCAATCATTTAAAATGTCTGGAAAGTGTCCCAAGGACATAATTAAATAAAAATTTATTCAAGAAAATTTACTAAATTTTAGGAAGAAAATCAAAAGTCTGTGGCATATAAGCCACTACCTGCTCTGGACAGGTGTGACCAATAAGATAGAGGATGCAGATTCCCCAGTGCACAATTTGAGGTTATGGGGTCACCTGGAAGGAGCAGGCTGTCATTCCTTCTTCCCCAGGGCTTTGTTGTGAAGACTTCGTCTCAGTCAACAGCTGAGAGGTGTGTGGGTCTCTTCATCCACCCAGCCCTTGCTCCTACAGGGAGGCTCTATTTCAGGCAGGACAGGCCAAGAAAGCTGGACCCCATCACTTCCCATCTCCACTCCGGGGCATTCAGAGAGAGCAAATTCTACTTTAGGAAAGTAAAAGCCGGAAAGAACAGGGGCTTCCACCTCTCTCCAGTGCCCACTAGTGGAACAGCTATGTGATTCCAAGAAAAATGGGTCTCGCCCCCAGTTCCAGCTTGTGGGAAAGCGTTACTCCCCAGGGGGCAAGGCAGGACTTTGGGACAAGGGCTCCTCTGACCTCTGCCTCGGGAAACTGATTTTATTTGCACATAGTGTGCAGAACTTCATGCCTGTGCGAGTTGTAGGAAACACTGAAGATCTGGAGAGGAGGCCGGTAGTTCCCTGAGAGCAAAATAGCAGAGCCGACAGAAGTTTAATAGAGAGAACCAAGGATACAGACAGATGAGGGATCATAGTCAATCCTGGGGGTCAGGAGGTCTGTGCACACATGCTAGGCTAAATCCACTCAAGAGCAGGCAGAGACAGACGTGGGGCCAAGCATTTTCCAAGTCACAACACAGGGCAGAAGCCTTGCAGCCATGTGAGGCTTAAATACAACCTCTGACCAAACACTAACTACTCTGACACAGAGGCAGCTCCTAGGAAACCAGGCTTACACATAAAATCATCCCTGTCAGCCTGGAAGACTGTGTGTATGACCAAGGCTGTGCCCTCCCAGGGTAAATCAGAAAGGGAATCTTCCACCCACTAGTCCCTGGCCGAATATGGGGCAAAATGCCATAAACTCCTCAATTTTGATAGCAACTTTCAGGCCATACACACACACACAATGGTAAAGGCTCAAAATAAAACTGGCCAGGGGCCTTAAACACAGTCTTTGACCACTAAGTGACTTAGGCTGACCCAGGGGAGCTCCATCCGCCAATCTAAAGGTAAATGCGAGAGGGGAAAAAAGTGTGAGCAGGATATAAGAGGCTGCATGCTACCAGGGAAATAGACTTCACAGAATTAATTCAGCCAAGTCACAAACCAAATAAATGACCAAGAAAATGATCAATAACAATGACCCCCTGGGAAGATCAATATCCATAATTGCTGTAATATATTACCTAAAATGTCCAGTTTTCAACCAAAAATTATAAGACATGCCAGAAACAATATATTGGCATAATAAGTTATCTAAAATGTCCTGTTTTTAATAAAAAATAAAAAAAACTATGATACATAAGAAATAGTAATTTGAGATCACATATTGCGTGAGTCCATTTACATGAAATGTTCAGATTGGGAAAATCCATAGAGACAGAAATTAGATTAGTGTTGCCCGGGGCTGGGGTGGGGCCGGGGGCAGTGGGCCGTGATTGCTAATGGCTACAGTACTGCTTTTAATGGGGACAAAAAATGTTCTAAAATTAGATAGTGTTGATAGTTATATAATGCTATTAATATATTTAAAACAACATTGAATTGTACACTCTAAATAGATAAATTGTATAACATGCAAATTATATATCAATAAAAGTCCTTTTAAAAAGCTGGCTACAATTTACGCTATTTGCATCATAAGGTGGCCACATCATTCACAGGGGTAGGAACACGGATGATTGTTTTGGGGGAGAGATAAGTAAAAATAAAATCAAATACAATCATTTAATGACCTTTTGTTAAGACTAAGATCTTATTCTGGAATCGGGGAGTTGAGACGAAGAGAGGCTAATGTATTCCATGTAATTAATAGTATTTATCTTAGGGTAAATATTTTTTTGAATATTAATTTATCTCAGGGTTCTCTCATGCATATGTCAGGGGAGAGAGTGGGGTCAGAAACATAGGATGCTGATGAAGTACAAAAGAGAAGATTCCTGAAAAGAGAGGATGCGTTGAAGTAAGAGCTAAAGGAAAAGTGGAAATTTGAGGATTAGGTAGACACTGAGGGAGAACATTCTAAGCAAAGGGATCTGTGTGTTCAAAGACATTGAGATGCAATAAATGGAACCTGGCTTTTCTGAATACTTACAGTAGATTGGTGTTTCTTAGTGCCTATTTGGGTAAGAGGTTAGAAGAGGTTGCATTGAAACTCATGAAAGGTCTCAGATACGTAGCTAAGTGTTCGGATCTCATCCCATAAACTGTGTAGAATTATTGAGACTATTAAGCAAGGAGCATCCGGAATCAGACTTGTATTCTAGAAAGACTTCTCTTGCAATATTGTGAAAAAAGAATTAATGAGGATAGACTAGAGGTAGAGAGATAGTTGAAGAGGGTGCTTAAAAGTTTCTTCATAGAAGAAAATGATTGGCAGTTGCTATGGAAAAAAAATCAAGAGACATTTCTAATGTAGAACCAATATTTTGGTGAGGAATTTTATATAGGAGTGAGAAATAGGAGAAAGGCAAGGTAACTCCCAGGTCTAAGGCAAAAATTCATCACAGTCATGACCCAGGCTCAAACATCTGGCAAAATTCAGAGCAGAACAAGAAAAAGAAGTAGAAGTCAGAAAAGTTGAGTAACCCAAGTTAATTGCAAACTAAGTCAGGTTCTTTCTGACGTATCTTGAATGCAGATCATAGCAGTGCAGCATAAAATATTATTTTCTCTTCCATTCATTTTCTTTACACAGCCCAACTACTCCAACACTCTGAACATTTTCCCCCCTTGTTCCATCCCAAGAGCCTCATTTCTTTTTAGCCACCGGTTCTCTTTATTTTGGACCCCAATAGCTCCTAAGAATCAGATTAGCTATGCAGGCTGTTTGTGGAGAGGAAAGGAGGTAAAGTTAACTGGGCAGACAAAGACAGTCTATTTATTTAGGGGCCGTCACTTTGACAATCTGTTTCACCACGCAGGTGTTTTCAGACTTCAGACTTCAGGCATCTCCTCTGCCCCGGAACTATTCAGTACTAATAAAGCTCTAAAAGAGTTCCTGTTCTGATCACAAAGCAAAGTCTCCAGCCCTGCTGGAACAATGCATTTGCTTAAATTTAAGAAAAGTAGCAAGTAAGATGTGAGAGCATAGGCATCAGTTTTGAAAATGACACCTTAGAAGCCCACATCAGAAACTCTCCTTGAGCAAGAACCACTTGAGACAAATCTACCAGCCTGGAGTGGAACTGCACAAACAGGTAATGAAAATACGGGAGCCCTCCTTATCCGCAGTTCGATTTGCCACGTTTCAGTTACCCACGGTCAACCGTGGTCCAAAAATAGGTGACTACAGCACAATAAGATATT
>NW_012152729.1:6496224-6497769 GCF_000956105.1 Propithecus coquereli | reverse complement strand
CATTTGGACAAGAAATTTTTAAGCTGAGAGGTTCTTTTTTGTTAAATTGATTTTTAACAATTCTTCTTATGTTATAAATTATTTTTTTGTTTACATTTTCCTTCAATTACTTGTTTGACTCTGAGTTCTAATTCTAAAACATAAATAGGATTTCAACCTTTAAATGTTAAGACTTTAAGGCATATATTTTGAAAGAATATATGAAAATTGAATCCATGAGAAACTATCATTTAGGTCAATAACATTACTGTGTCACTTCTGCTCAAAAATGTTTAGGAATTAAAGGCATTGAACACCTATAGGTACAGGTCTTATGGCAAAATAATTTGAAATTAGCTTTTAAATTTCCTTCTTTTTAGCAATTTGTAAAAATGAGCACTACCTCTTGAAAATGCAAGGTTGCATAACCAAACATGTTCTGCAAGAGAAGCAAAAAGTCAAAGTATTAAATATTTTCATATTAAAATTCCACATGGTCCTTTTTTAGCAGAGAATTTAAAAAGCTGAATTTTCCTAAAATGGGTCTTCATTGACATATTTATTGTTACACTGAGAAATATAGGTACTTAGGCTTTCAAGACCCCGCCTAATCCTAACATTATTGGGTTTGGTAAAAGTATCTAGAACTGGAAAGAAACACTCAATGGACCCTTAAATTCTAGTCAAATCCCCCATAATACTTGTAAATAATATCCTTAATCGGTGATTCTATAGCATTGCCTTGATTATCTCCAGTTATGGGGAGCTTATTATCTCCCAAAGACATAAATTCCATAGTCTTTCCTTACACTGAGAATAATTTTTTCTTATGATTATTCCCACCCTTGAAGATAGCTGAACCTCATCCCATGGGATAATCTTTGGGCTTATTGCTGGTACTAAATATATCCAGACAGATCTATTTTATAGTCTAACAAGATCTTGACCTTTGTCTCCTACCCTTGGGAAATGGTTTTAAAATCCTTTATCACTTAGATGGTTCTGTTTCTCTGAAGAACCCTGAATAATGCAGAGGCCATCATTTACTCCACAAGGAGGAGGAACAAACACATACACAAACACAGGAATACACACATGTACATACACAAAAGCTGTTTATAAACCTAAACTGTAATCAAGATACATATATTGTGTACTATTACGACTTCATCCACTCCCATTTAAAGCCACACAGTAAACATTTTCTATGTCACCATGTTACTAAATCATTTTTGAGTCATCACGTTTAATAGCTATGTATTCATTCATGGAGAAAATTTGCCACATTTACTTAACTCAGATCATGTTGCTGGACACTTAATTTGCTTCTGATATCACAGACCACTCTTGTGAAGACACATCTGCAGGTATTTTCTTTGCATATTTAAATTGCATCCTTAGGTACATAGATTCTCAGAGATAGGTTGACTACTCCTGAGACATTGGCTTGTGATCCTTGCTGCTAAACTGACATTCCAGAGAAGTGTACCACTCTACACTTCCTGCCATCAAAACATTAAAGCATTTGTTTCTCTGAATTCTTGCCAGTACTAGTATTATAATTAT
>NW_012152729.1:6494283-6496174 GCF_000956105.1 Propithecus coquereli | reverse complement strand
GGAGCCCTCCTTATCCGCAGTTCGATTTGCCACGTTTCAGTTACCCACGGTCAACCGTGGTCCAAAAATAGGTGACTACAGCACAATAAGATATTTTGAGAGAGAGAGAGAGACTCCATTCACATAACTTTTATTATAGTACATCGTTATAATTGTTCTATTTTATGATTAGTTATTTTTGTTAATCTCTTACTGTGTCTAGTTTATAAATTAAACTTTATCATAGCTATTATGGACAGGAAAAAACATAGTATGTATAGGGTTTGGTACTATCTGAGTTTCAGGCATCCACTAGGGGTCTTGGAATATACCCCCTCAGGATAAGGGGGAATACTGTATACTTTTATCGGTTCTGTCAGCACACTTTTCTGTCCCTCCCCAAACGCCAGATGGGCCTAGGAGAGATGAATGGATACATCAAGAAAATGTTCGCTTCTCACACTCAGACTGAAGGAGGCATCCCTAATGACCAGAGTTTTGGCATTAATATCTTCAGCTGCCCATTTCTCCAATTTGGGCATTTAAGCAAATTCCTCTCCAGGAAGTGTTGGCTTATCTGTTGCTTAGACTGCAAAGCAGATGGAGTGCAATTTATAGTTCAATCAGGAATCCAAATTAAAGTCATTGGCTTGTTCTTAATGGGATTAATGGGAGCTGAGGAATACATCCTGGCAGCTTGAGAAGCTGCCTGGCATTGGCAGTAGGCCCACTCTATGTTAAGTACACATAGGTATGCCAAGTTGCTAAGTCCCCACCTTCTGGGATTTCGGATCTAGACCAGGAAGACCACTGAGAGGATGGCACAGGATGGCGAGGCTTTTGTTTATCAAGGCCAAAAAGTTTTGTGACTTAATATTGTTTTTCCTTTTAAATTTAATTCCTCTCTTTTTTGAAATTTCAGAATGTGACGGGGGTACAAATGTTTTGGTTACATGGATAGCTTTTGTCCTGCTTGAGTCAAAGTTGTAAGCATGCTCATTACCCAGATAGTGTACACTGTTCCCGTTAGTTATGATTTCGCCCATCCCCCCTTCCTCCTCCCAACTGCATGATTTCTGTTGAGTTTTACTTGCATCTGTGCACATGAGTGCTGATCGGTTAGTTCCAATTTAATAGTGAATACATGTGGTGTTTATTTTTCCATTCTTTAGATACTTCACTTAGAAGAATGGTCTCTAGTCCCATCTAGATTGTTGCAAAAGGTATTAATTCCTTTTTTATGGCTGAGTAGTGCTCCATGGTATACATATACACATTTTATTAATCCACCCATGAATTGATGGGCACTTGGGTAGATTCCACATCTTTGCGATTTTGAATGGTACTGCAATAAAACTAAGTGCAGGTGTCTTTTTGATAAAATGACTTTTTTTCCCTTTGGGTAAATACCCAGTAGCAGGATTGCTGGATCCAACGGCAGATCTACTTTTAGTTCTTTGAGAAATCCTCATAGTGTTTTCCACTGAGGTTGCAGTAGTTTGCAGGCCCACCAACAGTGTGTAAGTGTTCCTTTCTCTCCACATCCATGCCAGCATCTATTGTTTGGGGACTTTTTGATAAAAGCCATTTTTTGCACCATATATTTTATTGAGGTGTAAGTTATTTACAATAAAATCCCAGTTTTAAGTACACAGTTTTGCTAGTCATGACAAAAATATGTACAGTCACATAACCACTGCCATAGTCAAGATATAGGAGAAAACTCCCCCACACTCCTTTGAAGTCAGCTTCTCCCCTCACATTGAACTCTTGGCAAACACTGGTCTGCTTATAGTTTTGATTTTGCAGGAAGGTCACATAAATGGAAGCATGAAGCATGCAGCCTTTGGAGGCTGGCTTCTCTCACTGAGCATAAATACATTTGAAATTCATCCATGTTGTTTAGTGTTTC
>NW_012152729.1:6478378-6491828 GCF_000956105.1 Propithecus coquereli | reverse complement strand
TACCACTCTACACTTCCTGCCATCAAAACATTAAAGCATTTGTTTCTCTGAATTCTTGCCAGTACTAGTATTATAATTATAACTGTTTTTTTTTTTTAATTTTTATCTTGGTTTCATTGAAATATAGTAGTTAAAACACTACCTTAGCTTAGTATATATTTATTTGAATACAAGTTAGTGAGGATAACTAAATGATTTTTTCTGCGTTGTTGCTAGCCTGTTTAATTTTCTCTTTTGTAGTTTGTTCCTAATCTTTACTCGTTCAACTCTTAGTGCCTTAGTGATTTATATGAGCCAATGGAATGTCAATGATGATTCCATTTCTTGCCATATTTCACACAAATATTTTCTCTTCTCTCTGTTTTGCCTTTCTAGTTCAGCTGCCTTCGCTCTGATTATTCCCACTGCTTGAAAAAATATTATACCAGATGTCTGTGTGATTAGCTGCTCACTCTCTTCAGGGCTTTACTCAGATATCACCTTTTCACTGCAGCCTTCACTGGCCAGGTTATATAAAATACAAGCACCTTCTCCCCAACCTGACAATACCTTTCCACCTTTTTTTCTCCTTATTACTTAACGATATATGACTATACATAATTTAACTATAACTGTGTGTATGTAGATAGATTTTTTTTTTTACTGATTTATCATGAAAAGGGAGTTTATTGTCTATTGCTCCCCCACTAGAATAATACAGCAGAATACTTTTGTTAATACTGCTTAGAGCTGATTCTCTTTAAATTTTCTTCCTACTCTTTTCCATTTTGAAATGGATGCCAGGGTGTTTGGTGTTTCTTGCCTCAAGAATATTTGCCCTGCAGAAAGGAGATATAGCCTGAAGTCAAAGAGCTTTGCAAAGCCTTTTATACAAGATTAAACCCAGTGAAAAGATAGTGACAGTGAGAGTGGGAACATTTAACACTCCACTCTTAACTAGGACTAAGAGGTGTGAGGCCCATCTCACTGTGCTGGTCACAGGTTACTCTTTGGAATCGGGCACAGGTCAGAGGAGATGGGCTGAGTCACTGTGGGCTGTACTCAAACCAGGATGCTCTCGCCACTGACAGCTGACCCCTGAGAGGAACTTTTTCATCCAAAGGTGGCAAGCTTGACTAAGGATCCCAAGGAAATATTTTAATAGGATAATAAAGTAAGGCTGTTGTTGTCTCTAAATATTAAAAACCTTTTACATGTTAACCATAATGGCTTATTGTTGCTATTTTAAAATTAATTAATAAACATTTATTTCTGTCAACTGTAAAAGATAAAGGTAAATAGATATAACAAACAGATACAAGAGCTATTCGGGGTTTTCATTATTTTTAAGAGTGTGTAAAGGGATTTTAAGATAAAAATAATTGAGAATCACTGGTCTTCATTCTTTGATTAAAAAGCTGAAATAGATTGACTCAAAAACCATGGAAATCATGCTGTTTACAAGTAACCTGTTTTCAGGATAAAGACGTATGTAATTTAAAATTTAAAGAATGGGGCGCATCAGGCAAAATGGCATATCATATAAATACCAAGAAAGAAATATAGTTCAGAACAAAGAATGTTACCAGAGATAAGATATTATGACTGTCTTAAGTATATGCACTTAATAACAGTTTCAAAATACATGAAGCAAAAATGAATAGACCTAAAAAAAGAGATAGAGAAATACACAATGATAGTTAGAAATTTTAACATTTCTTGCTCAGTAATTGATAGATCATTAAATAGAAAATTGATAAGGACACAGAAGACTTGAACATTATCTACCAGTTTGAACTAATTAACATTTATAGAAACTCCACCCAACAACAGCAGAATAAACGTACTTCCAAGCACTCATGGAAGATTAACCAAGATAGACCAAATGTTGGTCCATGATACAAGTTGCAAAAAATTCACAAAAATTGAAACTATCCAAAGTATTTTCTCTGATCTCAGTGAAATTAAACTAAAACTCAAGAACAGGAAGGCATATAGAAAATCCTTAAATATTTGACATGGGTCAAGAAAGAAATCTCACGAGAAATTATAAAATATTGTGAATTGAATGAAAACCACAAAGTAGCACATCAAAATTGTGGGTGCAGATAAAGCAGACCTTGGAAGGAAATTTTTTAGCATCAAATACTTCTATTAGGAACAAAAAAAAAGGTCTAAAGTGAATATTCTAAGCTTCTGCTTTAAGAAACCAAACAATAAGTACCAAATTAAGTGTGAAGTAAGTGGAGAGAACAAATAACAAAGATACAAAGAGAAAACCAGAAAATAGAAAATGGATAAACAACAGTAAAGTCAATGAAATCAAGTGCTGCTCTTTTAAAAAGATAATAAAAAGATAAATGTCTGGACAGATTGATGAAGAAAACAAATAAATAAAAAACACAGAATACCAATAAAATACAATATATGAGTTCTTTAGGTGTCTACAGACATTAAACGGAAAGTAAGGGATATTATGAACAGCTTCACTCCATTAATTCAATAAAGTAGATAAAATAGGCAAATTCCATGAAAGACACAGACTACCAAAACCTACTCAAGAAGAAATAGGTCACTTGAATAGCCTTATATCTAGTAAACAAATTGAATTTGTAGTAAAAGTCTTCACACAAAGCAAACTCTAGGCCCAGATGGCTTCATTGGTGAATACTAGCAGACAATTAAAGTGGAAAGAATATAAATTCTGCATGAGCTATCTCAGAAAATAGAAGAGGACAGACCACTTCTCAAGTACTTTTAAGAGGCCACAATTAAAAAAAAAAAAAAAAAGAGGCCACAATTAACCCTGAAGCCACAATCATACAAGGCACTAAAAATTCATAAAAGGACAGTCCAATATATGTCATTAATATAAATGCAAATTTCTTCAATAACATTTTAGCTAATCAAATATAAAAATACATGTAAAAAAAGACTAATATAGATCATGACCAAGAGGAGTTCATTTCAAGAATGCAAGTTTGGTTGAAATTTGAAAATCAAGTAAAGAAACCTTTGTACTTCTTGACTTCAAAATTTTATATAAAGTTACAGTAATCGAGATAATATTATATTGGATAAGGATAGGATATAAAACAACGTGACAGGAAAGGCAAGCTGCAAATAGACCCATGCTTAGGATGGCATTTTCAATAAATGGAGCTGCATAATATCCATATGAAAAGATTCTGACCTTCATCTCACACTATATACAAAAATAATTTGAATTTTTTTAACATAAAACCAATGGGAAAAACCAAAAAGAAAACTATCACGAAGGAATCAATGGCATAATTTTTTATTATAGTATGTATTATTAAAAGCACACAAATTTACTATCAAACATGACATGGAAAAAATGTTTTCAGCAAATATTAAACATTGTGTTCAGAATATTAACAAAGAAAGAAATCTAAAAATAACCTAACATACCTCAAAAGGGGTCAGAGAACATTATAAGGTAATACCTAACAGATTGCAGAATGTTAATCAACATGAGGAATATTGAATTTCACTAGAAATCCAACAAATCAAAAAATATGACTTTAAAAATTGGAACACCAAAACCATGAGGGTGCTTTGACATATGTAGTCATGTGCATTGCTGGTGAAAGTATACATGGGAAGAATTTTTCTAGAAAGAAATAGAAAATACATATTCAAAATTCAAAATTTAATGTTCATGTGCTTTGATTCCCAATTTTGGATTCTCAGAATCTCACTTCTTGAACTCCATCCAAAGGAAAGAATCAGAGATATGCACATTATTTTATGCATGGGTTTATTAATTTTAAAATTATGTATAACACTATGAGAAAACAATCCATTTGCCATTATAATTATAACTGCCTGCTTCTGTGTCCTTTGCAATTACAGGTTTTAGTTATACACCTGTGTCACTATTTAATTATAACCTGAACATCTCCACTAGTATTGTTTTCCTATGAAGAAAGGAACTTTGTCCACTTTGACACTGCTGCTTTCCCTGGGACCTTCAGCTTATAATAAGGTATTTAATAAATATTTGGTAATCGAGTGATCAAATAACTGATGATTCATCCACATAATATAACATTAGGTTCTCTCAGGCACAAATGAGCTGGGTGGATACCATGGGTGTTACCCACGTTCTCAGGGCACTCCTGAATTCAACATCACCCTCCTTTCCCACACCAACATATTCAAGGAACAGACATACCTTTACTTAATATATATGTATCTTTTAAACGGCTCACTTTTTATCTACACAAATGCATTTTAGAAGGAAACATCATATTATTGCTATGAGTGGAAAACTTTCACGTGGTATGGAAAGCAACTGTACAAATAAATACATGGAAAGAAACCACTTTATTAAATTCTTGCTAGACACATTTGTGGCGGAAGACTTGAAGCTTGAGATCTTATTTCCATTTCAAAAAGAAGATTTTGCAGTGGTTATACATTTAACCCCAAACTGGGACTTATCCCATCAGAATAAGCAATAAAAATTGTGCCAACACCTTTTAGGGGGTCAACAATTTTATACTGAGCATCTACTACATACCCAGCTCTGTCCTAGGCTCTGGGATACCTCGTGAAAACGATTTGCTACCCGTTGGTTTACATTCCAGGGAGGAAATAGTTTGACTTACAGTAAACAAAGAAAGCATTAAAAAGAGAAAAAAATCAAAAAGTGGTATGTGCTCTGCAGAGAATGATGGAAGAGCATATGGGAGGCGGGGATGGAGAGGCTGCATCAGATTGGGGGACAGAGAAAGAGCCAGTTAGGGAGAAAGTGGATTCCAAGCAGAGGGAGAATCGTGTGTACACGACACTGTTAGTAACTGAAAAGAGAATACCTTTCTCTCTTTAAAATGTATTCTGATTCAATGTCACTTAACACTGTGTTATCTAACCACCAGAGATGCAGAAATTTATATTCCAAACTTGGAAAACACTGGATTACAAGTATCAAGGTTCCTTACAGGCTAGATCTAGAAATTACTATTTCCAAGCTGGCAAGGAGAATGCATTGAAGTTGGGAGGCTAGGCTGGGAGGACCCTTGGGGTCACAGTCCTTACAAAACAAAGACACAATATTCATGTTTTAGGGGCAGTTTAAAGCTTACTCTGGGGCTCCTGGATCAAAGTCTTCCAAAGAGAACCGAAAGGGTCCCTTAATTCCACATTTGGATCTGAGATTGTCTTTTGAATCATTTGCAGATACAGTTTAAGGTAGAAAAAAAGTCCAAATAACAGCACAACCAACAGAAATACAATCATTCATTTGTGCAGCACGTTACATATTTCCTTTTATTTTCCTACACTAGGTCAATCTTTTCTAGAATTCTTGGAGGTATGTCAATCAGAGGTTACATCTCCCCACCATATAGGTAAAGAAAATGAGACACACAGAAGTGATGACTTTTCCAGGACTAGCAACTCATGAAGATCATCTGATGCCACTTCCATGATTTGTTCTATGCCTTGGGGCTCGATTTGATCTGAGTGTGTGTTGGGTGACTATCCAGGTGGGATATCTAATCATGTCAAATTGAAACCAAAGCATGATAAAGGTACTATGAAAACCTGGGGGTGTGTGGAGGGAGGAAGGTGCCCAGGTAAATTCTCACTTACACATTTCTAGTGGCTTAGAATACTGTAATACCTAGAACATGAAATGAAGAATTGATTTCCCTTTATCCATCCATGTCTGCATTCCTACACCTAACATTGACTCAGTACCTATTCCTGGCTGGAAATCTAAAGTTTAAATAAGAAGAGATGAGGTCCAAGGAAGCCCATTTATAATTCTAGAGACCCTAGACTAGTTTGCTAGAAAAATGCTTGAAAAAATGAGCAAAAACATATTAAATATGAAATTCCTTATATTGGAAATGTCCAAGTTTGTGCAGTTTTTGACAAGCTCATCTAAATTCCAAGTATTATTTGATACATCGCTTCTATCCAATTATATACAATTCATAAACATGTGAATTTATGTCTTCTGAAAAAAACATTTAAAAGCTATTTTACTTGTTGTTTTGCCAACATTATGCTACATATTTTAGTCAAACATAAGTGAATTCATTGACCGGATAATTAGTCTTTTTTTTTTGGAGGTAGGGAAATTGTCAATCAGTTCTCTGCCTAAACTAGGGTCTATTAAGATTTCTATATTCTGTGGTTGGCTCAGGAGAGAGGGAGATGAGAGAGTGAATTGATTTCTGAAGACACTCACCGGAGGAAACAGGAGGCATGGGGTGTTAAATTCTTCCCTTACATTGTCCTGAAGCCTGAGATGGAAAAATAATATAGACACTAACAATATAATTGCCACCTTCTAGTGTTTTCCCTGCCCTAGGAACTATTAGTGGCTCTAGAAATGTGAAATCATTTATTCTTCCCCACCGCTAGCAATGTAGAAAGTGTTATTTCCATTGTGCATTTGTAGAAAATGAAGTTCAGAGAGGTCAAGATACCTACTCAAAGTCACACAGCCAGTAAGTGTGGGAGCCAGGCTTTACAAACACGAATGTATTAAATGTCATGCTCAATATAGGGTTTTTTGTTTGTTTGTTTGTTTTACTCCTGAGCTGAAGATCTGTGCTCTCTGCAAGCTGAGTCTTAGGCCAGTGTTGTCTCTGTGAACCTATGAGAGACGACCAAGTGTTGCCTAGTAGTTTCTTAAAGTGGCAGAGCAATAAGATCATATTTAAGTCACCAGGAATGAAGAGAGTCCTTTTAAGAAGACAGCATCCTTTGATCATGAAAAAAGACCCGATGAGTTAATTTCCGAAATGTAAATTCCATTCTTACTCGCAGGCTGTTGAGATCTGACCATGGCTCCAGACATTGACTTTTGTTAAAAAACAAAACATTTTTAATCCCATGAAGAGGATGAAATATCATAGTTCTCTATGAAACATTATACAAACAGCTATAAAATGCCTAATCGGTTTTTTCATATTTGATTTTTAAAATTCATATTGTAGAAAGATGCAGACCCCAGCGGAACAATCCACAATTCTGTTCCGTGTGTCACTTTGGACTTGGAAGGCAGGCTGAGCTTTCAGCCTCGTGACTAAATCCCATTGTCAGACTACATGGTGAATAGTTGCTCAAAGTAATAAACCAAATGAATGGAGGCTGGCAAGCTTTCATTCCCTTCCAAGTTCTCACCGCCCATGCCTTAGCTAAGGCACCGAATTGTGAGGAGTAGTCATTGCTGTTGGCTTCTCTAATCTAAGTTTAAATGATAAGTCCTCCGGTCGAGGTGGGAGAAACAGGATTCTTTTCCATCCAGCGTTGACATCGCTTCCTGTGTATGATTTGGAGAGATGCTTAACCTCTCTGGTGTACTATTTCCTTCGGTGTAAAGTGGGGATTTTAGTACTTTGTCTTCTCATAGGAACAGAATGTGTGTCACGTGTCTCATACAACACCAATACAGTATGAGCTAAAAGAAAAGACTCATTAATTGAAGGGAATAATTAGCGAATTAATCAATATTCCTTTCCTATTTTTCAAAGCATTTGACATACAAGCATAAGGTTTATGCTTACTAATTATCCTTATTAATAAAACTAAAATCAGCATTACCCTCCAACACCAAAGGGATTTCACTATTAAAATACTCTTTTAACATTGGGAGAGAACAGTGAAAACCCAATTAGAAGAAACACAGTCACTCCTGAGACTTTAGCTTCCATTCGATGACTCCTAATTTCCACGGCCAGCCCCTACTTCTGCAGCGAGTGAGCTGCGAATCCTACTTTAGATTACCTACATGACAGCTCCATCCAGCTGTCACACAAACACCTCCCATTTACCATTCTAACCCGAATTTAATTCAACTTCACGGTTGACACAATTTCTCAGACAAGGAAGCTTAGAAACACGCTGCCAATCTCTAATCAGTCATCAAATCCTGACATAGCTGCCTCATCAGTCTGTTTGCTATCATTCCATAGATATTTATCGTGCACCTGTTATGTCTCAGGCACAATGTGAAGAGCTCGGTATACAACGGTGAACGAGAAAACAAGATCCCTGCCCTCTGGGAGCTTCCATTCTGGTCGGGCAGTCAGACTCGCAAACACACACACACACAACCAAAAAGCAAACTGTTCAAAGAGTTGTCATCAATACAAAGAAAACCAACAACAGGTGACCTACTTTCGATGGAAAAAGGCACACATTTTGTTTGTATGAGGAACGAAAAGATGGTCAGTGTGGCGGAAGCCCAGTGCACTGGAAGAACGGAATGGGATGGCACAGGAGAGGTTTGCAGGGCCCTGGCCACCTAAAGCAATAAAGTAAGGAAATGGGCATTTATTTTAAGTCTTTGGGAAGCCAGTGAAGAGGTTTAAATTGTGCAGTCACGTGACCCACAGCTGCGTATTAAAAACATCTCTCTGACTTCTTTGTGAGAAGAGATTGGGAGGTGGAGAGGAGCCAGTCCTTGGAGTCGGAGATGAGGATGGTCCTGACCAGGCGGACGGCAATGAGGAAGCGAAGTATTTCCTCTTCTCCATTCCCAATTTACTGAATTTATTTCAGGCCCTCGTTTTATCTCATTTTGACCTTCACAAAAACCCTCCTTCCATGTCTCTAGGTTTATACGTTCCTAATTTGTCCTTCACACCACCTGCCAGATGGTTTGCCACTCTTCTGCTCAGAGACCTCAACTTCCTGCCCCCCACCCACTCCCATTGTCTTATAAAGGTTCTCAAAAAGAGGCGAAGGATGTGGCCCAATGACCCAGGAGCAATTTCAAATGCTCCTGACCTTGTCCCACCTGGCATACAGAGCCATACTCTCTGGGCACCATGAATGCATATTTTTATTTCTTTCTCTCAGTGACGTGATAAGCTGCTCTCTCATCTTCCCCATCATTCCCAGGAACCCTGCCCTCTAAGAGAAAACTTAGCTAAACTCAGTTACTATCTATCCAGAATGGCCACAAGTGTCTGGCTTACCCATCACTCATGTTCAGCATCTGTCTTCTTCCTATTTTAGTTTAATTCACCTTTAATTTAGTTCATTTTCTTCCCTCAACCCTGAAGGAGAGGAACTATCCCGTTGCATTGTCTAGGGAGGTGGGTGGGCATACAGGCAAATAGGTGATTCCAAAACAACTGGATAGTTATTTTGGTTCAAGATTGAGAGGATTGACTGAAAGATATCGAGGCAGGTAGCAAGACTCATTCTGCATCCTCAAGTAACTAGCACAGAGTCTAAGATTTTGGTGAATGAACAAATGAATGAATGAATGATGAATAGAAATAATACCCATTACTTGAGGACAAGAAGAATAGAGCAGTGTCCCTTCTTTCACTCCCTTGATGTCATAAAGCAAGTGATTATCACATAAGGAAGGACCACGTAAACTAAGATTGCTTTTAAGGCACTATGTTCCAAATGAAAAAGGACTCCACTAGTCGGGAAAGACATTTTATTTCCAAGCTTCTAAGAGGGTTCTACAAACAATAGAGGCTTAAAATAAAAGAAATAAGACAAAAGAAAAGAGAAAAACAAGTATTTAACTATTGAAAAGTAGACAGCCTTTAAAAAAAAAAAACTTAAACATAAAAATGTGTAAATGTAGTTGTCAACTCTAATCCAAATACATTCCTAGAAAAAAGGATCATCCATGGTGATAGGGTTACTTACAGCTGTATACTTATTTAAATGCTATTCATATTCCTTTTGAGTTATTTCTTCATTTCAAATTCAATTGGAGATCTGTGCAAATCTAGCAAAATATTCTTTGGATTACAAAAACTATATAAAAAATGAACACAACCTGCAATTACGGAAGTATTGAGAATGTGCAATCCTTCACCGAGATGAAAGATTCTAAAGTGACATTGTCCACAGAATTTATTCCATTGAAGTGTTCAGCCCAATTGGATTTAAATGCAAAGTAAAATGGAAGTGAGCACTTCATAAAAACATTTCTGTTTGTATACATGTTGACTTGAGTCACAAAAGATAGTATGTAACAGGATATCAAGAAAGTTTGCTTAAAGCAAACTTTCACAATAAAGTAAGAAAGCAAAAGATAATCTGAAAAGTGTCTGCAATCCAAGAAAAAGCATGTGCCCTGTGTTTAGGGGGGAAAAGGGAAAGTGTTTGCAGCATGACTTTGTGTGGTCTTTCCCCAAGTATTGCTACGTTTTGACCTTTGGCCCAACTGAATAGGTGAAACGTCCTTCAGGTAAATCCCAATCCCCAAGAAACGAGCTGGGACTGCGGAGGACTGTAGACAAACTCATGGATCAAATGACATTGACCCTCAGAATCCAACATGGTCCCTGCCCTCATTCTGAGCTTATGGCCCTAAGCAGATTCTAAACAAAAGTTTTTGAAATGAATTGCTCTTTCTCTTATCAAAACTTAAAATGCCACATTATTTTAAGAGAAGTTAAAATTACAGGAGGGAAAATGAGCAGTTTGAAACTGTCAGAGTCTTACGATAGCCTGGCAAGTTCAACATGAGGAAAAATAGAGTAATATTGGAGTCTGGGGCAAATTTATAGTTTTGACTCTTCACTTCCACCAACCCCCAAATGCTCAGGGTGGGGCATGGAATCCACACCTGGAACATTAGAGTTCTGATAGTTCTGTTCCCTCATGGATTCGTCTCTCATAGCCATCAGATTACTGATATACAAGATAAATGCATATTATATAACACATATTGCAAAGTCATAGACTGACCTAGTTCTTTAGCATCCTTCTTTTTCAGAAGATGTGTGCGAAGAGAAGCCAGGAGGTTAACACGGAGAATGCACAAAAAAAAAAAAAAAAAGCTTTACATGATGTTACAGAATCTTATCTGAAAAAACATTTGTAAAACATATTTGCTTTTAAATAAACAATAAAAGCAGCAGATAGACTACAACAGATCATAAATAGGGTTACTAAAAGGTCACAATTAAATTAGAAATAGAAACGGATCATTAGAAATACTTAAAATTTTTTTCAATGTTAAGAATCAAACCCAGAATTAAAAAAGAATCTTTTGTTTTATTTCAAAGGTTGCTTCTTATATTGAAGCTTATATTAAAGCAACAGTACAATGTTCATAAAATATAAGTGTGATGCCGTAACATTTTCTTACATGTCAGAATACTGATATTTGTATGTATACTAAAATAAGAACTTTAAAATTGTACAAATAGATACATTAAAAATGACATAGAAATAGGGCGTCTCTCACTGAAACAAGACAGTTATATCTGGCACATATTAGTTTAAGATGAAAGTAGAAGCAAAAAGATTTACAAGAATCAGCAGTAACAAGACTGATGCTCAGAGACATAATTGTACATTGTATTGTACATACATTGTATGGGTTTAAGCTGGCTGAATATTATATATTTCAAGTTTAAAAATGCACTACATATAGAGTGTCCATAGTTTAAGGCGAAATTACAGCTCAGAACTGTTGTCCTTTCTAATTTTGTGGAAGCTTCTTTGACAAATTAAAAAAGAAGAAAGACTTAGATGTTCGTAACACATACACGATTTCCCTCCGTTGTCAGTTCATGGCGAGACTTCTCCTTCCCTTAAATATTTTGTACGCCAAGTGGTTTTTCTCCAGAGAAGTTGACAAACAACTTCAATATTTGCCTTTTTGCGAGAAAAGGTACTTCACAGTATTTACCACTTTGATGTCCTTGCAGTTTTATTAAATGTATCCTCTCTGTAAAACTCTGCTTGCTTTAAATGAGCCTTTCCTGGATTTAAAAAAATACCTGTTTACACATCTTCTAGATTCTTGAGAACGCCAGACACAGTTCTTAAGGCCAAATTTGAATCGTTATTGTTAAGAGTCGTCATCAAAAGTGTCTTTGGAACCATACAAGTCTGCTAGTTTCTTAAAACGAGGTCCCCAGTTCTGTAGATAGTCATAGTCCAAGTCTGAATCTGTGGTGGCAGACTCTAAGGAGCTCAGGGACCCAGCCACGGAGCCCCTGCCTTCGTAACCATAGATTTGGATGGAGTCATATGGGGGTGCGGTGGGGTCGTTATCTGCCTCCTGTATTCTGGTGTTGATGAAGTCATCGACGTCCACGCTGTTGGGCGCTGGCCGGAGCCCAGGTCTAGGCATATACTGATATTCAGGTTTTATGTCTTTGCGAGGGATAAATCCATTAATCCCATCAGGATTTTGGAGGGTGGCGATATCAAAGGCTTCTGTGTCTTCCTCCCCACCCCCTTCATCGTCATAGGTAATGATGTTCTCACGGACATCTTCTTCCTCAAAGACAATGAGTGGTTCTTTCTTTTGCCTTCTCAGGGTCACAAACAATACAACGATGACTACAGAGAAAGAGAAAGAAAGGAAGCATTGGTTAAGCCCAGTGTTCCTGGATTCTTCTCCCAGAGAAACTCTGCTTACCATAAACCACGGTGTGTACAAATGCTTCAGAACTGGAACCCGCATAGGAAACCAGAGTTTTGCCTGGAATCCCCCGAGATGTGTAAAGTTGACCCACATTTTGCTGTTCCTCTGCAGATGCTGCCATGAAAACATGACATCCAACAATTTGGCAGGTCTGGGACTATTTTGCAATTTTAACAAATGAATCCAGACACCGTATTCTTAAGAACGAGAAAGATTCTACATATGTTGGTCTGCAGTCTCTTAAAAGTGGCTAATGCCACGTTCTCTTTGCAAAGGTAGGTAGCTGCCTTTCCAAAGTTCAAAAATGAGGACATTCAGTGACCTCAGGACCCCCTTTCATGTAGGAGGTGATGGCTAGTTCCTACCAGGTCTGAGGAACAGCACTGACCCTACTTATAAGACTCTGTAGACTACCATGTAGCGGAGGAGAAGTTTATAAAGATCCCCAGGAGACCGAGTCTTCTATTTATTTGAACATAGGAAAACAGCGTCAGCTGAAACCTCAGATGAAGCAATCTCATCTCTTCCCTGAGAGAGGGGATTCCATTAAGCTTGGGCGATCTGGGAAGAGTGAGCAGAGTCATTTATAAGGAAAGCTCAGACACTGTTTAATTCGTTATCGATTCCCTCTGCTCCCCCTAGAGGCTTCCACAATGTTCCATTAGAAGACTCTCCCACACACTCAGCAAGACTGAGGAAAATGCGGCTGAACTAGGCAAGCAGACTGAGCGCCCCCCTGAGCCCACCACCACTCTGAGATGCAGGGACGACGGGCTGCACTTGCCCTGGACTTCACGAGGTGCCCCGAGCTCCGTGCCTTGCTCTCGGCAGCACTTTCGCCTGCCCCGACCACCAGACCACTCCTTTTCACTCTTTGCTCGGCTGGCCCTATTTTATCTTTCATCATGGAAACGTTTCCTGCCGTCCCATCCTGACGCCAGACAGGGCTATGGGCACCTGGTCCCTGCACACACCTGGCCCTGTTCTGGTCATCGTTATCAACGTTTATGACATGGTTTACACATCTGCCTCCCCCACTATTAACTCTTCAGGGCATTTCATATTTTGTTC
>NW_012152729.1:6475314-6477628 GCF_000956105.1 Propithecus coquereli | reverse complement strand
GCACAGCGTAGCGTGTCCCTGGTAACCAGCCCGTGCCGGAGAAGCATGTGTTTCAAGTACGGGCATCTAGGGCTAAGGCCCTTCCTGCAGGTGACCAGGGAGCGCCCTTACCCAGCAGAATGACGATGCAGGCCAGGATGGCGATCAGCGCCCCCGTGCTCAGGCCGGCGTTGAGGATGTAGGCCTCCGCGTTGCAGGACAGCAGCGCGCCGTTCACGTCGCACCCGCACACCTTGATGCTGAGGGTGTTGGTGCTACTCATAGGTGGGAATCCACCGTCGCTGATCACGATGGGCAGAAGGTACAGATCCTGCTTCTGCCGACTGAACCCTCCGCGCCGGGCATACACCCCGGCAGTGTTATCTGTTGGAAGAGGAGACAGGGTGTGCACTCACACCAAGACCATTCGGTGCACGGTGGCTTTCAGCTCCGCAGATCTGAGGGCCCTCCCCTCTTCATGAAGATCAGCAAAGAAAATCTTTCTTACTGGTCCTTTCTTCTAAGTGTCTAGAGAAGCCACAGCCATTTGGCATGGTAGGACCATAGAATAATCTCTCTGCATTTAGGAACAAAACTCAGAAATTGGCTCTTTAGTATTTGGTAGATACGGAATGCGGTCACTGGCAGGTTAGACACACCGTTTTCTGTGTGGGTATTGCCCCTTCATTAAATGCCACAAGAAAACATGAGCTCCAGCTATATATGTTTTGTTAACATAGGAAATAATTCAATAGTCAAGTGAGTGTGAGGAAAAAAAAAACCAAAAAAGTTTATTTTTCATATTTGCCCTTTTCTACTTCATGACAACCATTTGGACAATTTGTGTTTTTTTACAAAAGAAATGCCAAGTCCATCCTCAAATCTTGCCCAACTATGGACCCACTCATGACTCCCAAAGGGAAATAGCTTCCTTAAAGAGGAAATATTTTATGAACCTTGCAGCAGATTTATGGTTTCTTTGAAACTCAAATACCATCATTGATCCAGTTAAACGTGTCGCCCCCTCCTGCTTAAAATGATTCTGCTGAAAACGATTCTAAGTTTTCTCTGTTGCCTACACAGCACAACCCTCCTCTGCACGGTGGACCGCCAGATATTTCCGTGACCTAGACTTCACCTTGTCTTCCAGGCCCACACCCCGTCCCTTCCCAAAATGGACCAGTTCAGCATGACATGAAGAACTCACTTCTGTTCCCCAAGCACACCAAGCTTTCCCACATGTCTGGACTTTTTATCCATTGCTCTCTTGCCCCCTAAAGTGGTTCCTTTTATCACAATAGTTGAACTTCTCAAGCTTCAACGTCAAACTCAAAAGTCATCTCTTCTGGGAAGCTTTCCTAGATCTCTCCCACCATCTCCTGTGTGACCCATCACACTGTATATTCCTACAGCAATAGGTGTCCCCCTTTTCTGTTATGATTTGTTGGCATAACCACTTTGACCTCTATGAGACTGTGAACTTCTTGAGAATAGGGGATTTTATCTGATTCATCTCAGTCCTCCAGTGCCAAACACAAAGCAGATATTCGGTAAATACTTGTTGAACAAATGGCGTAACTCTGTTCTGGGAAGGGTTTAACCAAAATTCCAGATGTTGGTTTTCATGTATTTCTCAGTCTTTTGTAACCTCTGCCTCCCAAATTCTTCCTCATCATGTTTTCTCTACCAGTACAAAATATTTTTTCTAGGATGTATTTTCTGGTGGGAAAACATTGCTATTATAAAAGGTAGAAATTTTTAATATACTCCATAAAATTACACATACACACACAATGGTCCCCTGCCTCTATCTGTGGGTTAAGAATTAGTAATTTGTAACAATATGAATGATATGACCAACATCATGGCCCAATAGCTGGTAGGCTTTACAAAGGCTGACAGTGCCATGAATTAGCTCCTGTAGTGGGAAAAAAATATCTTAGGCTCTCAAAATTAAATTGATATGTTTTAGGTTAAAGGAAATGTACAGTTGTTCATGGGAGACTGGTTCCAGGACACCATCCCTCTGCAAATGCCCCAAACCACAGATGCTCAAGTCCCTGATATAAACTACATACATCCTCCTGTATACTTTAATTAATCTCTAGATTACTTATAATACCTGATGCACTGTAAATGCTATATAAATAGTTGCTATACGGTATTTTTATTATTTATGCTATTTTTATTGTCTATTGTTAGGTTTTATTATGTTTTTCCTAATATTTTTGACCTGCTGTTAGTTGAATTACCTGATGTGAAACCCATGGATACGGAAAGCCTACTATAATTTATTCTCTGTGAGGTGGCAGATTCAGTCTCATTTAGGGATGAA
>NW_012152729.1:6474185-6475264 GCF_000956105.1 Propithecus coquereli | reverse complement strand
CTCTGTTTGGAATATCCATCCATCCCAGCCCCCTTCACCAGGAGGAAAACTCTCTCAGCATCCGTGTCCTCCAGGAAGATGTTTCTGACCTTCCGAGGCAACGCCAGGCGCTTTCTACTCTGTGCCCTCACCACGTTTTGTTCATGTTCCTATTGTGGCACTCACCATGGGCCTTTGCTTGCCTGTTCACGCACACTTTCCTTGATACACTGTCAATGTGTTGAGCACAGAGATCTTGGGGACTCTGTAGTCCTCAGAGCCTAACCTAGGGCCTGGCACCCAGATAATATTCAATAACTATTTGTTGAACTGAACTCACTGGCTCTTTCCTATGGAGTGGGGCTCCATTAATACATTCAACATAGGACTAAATATCATGGGAAAACCATAGGTTTGGTGTCACACATACATGAGTTTCGGTCCTAGTCATTCACTAGTTCTGACATATTGGGACAAATCTCATCTTCCTGAGGCCCAGCGATGGTAGATGTTAGCATCAACACACTGGCGTTACCACAGTGTAGACCACAGGTGGGGTAGGATGCTGAACAGGGGGGCACATAACTCAGCTGGCAGGTGCAGGAACAGCTTCCCGGGGTGCCCATAAGCTGAGGCCGGCACATGGATATTGCATATGCTAATCCGTGGGAGGGTTAAAGGTCCTGTTTCTTCCTTCCTCTAGTTCCTGGAGTCCTTCACAAGCTGTCTTTTGTCTCATGATTACTCTTTCTGCTCCTTCTGTCCCTAACTGATCTCCTTCCTCTTGGGAGGCAAAACTCTTGCTCATACACCAGGTCTCTGCCCAAATTCCTCTTCTGCCAAACCTTCTCTGATGTCCCTCCAGCCCCCAGATGGCTTCTGCTCTGCACAGCCTTCTGTCAACGAGGCTATGACTGCTCGTTCCAATGCCTGCTCCCCCGACTACGCCATCACCTGCATGACAGCAGACACCCCGCGTCTCTTGTCTTACACTGTTCTCACAGCGCACAGCGTAGCGTGTCCCTGGTAACCAGCCCGTGCCGGAGAAGCATGTGTTTCAAGTACGGGCATCTAGGGCTAAGGCCCTTCCTGCAGGTGAC
>NW_012152729.1:6462127-6471415 GCF_000956105.1 Propithecus coquereli | reverse complement strand
ATATTGTCATCTATTCCAATAAGACTCTCAAAACCTAAAAATTACAATATCTACCTCATTTTAATGATCAGAAACATACCTAATACCATTATGAATAAACACGAATGTTAAAAATTTAAGAAGAAAAGCAAATTAATTAAATTGCTTGGTCAAATATAACTTTCTAATATAGGTGATATATCTGGTGGACCATGTACTTGGTGTATCTATCAGCTTCTCCTCTAGTGTCACGGTTGGAGAGAATGTAAACAGAGTGTTTTTGTTTTTATAAACTTGTCGCAGGCATAATTTAAAATCTATTCTTCAGTGTACTATCTATGCACAACTGTACCTACAGATCACAGCAGGCTGGCTAACACATGAAGGTAATTGAAACTCAAACACTAATGGAAAATGTGGATCTGAGCAGGACACCAGCATGAAAAATCTAGATGTTTCATACTATGCATAGCTGAGTCCTCTCTGATACACTGAAACTATTACATAAAAGCTCATCAAAGTACCCAGCTGACCCAACCATTTACTATCTCTGAGTGATAGATCAGTAGGACCTCAAGATCTTCTTAAATCTCTTCTAGGAAACCATGTTTGACATAAAGGGTTTTAAGATGAGTTCAAGTAGTGGGAAAGAAATGGACTAAGTATGTCTTTAGGGGCATTCACTCATTATATGCTTTAGAATGGGTAATTTTTCCCATCTAGAGCCTCATTTGTTCATCTTCAAAATGAAGAGACTGGTGGATATCGAGCATGCCTCAAGGGTTGTTATTGTTATTGGAACTAAATAATGCAACAAAAGACAGTGCTTATCCTCTGTGTTCTGCTTGCAGAGGGCTCAGGGAATTGTTCTACCAGAAAACTTATCACCAGTTTTGAGATCCTTCAAAGCTAATGAGCTAGGAAAGGTGAATGTGGTAGATAGAAGACATGTCTAACAGCCTGGCTTGACACTTAAGTGGTCTATGTTGCTTGAGTCAATAAAATATTCCCCATCTAGACCCAAGTTGCCCTAGTACCAATGGGAATGCAATCTTTCTTTCAGGAAGGGCATTTCTGAGGATTCGGTGTTGTGGCTTATCTTTCTTGTGATCCACTCTTATCACTGATCAAAAATAGCCGCTAAGGTTCATGGTCAGGAACTCCATGAAAAACAAATCTGGACACACAAATGGAAAAATAAAAACAAACAAACAACAATAACACAATTCCTCTACTAGGAACCAATTTTGCATCCTAAGTTGAACTATAGCTTCTCTTTCATCCAAATTAAGTAGCCAGCTACTCCCTATGTAACTTTGAGAGGGTCCCCATACTTTGAACATACCCATTACTGAGGTTTATGAAGGACGCAAGAACAAAAGGGATTCAGTGATAACACATTTCCAGGAAAGTGTCAGATTTGCTTCATGGCCAATAAGATGAGCCAGAAAAAGACAAATATGCCATCAATTTTACAATTTCCATCAAGAGATTTCTTAGGTCCTTTTCCTACATACAGCTTCTAAAAAGCAAACCACTCAGTCTTTGGGGTCAAACAGACCTGGGTTTGAACCTTGAATCTTCTATATATTTATTGCCCGACTTTAAACATATTAAGTAAATGTCTTGAGTTTCGATATTCTCATCTATGAAACTAATAATTTTTAGCTTAAATTTGATTCCATTCATAAAGCTATTTAGCACAGTGCCAGCCTGTTGGGAATGTTCAGTAAATATTAATTCTTTTTTCTGGAAGCTCTTGTCTTTGAACAGTTGACTAATGAGGAAGAGAAATTTATTGGCAAAGAGAGGAAAGTGAATTCTTGGAAATGTCATTGCAGCTTTGAAGGCAATTGTCTACACAGAGAGCCTGGCATCCAGAGTTAATAAGAGTTCATGTTCTTCAGTCCTGGGCAACATATTTCCCATCATAAAAAAAATGTTTTTTTCAAGCACCTCCGTTTTTCATCTTGACATCAATGTTCTCATCCCTGGCCACAGACATGCAACCAGTTCCATTTTTCCCCCACTTAGGCTGAAACTTGCAAATGAGGCCACTGATTACCAGTACATGTCATGCACAAATTGTAGTGTTTCTATTAATGGAAAAAGGAATTAAAGTTTCAATTTTTTTATGTCTTCAGCGTGGACTCATAATCGTATGCTGTTTTTACCTGTACACTCTGTCATTATGCTAACAAAATATAAAGGTTTCTGATAATGATGGTCTCCATGGCACCAGTTTGGGGATGCAAATTATAAGGATTAGGATGATGATGTAGCCCAATGGAGGGATACATAAAACTGACATTAAAAAGGAAAACTGTGATGGAGGAACAGCCATTGATGATAGGTTGTGCTAGGTGCCAAACTCGCATTAGCAAAAAATAAAAAATAAATAAAAATAAAAAATTGGAGCAGATAAAAATGGGCAATATATGCATGAGTATGGCTCCTGCACATTGGAAACTTAAAACTAGCAAGCATGACAGCAAAGGACCAGTGCATGGTGCTCTCACCATCATGCCAGGAGCCAGGCTTCTGTCACCCCGCAGCTTCCCCCAAGCTCTTCAGATGCTCTTCCTAGCCAGTCCTTTCCCTCTGTCCCTCTCTCCTCTGAAACTAAAGAATCCTCACTGCTTGACCTGATCAGAGACATTCTAGCCTATGAAGAAAGGCCACAGGATGCTTCAGTCTGGGCTCCTCTCTAGAGGCTGCTATAAGATCTAGGAGGATCTAGGACAAGACTTACACTTACAAAGATGCTTCTGGTCCAAATCTACCTAGTCTACCATTTCAGCTCAAACCTCAGAGACAAAGTAGATCTACCAACCATGTAACAAGCTCTCACACACTAGAAAATGGGTAGTTATCCACTCATTAGCAGTATAATCACCATTTGATTATTTTCCTCTGGTCCCACTCCACCACTTTCCTTGGAAATATGGCAATAGCTATATCGGAATAATGGAAAACATGTATGTGTGTGTGTGTGAAATTTATATATAGTGTGCTTCTCAAAGGTCTTAGTGGAGTTTTAAGCTTTAATAATTTCAGAAGTATAGATGGTACACAACAATTATTTTAACTCAAACTCCTCTAGGTTTCACTGTATTTCATTAGCATACAGCTGACCCTGGAACACTGGTATCATTGCATGCCAATTAAGCTAGTTTCTTTTTATCAAATTTCCCCAACATGGTTGGTTAATTAGATGAACTCCATCATAGCCTATAGCTAGAGCCAAATAGACTCAGGTTCTGGAAAAAAGAACAGCTCTTAGAAATCTAAGAATTCTGTGCCGGAGAGACCCACAAAGAATCAAGGGTGCTCATTTAACAGCTCTGTTCCCACAGCACTTCCAGAAACACACACAAGGACACATGAGTGCACACTCCCTGAGAAAACAAACCAATGTGCTAGAGGCAAAAAGAAATATTTTCTGTCCCCAATTATTTTGGAATGAAGAAAATGCTGCAATGAAGTAAATTCTATAAAAAACAAATGAAAAAGATTGACCCAAGACTCTGATGTCTCCCAACTGAATCACGGAGCAACACACTACTAGGGAAGGGGGTGATCATGTTCTTTCAATTAATGCCTTTCATACTGAAGAATCCGCAAAGAAGTATAATAAAAAAAATAACATAGTGTGAGTACATGCTTGTGCGCATGTGTGAAATTCAAGTATGTGTATGAGATATCTAAATGTGCAGTTGACATTAATAGATTTTTCATTGTTCTATTTTATCACGTTTCTTACAATCAACTCTCCCTCCATTTTTGTTTGACAATAATTTTCTCCTTGTTGGTAGGGTATACATAGAGAATAGAACATACTGCTAAGTATTTCTTAGTTTAAAACAAAAAAAACTACCAAGGAATTCAGTGGGATATAGACATTTAGGGTCTTTAAGTGAGTTTGTTAAGTCAGTGACCACAAAGAACCTTGAAGGAATAATGTGTTTGATCCACCAAGAAAACTTATTTCTTTTTTTGTTGGGTTGGAGAGGAAGTGGGTTCCCAGATAAACTGTGTTCTGTGTGTGACAAACTGTAGCAACGAATTTCAGGCAGAAAAAAAGCCATAATTATTTACACAAGTGAAAATGGCAGTGCATTAAAAGACATCTGTCATTTGAGTCTGCCAACAGAGCATTTTCCATATTGGAGCAATTAAGGGGAAAAAATACGTCCCACAAAAATCTGTTAGGCTACCTTTAAATTATAAAAGTGAAAAATCAGAAGCAAATTTGGATTTTATTTGCTGCTGCTCATAAAAAAAAACAGAAATATCTTTAGTTTAGAAAAAAAAATATAGAAAGTAAAAAAGACATTTGCTAATTGGTCTAATCAGGGTGAATCTGTTTTGGCTGCCCTTACTCAGTCAACTCTGCTTTCCATAGAAACACTTTTTGTTTGTTTGTTTGTTTTTGTTTTTTAAGCAGGGCAAACTTAACTCTGAATGTATCAGAGTTCATCTGATCTACAAGTTGGCCCACCTTGGATAATATTATACTTGCAAAATATAAACATTTGAAGGTCATCTCATCCTGGCCCCCAACACTAGGCATCTGATATAACTTTGTGGAAAAATAAATAAATGAATCGATAAATGGATGAAAGGGTGGGTGATGAGGCAGTGACTTCAGAATATTGTAGCATCAAAAGATGTGTTGTCTTTTCAGTCTGAAGTTGATCTCATAACATAATCATTTTTTCCCATAATAATAACTTAATCATTCCTGAAATTTCTGAAGAACATTACACGTTAAAAAAGTGTTTTCTCGTCCACTCATTCACTTTTAATTCATGAATTTAGTTGACCCATTTTTCTGATGTGTTGGGATACTGCCCTCACGGAGCTCATATTCTAGTGGGAGAAAGGGAAAGGTGTGATTAGAATGCAGTGATAAGAAAAATAATAAAAGTTAGTGCAGTGTTCCTGGAGCACAGAGAAGGAAGCAGACTAAGAGACAGCTTTATGTACAGTGAGACTTGAGGAAGGAAGAACGGGCAGGAAGAGTCCATTCCAGGCAGAGCAGAAGCATGGATGTGTAAGAACAGAACATATTTGAGAAATGAGACATGGTTTGAAGTTTCTGGAGCTTCAGGTTTAGGGTAGCAAGAGAAAGGAGATGATAGAGGCAAAGTGTACACAAGGTAGATCACTAAATGTCTTGCTCACTAAGCTTCGAAGTTTCAGAAAATCCATGGGAAATGCAGAGCCAAAGAAGAATTTTAAGAAGAGAGGGAGACGTCCTCATGTCTGTTTATTCGTGAAGACTCAGTAAACCGGGGGAAAGGCTGGGGTCAGACCTGTTTGGAGGCCACCGTGTAGTCACAGCTCCTCTGTGGGTAATTCACTAATAGCAACTCTCAAAATTAGCTGTGCTTCACAATATAACTAATTTTGCTTGATGTGCTTTTGGAAACTCCCTGACATCAGGGACTCTCGCTATGTCACAGGGACTATTCATTGCTGAAGTCCCACTCTTAGGACACTTTCTGGCACTTAGTATAAGAGAACAACATATCCTTTCATGATTATGGAAGGATGGAAAGAAGAGATTGCCACAGGGAAACTAGAAAATACCTAGTTTTTGAGGAAAGTCATACTAACACTAAATATGGAAGAAACATCAAGGGTGGAGAAGGTCAAATCAAACAGGGAAGGGGGCTTCATGGTGTGTAAAGGTCTGCTCTTGAAATTGGTTGACTTGGAAATCCTGAGTGTTTTTTGTTGTTATAATAGTAACTTAGTGCAAGCTTCTAAAATGTTCCTTCACTGTTCAAATGACAAGACAATGTTCTGATAGCCAAGTAACCCCATGATCTGATAAACTTGCAATTTCAGTTGAGATGGTCCATTGCAAAGCATGTGGCCCGGGGTTCTGGGATCCTAGGATATATTTCAATTATGCTACCAATTTTTGGTATTTTGGTGCCTTTAAATCTCAAAATAGCAGCTCGATTCATGAATTTGAAGTGGTGTAATAATTGACAATTTTTTAATAAAATAGTAATAGGATTAATTAAGTGTCAAGTATTCAGGTATTAATATCAAAATTGTTCCCCATTTGGAGATGAAGAGCAAAGCCAAACATTCCATCTCTAGGCCTCTCTCTTTCCTCTACACTTTATCAAATCATCATTGTTTGGAACAAGGGGCTTAGAAATTAAAATCATGAGGTTAATATTAGTATATGTCAATTTAATTACTTTATCAAATCATTAGATCAAGGGATGAAACCATACTATTTTCTTGTTAAGGTTGAAAAAATGTTTGTGATAAAATTAAACATTCTTTTCTTAGTAAAATAATAATGGAAAGGAAATTCCTTTCTCTTTCTCTCTTTCTCTCTCTCTCTCTCTCTCACACACACACATATGCAAACACACACACAACACACAAATCTTAATTTTAACCTAGCAACCAATAATATGCTTAATGGTGAAACTCTAGAACTCATATTCCTATTAAAGTTACAAGTATCTCGAGAATGACCATTATTATTGCTATTATTTAAAACATTCTATAATAAAAATGTAAATCTATGCAATTACACACAAAAAATATTTTTTAAGAGATGAAGCAAATTGTCAGTAATTTTGATGTAGCTATTTCTGTAGAAAACTAAGGAAAATCAGCTTAGAAGTTATATTATTTTAGAATAATGTCCAGTAATAAATGAACTAATTAAAACAGCTATAGTTTATATTAAAAATAGTCACTTAGAAAATATAATTAGACCATATTCAGTCTAGTCTGGCACATACTATGCTTGGAATTCACCACTCTATCCTAACAACAAATACAAAACTTAACAAACTGAAAAATCAACAACTCTTCCCAGATTCATAAGAGAAGTGAGTTCACAGGGCAAATGGCTGCCTCCACAATTGGAGAGACAAACAGGTGGATACAGAGAACACAACTTACTGGAGTAGAAACCCACAAGCAAAAACTTTCACAGCACTCAGTGCTGAGGTAGAAAAATCTGAACTGTCATTGACAAATTGATGGTGGCTCAGTGTGGACAAGTTAAAAACTTCAGGGAAGTCAGTCATAGCATGCTCCACCCCACCCCAGCCCACTCTACACACTTTTGTGAATTTTATTTTCAGGAGCCCTACCTGGTTCTCACAGTGAATATCAAAGAAAAACTCCCTATCAGCAGGAAGAGGGGAAAAGGAACCATTTTGAAATACACCACGACGTTCTGTCCTTAACAAGGTCTGCCCCTCAGGAGAAACTTTTAAACAAAGCCTAATCTATTGGGGTTTTAAGCGAGCCTAACTATCTTTGGGAAAGGAAATACTCAACTTCAGCCCACTCTAGCCATCCTGTCCCATTGAAAGGGGGAGAAGAAAACTGAGAAGCACCGTGAAGTTCAGAGCCCAGAGAAACAGGCTTACTAAAAGGCTGAGACTTAGTTATAGGACTATAGAATGCTTACCCCCCCTCCACTACTTACTGCCACATTACTAAAGACCTATTTACAGCAGTTCTATTTATCTAGCACATCACATCCAGCTATAAAGAAAAATTACAAGGCATACTAAAAGGCAAAAACAAACAAAAACAAAAAACACAATTTGAAGAGACAGAACAAACATCAGAACCAGACACAGATATGTCAAGGATGCTGGAATTATCAGACTGAAAATTTAAGCCAATTATAATTAATATGTTAAGGTCTTTTTAGTGGATAAAGTAGATAACATTCAAGAACAGATGGGCAATGTAAGCAGAGAGCTGGAAATTCTAAGAAAGAGCCAAAAGAAATGCTAGCGCTCAAATGCGCCGTAACAAAAATGAAGGATGCCTTTGATGGGCTCATTAGGAGACTGGACACAGCAGAGGAAAGAATCTCTGAACTTGAGGAAAGATCAATAGAAACCTCTAAAACTGTAAAGCAAAGAGAAAAAAGACCGAAAGAAAAAAACCGAGCAGAATATTCAAGAACTGAGGGACAGCTACAAAAGGTGTAGGATATGTGTAATGGCCATACCAGAAGAAGAAGAGAAAAAGAGAGGAAGAAATAGTTGAAACACTTATGGCAGAATTTCCCCAAATTAATGTCAGATACCAAACCATAGTTCCAGAGAGCTCAGAGATCATCATGCTGAATAAATGTCAAAAAATCCTACATCTAGTCATATTATACTCAAACTTCAGAAAAATCAAAGATAAAAATATGCTGAAAGGGTTGGAGGAAAAAGAAAAACGCCTTACCTGTAGAATAATAAAGACAGGAATTGCATCCAACTCTCAGAAACCATGCCAGCAAAAAGAGAGTTGAATGAAATATTTAAAGTATTAAGAGAAAAAACTTACCAACCTGGATTTCTGTACCCACTAGAATTATCCTTCAAAAGCGATGGGGAAATAAAGACTTTTTTGGACAAATGAAAATAGAGAAAATCTGTTGCCAGAAGACCTGCCTTGTAAGAAATGTTAAAAGAAGTGCTTTAGAGAGGAGAAAAAGAACAGGTCAGAAAGCTGGATCTACAGAAAGAAGGGAAGAACATGGAAGAAGGAATAAGTGAAGAGACATAAAAACTTTTATTTTTCGTATTTTTAACGGACATGGAACATAACAATTTGTTACAATAATAAATTAAAACAATGTACTCCATTATGTATGCTTATTCATCTATGCAGTCTTGCATCATTTACAGAAGGGGATATGTTCTGAGAAATGTGTCATTGTGCAAACATCATAGAGTACTTACACGACCTCGATGGTATAGCCTACAACACACCCACACTACATGACAGTGTAGCCTATTGCACCTAAGCTACAAACCTGCACAGCACCTTACTGTACAGAATAATGTAGGCAACTGTAACACAACGGTATTTGTGTACCTAAATATATGTAAACATAGAAAAGGGACAGTAAAAATATGGTGTAAAAGGTAAAGTGTATGTGTGTGTGTATATATACACACACTTGGACTTGGTTTAGTTGTAAACTGGTATGCTAAGAAGGGACAGAAAATGAAATCATATAAAATGCACACGTAAAACTACAAAAGGCAGAAAGAGAATAGAAAATATAATCAAAAAATTTACTTTCCAACAGCATTCAGAACATAAAGTAGCTAGGCATACACTAGCTAGCTGTGTACCTGAAATGCATGGAACAAAAAATGAAGAAAACTACAAAGCATTCCCGACAGTAATAAAAGGAGAATTGGTTCAATGGAAAGTCAGATCATGCTTCTGGATGGGAAGAATATTTCAAAAATTTTAGCTCTTTTTAAATTAATCCATAAATTTAAGTAAAACTCCATAAAATTC
>NW_012152729.1:6456033-6460637 GCF_000956105.1 Propithecus coquereli | reverse complement strand
CCTTGCACTTTCCTTATCCATTACACATTTCTTATGTTTTAAGAGATGCCACATGTCTGATATTTTCAAAGGAAACGCATCTCGAAACCTGGGCGGACCAGCTCTTCATCTGCCCAAACAGCGCCATTCCTGATATTTATAGCCCAAAATGGACTTAAATCTTGAAGAATCATTCAGTGTTCTACTTTCCTGCTGCCTGCTGAGCCAACTTTGAAGCTTGGGCTGTAGAATGGAGTAAGATAAAAATGAAGTAAAAAGCTTGCCTGTGTATTAAGATGGCTTTTCCTCTTATATTTCTAAAGACATTGAAATGCTAATGCCAGAGTTTAGGCAAAACACAATACTGATTATTTACATGGCACAGTGGAAGTAAACACTCAAGGAGAAAGAAACTTGATGCTTTTACTCAGCATGATATAAACCATTATCTCATGTTTTCTATGGAAAGCAGTCTCAGCCGAGAAATTTGGTAACTCAGTAGGCTATTAATAGGATGTGGAATGTGATTACTCCTTTTGGATTACTTCAATATGTAATTACTTTTAGGAGCTGGTAGAAAGAAACTCTATTAAATGATAATTATAGGACCGTATTTGCTTTAAGGTTCCGTAATAGCTCTAAACATGGGAGTTTTCATTAACTGTTTGCCATAGTTAATAAAGTAATTTTTCTTAAAAAGTAGCAATTCCCTGCAAAAGTGGTAGCTCAACAGTGGTATTAGTCTCTTATAGGAGGGGGCAGCGGAGATGAATTGGGCCGTGGGCTGGTTGACCCACAGTAATACAATCGCCCTGAAAATATAGATGGCATCTGAGAAGTACTGTGACAAAGTAACCCTCCCAGAGAAAACTACGTCTTAGTATAATGTTTTCATAGGTTAACAGCAACTAAATATGATTGCACATGTAGGAAGAAAGAAGACTAGGCAGGTGATGGAGGTGAAGTAGGCAAAGGGTAAGCCCTGGAAAAGCCAGCTGTTTGCCTGTGATAAGTGGCTTATCCCATGATAAACAGGGATATTGCTGGGAATACAGCCAGGAATTAGACCTCAAATGTAACTTGGGGATTGTATCAACGCACGGATAAAAGTTTGGCCACAAATATTTGAGAAAATAGCTAATCAAAGAGATTGGGACGTAAGAGGCACGTGAGACCGTCAGAGCTTTCCGGACAACCGAGTGCATCACTTCACTGTTGATAAAACCAAACCCATTTTGCAATATATCGTTATAAGTATTTCTTCATTAGAAAACGGACATGAGCCTAGGCTGGAACAAAATAGCTGTGGATCAACCCAGGGTGGATTTGGAACTAATTTGGGAATGCAGAAAATTCCAAGAGCAGAGGCAGGGATTCTCCTGAACTCAAATACAGAGGTACACATATCTTAGAAAGCATTATGAAAACACTCCTTGTCCTACCTTTTTTCAGTTCAACTCAGCATGCATTTTTTTCAATGCTCACTGCATGTCAGTCTCCCTGTTTTGGGTAAAACTATCATTACAAAAGGAAATTCCTACATTACTGAAAACTACCCATCTTCCTTAGTACTTTGCAGAATTATCTCTTTAAGGAGCTTATATGCATGTGTACATTAACTAAAGCCAACAGGTTAAAAAAAATCCCAGCTAATATACAAAATTAAAGAACGCTGAGCAACATTTCTATTTTAAAACGGTAGGAATCATTGATAAAGCGAATCACAGGTGGTTTTGTAGAGTTCCTTTAAAACATATGTCTCTACATGCAAAGTCCTTCACACCCCAGATCTTAAGAACATGTTCACCGTGGAAAGCAAAGCATCAGGAGAGAGAAGTCTCTTTCATAACACCTGGGGCATTTTACATCCTCATCTCATTTGGTGCGTGCTTGATTATAAGGCTCATCATTAAATTCTCAGATAAGTTCAAGAAATAATGAAGTATATCAAATCATATTCCCTCAAAATCCTAGCAGCATGGGGAGCCCTTCTCTGCTTTAATCAGTGCCACAGTAAGGTAAGTGGTGAAGGCCGTAGCCTCTAGTCTCTGAGCACCTGTGTTTAAAACCCAGCTCTAACTTCTGTCTGGCTGATTGATTTTGTGCAAGTTACTTAATGGTTCTGTGTCTCGTTTTTCCTCATCTGTAAAACGGGGATGATACCAGTGCCTACTCTGGCATTGTTAAGAAAATTAAGAGGACAGACTATGGGAAGGATCTCAGCGTTGTTCTTGGAACATAGCAACTAATGATGGGGAAAGTAATTAGAAAGGTTTAAGGTCCTATAAGCCTGTTCTCAGTCACTGGGGAAGCAGTCAACCTATAAGCTGGTATCCGGCTAGCATGGTGCTAATGGAAACAACCGTGTTCAGAAAGACCACCTTTTGTTCCCATGTTAAATGATGGTATTTGTCTCCCTGCATTCACAGATCTGCACTGTCACAGGTTTTATGGATAATTTCCACTAAGTAATGCACAGAGCAAAATACTGTGGCTGACAGTCAAAAAAAAATTTCTTCTTTGTCTCTAGCTCTGCCGCCAATTTTGTCCAGAGGCTGCATCAGTCTGGGCCTATGCAATAAAAACATCTAACAATCTGCAAGTCTAGAATCTCCTTGGCTGAGGAAGAGAGAAGGAGAAATCATATTAAATGTTGCCATTTTTACAATGGGCAAACAGGGCTTTGTTTCATGGCCTTCAGGCAACAATTCGGCAACCACCTTTAGGTATCAAGCTCTGTGCCCCAGCCACATTGCTTTAAAACTGTGCTTGGAAGGGAAGTCCAGAAGAAAGAATAAACTATCTCTCAACATTGAACTAATCTCTTTTAATGCTTTACTTGATATCAATATTCATAAAGCCATGCTTCTCCCCAAGGGTTTATCAACTTCTCAAAAAAAAAAAAGATAAATGGAGTTGTTTGCATATTGACCCTGTAAGCTTCCCCACTTGGTTTTCCCACTGCTTCATGAATATCAAAGCCAATAAAAAAAAAAAGTGAAGTAAAATTAGACTCACTTATTCACACGCATCAAACGAGCCCATGTTTCAAAATAAAGGTGGCATTATTATTTCCTGTTTGTTCTTCAACAGGAAGGCATCATTCAGATTAGTGACAATTCTTGTGTTGCGCAATATAAACGCCACTTGTTTTCCATTTCTACTTCTCTGAATGCGTAGGAACCTTAGTACGAACCTCTGTTGTCTCTGACTGTGAAATTTGGATTGTGAATGATTTCAGGGGGTAGGCTGAAGATAAATCTTGGTCCATTGGCTGTGTCATCCTTGTCATCTGCACTAATTGTAACAATTGGCTGAAAGAGAAAGGTGGCCCATAAATAAATCATGCTGACATTGGCACATCGTTTATTCAAAAATTCCTAGCTGGCTAAAAAGCCTGGTTTTAATTAGAGAACACAGCTTCAGAGCAAAACTAGGGCTCTGAAACCTTTCTGGGCAGTGGGAGGTAACTCCAGGTGATGCTTTCAGAAACAAACTCTATTTCCAAATGCATTGCTCCTAGCCAGGGAAGGGGAAAGCTGCATTATACCTGGTTGGAAAGTGGCTTGGTCTGATCACTCTCACAGATGAAGCCTTCATAAGGGGCAGCAAACTTGGGAGCATTATCGTTGACATCGAGGACCCTAATGGCCACTGGGACTTTGGCTTCCTGATGCCGGTTGTCTAGAAAGAGAGAATGCAGACGGTAAAGAAAGGCCAGGGAGAAATACACAATGGTACAAATTTATTCCTGGGAAAGAACATTAAGCTCCAGCCACCTGTTTGGGCAGTGAAGGGAAAGGTGTTGGCGTAAGAGCCATCTAAGAGCTAAAAAGTATGCTCATTCCAGTGGGAGCTGGATGTCCTGGAATAAACGTCAATATTAAGACCAGTAAGAACGAAACCACTTTTCCACTTCTGCTGACTCTGGTGCTGAGCTTTGATTCGAAAGGTTTATAATGGAGCCCGATCCCTGGAGAGTAATCTGTCAAAGTGGTTCTTCAAGGGAAAGCCCCCAGAGCAGCATCAAAGCCACCGGGAAACTTGTTGGAAATACAAGTTCTCGGGCCCCCACCCCAGATCAACTGTATCAGAGGTTCTGGGGGTGGGCTCCCGAGATCTTTGTTAAAACAAGCAGTCCATGAGAGGCACGCAGGGCTGGATGCATGATTAAATTGACACAATATCAAGTTCGAAAACCGCTGGTCTATAGGTAAATAAGAACCCACAAATCTTGGCTCTAATGACTGTGCTTCATTGGGTTTAATAAAAACTAGTGACAGGAAAGACTGGGAAACCCTTCAGTGATGATTATGAGTTTCAAACTGCCCAGGGCTATCGGCTGTCTTACCAAGTCTGTACCCAGTTCTGCCAGAGAAAATAAAAACATCTCTATTTGCCTATCTGTCTCCCTAGACAAATAACCAAAAATAAAATTTAAAGACTCAAAAATATGTTCAAGGTTAAAAAAAATTAGTCCATCTCAGCTATTTCATTTTCCAGAATATAGAGTCTGAAGAAATAATATTTTGTAAAGCAGAATCAAAACCCTTAGGAGATGGGAGGCTGAGACGGGTGGATCGCTCAAGGTCAGGAGTTCGAGACCAGCCTGAGCAAGAGCGAGA
>NW_012152729.1:6453893-6455843 GCF_000956105.1 Propithecus coquereli | reverse complement strand
AAAAAAAAAAAAAAAAAACCCTTAGGAGAATACTTACGGATTTCTGCTGCAAAAACAGAGATGTTGAGCCAGGCGGTTTCCTCTCTATCCAGAGGTTTCGTAGTTTTAATAAAACCATCCTCTGGATTAATAGTGAAAAATCTATCGAGGTCAGTATGACGATCGATTGAATACCTAAGCAGAATGCAAATGAGGCAATTAGACCCAGACATTCAGAGCAGCTTAATATTTGAATACTTTCTCCATGCTATATATAAAGCAACTTTTTCAATGAATCGCTTGAGCTAGGTTTTCTTTTTAATCAAATTTACTTTTCAAACTTTGTGCATGAATCTTTTATAGAAATCATTTTGCCACATTGGAATTCTTTATTCAGTACAATGAATGAAAGAGCTGTTTAGCATATTTGATTGAGAAGTATAATAACATGTTGCATATTTCTCTATATTTACTACAATCACCCGCCATCTGAATATTTATGAAACTACATTTGGAAAGTGAGTTTGCCTTACTCCCAAACTACTCAGAAAGTCACAAATGCATCAAACCTTTGCCAGATTTTTGAATATGAAATATTAACTAGTTTCAAGTTTAAATAGTTTCAAGTTTACCTAAATGTGTCCTCAAAGATCATTTATAACCCTAAAAATCAGTTTTCTCCTTATTTAAAGACAAATGCTAGCTGTATTTTAATTAGTTTATCCTGTTTTGTTTTAGGGGTTCTCAGTTGACTTGGTTCTGAATTTCAGGGTGCAATATGCAAATCAACCTTGGCTATTCATTTGTAGGGCATTCTTCCCATACCTTAGTGACTCCAGGCTGTGCATAACAACATAGCTTAAAGGTTTTATCTATCCAGTAAGAAGGTAAACTTTTTCTAACAAAAGACAAAAGAATTTACAGAATATTATTGGGGTGTATTTATGGCAAGGTTAGGTAGGAGATTGGAGGAAGAATAGCCTATATTGAGGTACAGTTAGGTAAAAATAACTTGCCCGGGATAACCACACTGTTGGTAATATTGGGGCTTTGGTTTTAATGGGTCTGTTGAATTCCAAGGTCCTTTCTCTTTTTACTCCACTATATTCACTCCAAAATGAAAAAGAACAAAAATGGGTTATGTTAATTCAAGTAAAATGCTGAGCTTCGTAATTGGGTGGTTTCCTGCTCTAAAAGTCTAAGCTGTTTTTTCCTAAAATTTGCAGAACATGTATGTCAGAAAACTTTTACTGATGGTCAAAAATCAAATATAATATTAGAGGTAGAAGAGATGATGAATATCAGAGGGTTTAATCTTCTAAATTCACGAAAGATGGGATTTGCAGGCGGTCTATGTCTAGTTTCTCGGGGAGCCAATATCGCAGCCCAGGTCTTCCAATCCCAGGTTATGTTCTTTCCAGGAAAGGGACCAGCCAGAGCAGCACTTCACAGTACACCAAACATGAGCTCATCCATGGTGTCACTTGACTTCACAGCTCCCCGTGAGAAGGGAATGATGAGTCCCTTTCCCCAGGGATAAAACTGAAGGCAAACAGTCACACATCTCATAAAGGTCAGGAGGGCTCAGTCACTGAGCCTTCATCAGACAGTGATATGTGGAGAGGAGACAAAACATCATGGAAGACTTTTTTCCTGCCATGAAGGAGCTTACTATTTCGTTGACATGACAACATGTCAACACAAAACACAGGAAGAAAGATAATTAATAATTCAAGGCATTATTCTATAGAAGTAAGGGCATGACTTTTGGTTTTGGAAAGTCCTAGGGTAAGTAGAACTTCATGCTCCGCTACGTAGAAGCTGAAAGACATTGGAAAAGCCACTTAAGATTTGTGAAGCTCTTTTAGCCTAGAATATTCATAGTACCTAACTTTTATGTTATCTGTGAGGATTAAATGAAATAATAGATGTTTAAGATGCATAACCTAGTGCCTCACACAGTAAGCAGCA
>NW_012152729.1:6451569-6453843 GCF_000956105.1 Propithecus coquereli | reverse complement strand
AAATCAATTGCAAACCAATAAATATATAATTGAAGAAGTGGGCAAAGGACATGAATAGCCAATTTATAAGAGCAAAAAAAGAAATGATCGATCCTTATTAAAAATGCCTAGCGTTAGGTGATGAAAGGAATTGGAATTTTAAAATGTTATTATATTTCATTTATCAACTTATTAATGATTAAAAAGAATAATACTGTCTAGATTTGGCTTCGATGAGAGAAAATGGGACCTCACTTGTTTTACTAATGGTATTATAAATTAGTATAATGTTTCTGATGGGCAGTTTGTCAATTAGATATCAGAAGCTTTTGATCCAGTACCTCCACTCTAGGAATTTATCCTAAAAGAATAATTAGATATTTGGCAAAGTATGAAAACAATGTACTAACACACATTAGTCAACGGATACCATATATTCTCCTAGTGGAAGTTAGGAAGATAATTAGAAAATGTTGACATAAATATATTGATGTGGAAAAATGTGAATCACATATTACTACGAGGCAAAAAAGTAGACATGTATTTTACAATAGCATTTTTTGAAAGAAATATATGCAAAGAAAAAAATCTGGAAGGCTATACAAAATAGTAGTGATCATTTTTGAGTAGCATATGATTGAGTTATTCTATTATGTTTTAATCTTATTTCTGCTCATTTGTATTTTCTAATTTTCCTACGAGCAATATATATTAACTATGCAATAGAAGCAAATTATAAAAATTTTTTGCAAATATAATTTACTACTATTATTATGGCTGTGGTCAAAATGGAAATTGAAGTAGGTCGTCCTTCTCTGTTCATGCTTTCCCTGGAATTCTAAATTGATGAGTTAGATTTCAAAACTTTCCTCTTCTGAGGGTTGTTATTATTTTATTAGGGTAAACAAAGGCTTTTAAAAAATTAACTAGAAAAGACACGAGTATTGCATCCATCTTATAGGGTGTTATGTGCACCAGACAAGACCGTCCAAATACTGAAACTCAGATTTTTCACTTATTACAGTGTGACCTTGGGCAAATCACTGACCCTTCTGGGAGGTCATATTCAGGCCTCGTTTGAAAATGGAATAAAAATATACAGCACACCCACCTTATGGGGCTATTTTAAGAATTAGGTGAAACAATGGCATGAAAAGGTTTTATAAATCAGTTAAGAGCTACTTAGAGAAGAGGGATTATTCTCAGTCTTTTTTTTCCCTTGCACTTTCCTTATCCATTACACATTTCTTATGTTTTAAGAGATGCCACATGTCTGATATTTTCAAAGGAAACGCATCTCGAAACCTGGGCGGACCAGCTCTTCATCTGCCCAAACAGCGCCATTCCTGATATTTATAGCCCAAAATGGACTTAAATCTTGAAGAATCATTCAGTGTTCTACTTTCCTGCTGCCTGCTGAGCCAACTTTGAAGCTTGGGCTGTAGAATGGAGTAAGATAAAAATGAAGTAAAAAGCTTGCCTGTGTATTAAGATGGCTTTTCCTCTTATATTTCTAAAGACATTGAAATGCTAATGCCAGAGTTTAGGCAAAACACAATACTGATTATTTACATGGCACAGTGGAAGTAAACACTCAAGGAGAAAGAAACTTGATGCTTTTACTCAGCATGATATAAACCATTATCTCATGTTTTCTATGGAAAGCAGTCTCAGCCGAGAAATTTGGTAACTCAGTAGGCTATTAATAGGATGTGGAATGTGATTACTCCTTTTGGATTACTTCAATATGTAATTACTTTTAGGAGCTGGTAGAAAGAAACTCTATTAAATGATAATTATAGGACCGTATTTGCTTTAAGGTTCCGTAATAGCTCTAAACATGGGAGTTTTCATTAACTGTTTGCCATAGCTAATAAAGTAATTTTTCTTAAAAAGTAGCAATTCCCTGCAAAAGTGGTAGCTCAACAGTGGTATTAGTCTCTTATAGGAGAGGGCAGCGGAGATGAATTGGGCCGTGGGCTGGTTGACCCACAGTAATACAATCGCCCTGAAAATATAGATGGCATCTGAGAAGTACCGTGACAAAGTAACCCCCCAGAGAAAAATATGTCTCGGTATAATGTTTTCATAGGTTAACAGCAACTAAATGTGATTGCACATATAGGAAGAAAGAAGACTAGGCAGGTGATGGAGGTGAAGTAGGCAAAGGGTAAGCCCTGGAAAAGCCAGCTGTTTGCCCGTGATAAGTGGCTTATCCCATGATAAACAGGGATATTGCTGGGAATACAGCCAGGAATTAGACCTCAAATGTAACTTGGGGATTGTATCAACGCA
>NW_012152729.1:6434060-6440509 GCF_000956105.1 Propithecus coquereli | reverse complement strand
GTCAGAGTGTCACCTTCATCCTGAAGCCAGTGAGAAAGTATGGAAGGCTTCTGAACAGAGGAGCAAGTAAATAGAATCAAGCTGTCAGGGAATCAATAAAGTAGGATGGACAAGATGGTCCAGGCAAAAGAGAGTGAAGGAAGGAGCAGAGGAAACTTAAAATCTGGTGTAGTTTTTAAAATATGAAGGATAAGAGAGTTAAGTATAGGGGTGATGGAGGGAACGGAAAACTAGGTGGTTAACAAAGCCCCACTAGGATTCAGTGGATATGTGGATATCCGTGGGAGGCTGAGTGTCTGAGAGGGGAAGATACTGGAAGACACAGAAAGAAAGAAAGCAAGGAGAGGTTGAAATTCAAATAGGGATATGCAGAGGGGCTAAGAGAGCAAACATTCAGCTCTGTTGTAGATCTCACAGAGTCAGGGGGGAGTCAGTTTTTCCATGTTTTTAAGTATGTCCATAAGTACAAGCTCAAAACTATGTCTTGAGTGAATGAGTAACTAGTGAAAGAACAAGGAAATGGGGGAAAATGCACAGCAGACAGTATAATAAATACTGAATTAGAATCGGGGAGAAAGAGCAGCCTAGAGGCAGAGAATCTGAAGCACCGGCTCAAGTCAATCATGACACAGGTGAAAACCCTAGAGGTGAGTGGACACAGAGAGAAAGGTCAAAGTCAAATAGCTGAGCCTTCGGGAGCCCACCGGCACCTGGACAGGGATCAAAGGCTGGTGAAGACACCAGGTATGTATGATTCTACCTGGAACATGAAGAGGTTAGTGCCAAGGAAGCTCACGAGAGAGAATATTTCAGAAAGCAAATGGTAAACAAAAGGGTGTCTAAAGCTACAGAGTCTGAGAAAAAAGATCTGCAAAATGTCCAAGCAGCTAAGAGTTTGGGTGACATTATCAGGACTCACTTATGTGTCCAAGGAGGCAAATTTCCTTAAAGGTGAAGAGAAGCAATCAGGAAATTAGGAAATGAGGATAAGGGGCCCATTGAATAAAAAGCTTTGAATGTTGTTTCACAATTTGTCTGGCAATTCTAAGAACAGAGACCAAAGTGGGTGGGAATGGAGGGGTTGCTTCATGTGCAATATTGAGCATCCTTGGATAATTATAGACCTGGAAATTGCCTACATGCACAGAACAGCTACCACTGAAAACATGACCCAAATAACCAATTGCAGATGTGAATCTTGGGAGACAATGAGGTGCAGAGGAAATGAGTGGTTGTTCCCAGTGTTTTTAAGTCACTGCTCTTCTGAAAAATTGCTAATGCACCTCAATATTCTAGGCCAAACATAACTCATTTAAAATTCACATCATGAACATTTTTAAGTACTTTAAAGGTGTTACAAGGGTCCCCAGTCATTATGTAATGTGTCTTTCTGCACAGAGATAACACGGTCATCAAACGTTCTTGGGAAATCTTTCCATTAGTGGCCGCTGGGTTAGAGTAAAAAGCTCAAAATGGACTCAAAATAGATCTAGGCTAACATCCAGTCTTCAACACTGACTGGTCATGTGACTTTAAGGAAGGCTCATCATTGCTTTGAGCCTCAGTATCCCCATCTATCCGATCCTAGAGTGGGCACAGCCTCAAAGAACATTGGTGAGGATTAACTTAAATAATACTGTGATACATGTTGTATGAGGTTGAGAATATTCTCAATAAATGTTAATTCTCTCTTTTTATCCCAGAAGGAACAATGTTCAAAGATCCAAAGGCAACTGAACAACGCTTACAGTTGGGAATTCCTTCTGCCCTGGCACTATTTTCTTTGATATAAATGGATGAACTCCATTGTCCAAGGTAAATTTCTTTTTATGCACTTTCAGGCACTTACTTTTTGTAGGTATTTGCCTCCCAAAGTAGACTGGGAACCCCCAGTCTGTACTCATTGAAGATTTGTTGAATAAATATGTGCATGAGATACCATCACTTTTATCCTGCTTCATGTTTACATTCAAAAACTGTGTGCTTGAGTTCCCAAGCCAAATTGAGTGTCATTTCAGTTATTCATTCAGTAAATATTTATTAGACATCACTATGGGCTGTGTACTGTGTTTACTGGAAGGATGAGTGGTGAACTAGAACACAGGTCAGTAAGCATGTTCTCTAAAGGGCCAGAAAGTAAATGTTTTAGGCTGTACGAGGAGTGGGGTCTCTGTCTCAACTACCCAACTCTGCCCTTGTATTAACAGCATGAAAGCCATAGATAATATGTGCAAACAAATGGTGTGACTGTCTTCCAATAGAACTTAATTTAAAAAATAGCTGGTGAGAACAAAGATGGAGAACTCATAGTTCCTAATTTCAAAACATACTACAAAACTACTGGTTAAGACTACATGGTACTGGAATATGGATAGATATATCAATTGAAGGCATGTAAGTAATAGTCCAGAAATAAACCTGTGCTTCTATGGTCAATTTTCACCATGGATGCCAAGATTATTCAATTGGGAAAAGGATAGTCTTTTCAACAAATGGTGCCAGGACAATTGGATATCCACATGTAAAATAATAAAGTTGGGCCTCTCCCTCACAACATATATAAAAATTTATTCAAAATGCATGAAAGACATAAATGTAAGAGCTGAAACCATAAAACTTCTTTAAAAAAAAATAGGTGTAAATGTGCATGAACTTAGACAATTATTTCATAGATAGGGCATCTAAAGCAACCAAAGGGAAAAAAATAGATAAATTGAAATTCATCAAAATTAAAATCTTTTGTGCCTCAAAGGACATTATCAAGAAAGTGAAAAGACAACCCCTGGAAAGAGAGAAAATATTTGCAAATCATATATGTGATGAGGCTCTAGTATCCAGGATATATAAATAACTCTTACAACTCAACAATGCAGAGATAAACAACCCAATTACAAAACAGGCAGGAGATGTGAACAGACATTTCTTCCAAGAAGACACACAAATGGCCAACAAGCACATAAAAAGATGATCAGCATCACTAGTCATTAGAAAAATACAAATCAAAATCATAATGACATATCACTTCACACCCACTTAGGATGGCTGTAATCAAAAGAGGCAAACAACAAGTGTTGCTGAGAAAGTGAAAAACTGAAACCCTTATGCATTGCTGACAGGACTGTAAACTGGCACAGCCACTGTGGAAAGCAGTGGCGGTTCCTCTAAAAGTTAAACATAGAGTTACCATGTAATCCAGCAATTCCACTCGTAGGTGTAATATATACCCAGGAAAAAAGAAAACGTGTTTATATGAAAATTTGCACAGGAATGTTCATAGCAGTGTTATCTGTAATAGCCAAGAGCAGAAATAACCCAAATGCCCATCTGACTAATGAATGGATAAACAAAATGTGATATATCCATACAACAAGATATTATTCAACAATAAAAAGAAATGAAATACTGATACATTTTATAGCATTTATGAACTTCAAAAACAGTATGCTAAATAAAAAAAAAATCCAGTTCCATAAGATCATATGCTGTATTATTCTATTTATATGCAATATCCAGAATAGGCAAACATATAGAGACAAGTAGATTATTTGTTCCTGGGGGCTGAGAAGAAAAAGGAAATGAGGAGTGACTGCTAATGGGTATGGTGTTTCTTTTGGGGGAGATAAAAGTGCTCTGGAATTAGATGGGAGGGATAGCTGAACAACCTTGTGAAATATACCAAAAGCCAGTGAATTATACAGTTTGAAGGGGTGAAGTTTATGCTTTATGATATGAAATTTTTTTTTTCAGTAGAAGAAAGGAAGAAGGAAAAAAAGTAGATGGCAGTCAGATTTGGACTGTGGGCTGTAGTTCGTTGACTTCTGAACTAGACAGATATGCCCACAGCCCTCTTTGAGAGAGTGGTGAGGACAATATATAACCTAAGCATGGCTGTGATGAAGCGTGGTGGGTGATGAGCCAGTGGAAGGACATCTCATCCAGCTCTGGGGAGCCCTGGAAGAATTCCTACAGGAGGCAACGCCTAAGTGGAGATGGAGACAATGAGTACAATGTAGCAAGTTGGAAAGACAGAGAGTTCCAACTACAAGGAAGAACATGGAAGGGGCAGGGTAAGGAGAGAGCAGGGTTTGCCTCAAAGGAAGGCACTGAGTTAGAGGAGCTGGAAGAAGATCTTTAAACTAAGTAAAAGAGTTTAGATTGTTTTGGAAGGGGGAGGCCATGGGGAACAATTTGATTATTGATCTTTTTGTTGTTTTTTAACTGAGGTCTGATGTGATAGTTGGATATGCATTTTATAATGATCGCTCTGCTCTGGCTACAGGATAGATGCAGAATGGTGGGTGAGGGACTGAATGCAGGGAGACCCGGAGGAGGCAGATGAAGGGAGCCAGGCAAGAGAGGAAGCAGAGAAGCCCAGGAAGAAGAAACGCCTGCTAGAAGCCGGCCCAGGACAGGTCTCAGAGAACCATAAATGTCCACCTTATAAATGTCTTTAATCTGTGATTTAAGCCCCTTCTCAGCCCAACTCTCACCACCCCTCTCTCCTTGTCATTCGCCTCACTGGTCATTAACTCAGGCTGGGGTAGGAATGGGGAAGCAGAGCTCTGGACCAATTTTCTAAGTCGCAAAAATGTCTTAATAATAATAAAAGCATCGGAAATTTGAGCATTTTGTTACCTTTGCAAAGTGCTCAGCAGAAGTTAGACAGAGTTTGGTGCCTCAGCCTCGTCCTGCTCAGTGACTGTGTCATTCTGGGCAAGTCACTTTGTCTCGCAGAGCCTACGTTTTCTCTCAATTCAAGGGATAACAATTTATATAACAATAAAGTTGAAGGGATACATTAGATCCAATGCCTAACACACCTAGAAGAGTAACTGGAGCATGGGGAGGTGTTCAATAAGTTATAATTACTATAATTCCTTCACAATCATTATTTGTCCTTCACCACAGTTCCCTGAGGCAGACAGGCCCAGGTAAGAGTGATATCCCCTGGTATATGTTGGGAAATTCGCTCCAGAAAGCATGTGAACAAGCCTATCTAAAAAGTGAGCAGCAGAGGTGAAGTGGAACTCATGTCTTCTGAGTCTTAATATTGTTTACATCCCATTAAACCTGATAAACTCGGACACTTTTTGAAATTGAAGGATGCGATGCCGACAGTGCTTTCCCCAAACCTCTTGATTCTAAAATTCCCCATCTAAGCTCTCAAAATAAATCCGTCTGTACCTTATCGGGCTGTTGGCAGCATCAGGGTCTTTGGCATGTACTCTCCCAACCACGGTGCCAGCAGCTGCATTTTCTTGGACTTCATGGACGTAACTTGGGGCCAAGAACATCGGGGGTTCATCGGCGTCTTCAACCGCGATCTTGACCGTCACCGTGTCCTTGAAAGGCCCGTTGCTGATGAACTTTGGGTCGATGTGTACATTGGCTGCCTCTACCTTCAGGCTATATGCTCTTTTGGTTTCAAAATCTACGGGCTGGCAAGAATGAAGAGAAGATTGACAACCAATTCCTTGAAAGAATAATGGAAGAGAAAGATCTGATTGTTTTATAGGGTAGAGTGAATAGTTCCTCAAAGAGAGAAAAATTAGTGTCTATTCAATATATAATTACCTGAGCCATTTGGTCAGAAAATCAGAAAAATCAATTGCTGAAACTTAGAACGTGCTTAATGGGTCATTCTAGGAGCATGACAGACACAGAAAGATCCCGTCATCTAAAACGAACCTCATTTTATACAGCAACACTAAGGTTGCCCAGAACAGTTACCAAAAATTACCTACAGAAGGGAATTTAAACATTACGAAAATATATTTTGGGCCAGGCACGGTGGCTCATGCCTGTAATCATACTACTCTGGGAGGCCAAGGCAGGAGGATCCCTTGAGCTCAGGAGTTCGAGACTGACCTGAGCAATAGCAAGACCCTGTGTCTACTAAAAATAGAAAAAATTAGCCAGGTGTAGGGGCGAGTGCCTCTAGTCCCAGCTACTTGAGAGGCTGAGGCAGGGGGATCGGTCGAGCCCAGGAGTTTGAGGTTGCTGTGAGCTAGGCTGACACCACTGCACTGTAGCCAGGGCAACACAGCGAGACTATCTCAAAAAAAAAAAATTTTTTTTTTGTAGCCCATTTTGTATTAAGAATGTTGGTAATAAAAACATCCACTAAATTTCAGCCAAAGAAATATTGTTTTGTTTGATGACTGACCATGTTGTGTTTCCCAAAGTCTGGGACCCTTCGCAGCAGTAGCCCATATGACGTGAGGCGATTTATGGGCAATTTTGGTAGGTGGAGTTGTGAAATGACATTGACTCACATATTGATATAATTATTCCTTTTCCAAATCTTTGAATCCCCAACACACCAAGGAGAGCTCCTCAGCGTAGTGCTCATTTTTAACATATCTGCTGTGCCTCCCAATCTGTTTCAAGAGCCTAATACTACTCTCTAGCTAGAATGTAATGACGATCATTTTGATTTGATTGCATTC
>NW_012152729.1:6354547-6433770 GCF_000956105.1 Propithecus coquereli | reverse complement strand
TAGTAGAGACGGGGTCTCGCTCTTGCTCAGGCTGGTCTCGAATTCCTGAGCTCAAACGATCCGCTGGCCTCGGCCTCCCAGGGTGCTAGGATTACAGGCATGAGCCACCGTGCCCGGCTGATTGTATTCATTTTTAGGTTACCTTCTATTTTTGGTAAGTGATAGGATAATGAGAAAAATGCTTCCTTTTTAAAAGAATGCATATATATCAAAAGGGTCTACTTAAATAAAAACAAGTATAAGTGATACAGATTTTACATAGATATGAAAAAATTTGAGAAGTAGCATTTGAATGGCTGCAGTTATAGGGAAATTGATGGTAAACACACCCTAATTATGAATGAGAGGAGCTACAGTGAATCAGTCAGCAAAGGGTGAAAAGTGAAATTGTAGCAGAGAGACAAGTTGGTTCCTAATGTCTAGGAAACAACTTTCTAATTAGGACTCTGGATGATGCCGCACTACCAAATGTTTAGAAAGAGTTTGATCTTTTAAGGAAAGCATCTGCCTGCTCTGCCTGTTGTCATTTGCCAGGCAAACGTTTATTTGGAATGGGCATGTAGTCGTGGGGTTTAGTCCCTACCTCATTTTGCAGAACTCTAAACTAACAATGATCCTAGTTCAGGAAGGTTCAGTATGTTCAACATGTTCAACATCCTTGAGACTTCTCCCATCATCTTCCCACCTCCATCTTCCGGAGTCAGAAAACACTCCTTTTTCCTAAAGCTCAATCTGCCCCCAGCCCCTCCATCATCCTGGGAATTCACAGCTCCTTTCTCGTTGGCTGGGTTACGTAGCAGCAGAAAGGAATGATATTTCTAGGCTGAAGATACGAGACTGTTGCAACTTCTCAAACATCTCTACGATTATTAGATGGAATCAAAAACTGGAATATTATAGTTCTGAGACCAGGTAATTTATAATTAGAAAAGGTGACATTTTCTCCTATCAGATAGTCTGTTGATGCCCCTAAAGTAGAACTTTTAGAATTTGGTTGAGGCACGTGCTTAAGGACCTCAGAGCCTTTTTCCCATCGGAAAGCCCTGTTGGCATCGAGGGTGGTCTCCTCATGCTTGCTGCAGTCTGACTGATACATTTCAGAGCCCATGCTAGGCTCTCCAGGTCTCTGCAAAGCTTTGCCTGCAATGAATGTCCTTTCCCAGTTTGGTGAGATTGTAATTCTTCTGGTAGTCAGCCCAAGCGTCACTTCCTGGTGAAGCTGTCCTCAACAGCCCCAGGCAGATTGGTGTGGTCCCTTAGCAGCCTTTCCACAGTTGCTCATTTCCTTCCTTGGCTGGACGGAGTATATGTAAAGGAGTCTACTGAGTCATGCCTGGTGCTGTGGCTCATGCCTATAATCCTAGCACTCTGGGAGGCCTAGGCAGGAGGATTGCTTGAGCTTAGGAGTTTGAGATCAGCCTGAGCAAGATTGAGACCCCTGTCCCTACAAAAAATAGAAAAATTAGCCAGGTATGGTGGTGTGGGCCTGTAGTCCCAGCTACTTTGGAGGCTGAGGCAGGAGGATCATTTGAGTCCAGGAGTTTGAGGTTGCTGTGAGCTATGATGACACCACTACAACCTAGCCAGGCCAACAGAGCAAGACTCTGTGGCAAAAAAATAAATAAACAAATAAAGGAATCTACTGAGTCTTGCAGATCTTTGCCTCCCCGGTGCTCAGGAATGACTGTGCCACATGGTCATATGCATCAGTCATTTTGATTGACTAAGGAGCAGGGCTGATGGATGGATAACATGTAGGCATTTGCCTACAATATATTCCATTCCTCCCTCCAAAAAGGATTTGAGGTAGTTTCCTGTAATGAACATTTATATCCACATTATGAGTAGTTGAAATAAAGCTAAATGAGGCAACACATTGCATAAGCCATAAAAATCTTAGTACCCCTTCGTTTACTAATCCCACCTCTGAAAATCCTCCCCGAGGGATTAATTCAACAGAAAACCAAAACAAACGCAATTCAAAAATGCATGATATTTGTTGGCTATATAATAGAAGGTTACATCTAATCTGGGGAAACACACACACAAAACACCAAATCCAACTGTGAGATTTTATTAAGGAAATAATGGTTCATCGATAGGATGGGATGTTATGCAGTCATTAAAAATGATTATGTATATTATATAACAGCATGTAAAATGTTTATGATGCGACATTAAGTTAACAAATCAGATCACCCTCTATTGCAGCCGTGTTAAATGTTATGTATCCACATCTATATACATGTGGACAAAGAATGTAAGGGGAAAAAAAATCAGACATAAAAATAGTTTTATTAAAATAAGGAATGTTTAAAATGTCTTATCATGCTGCTCTCACACTGCTTTATAAGGAGTTTATTTGGTTGAAAATAAATAGCTCGGAAACCGTGCTAGGATTTCTCTGGGATAGATGGGGTTCTCACTTGATCAAGAGTGTTGCAGTGAACAGATTGGATTTTCCTGCCCACAACCATCAAGCCACCCGGAAGCTCATTTTTATTGCATCTTGGCTCGTCCTCAGCTAATTCCATAGATTGTCCAAATACCCCAAGGGTAGGTTCTCTCTCTCTTGTTCCTCATTAAACTCTGACACAGAGAACTCAAGAAATATTTGTTTTCTAAACCATTCAATAAATGAATGACTCTACTTAACTAATGTTTTCTTGAATTCTCCCCCTTCACTACCATCTCATTACCTCTCCTGCCCCCTTCAGTGATCTGCAATGTCTTCCTTTAACGAGTTTGCCAAGTGGTCCCACTGTAATTATCTCGAGACTCTCCAGACAGAAGGGTTGCAGTTTCTTAAACGCGTCCTGTTTCCATTCATGCCGGTCCTTCATGGGCTATTTTTTTCTGCCTTTTCTTCTCCTTAACTATGCAGCAAATTCTCACTCATCTATCCAGGCTCAGCTCAAGAACTGCCCCCCTAAGAAGCTGTTGAGGACTCATATTCGTGGGTTTTCTCATACTTTATTACAGTTGATTTTCAACTAGGGAGTGATTTTGCTCCCAATCACCCCAGGGATATTATTAGACAATGCCTAGAGCTATTTTTTGGACTGGTAGGGTGGGGTGGAGTGTGTGCTTACTGACCTGTAGTGAGAAGAAGCCTGGGGTGCTATCGAACATCCTGTAATGCACAGAACAGCCCCCTACAGCAAGGAATTATCCAGCTGGAAACATCAGCACTGCCAAGGCTGAGAAGACCCCCTTCCACTTAACTGTCCTGTTAAATTGTGACCTCCTTGTAGCCAGGACTCTGTGTCTTCAACTTCAGATTTCCAGGCTCTTGCAAAGAGCCTGCCTGACTAAAAATAACTCAGTAATAACTCTTGGTGGGAATATGGGTGAATGGATTAAGAAATCAACGAAAATAGTACATTAAAATACTTTTAAAATGCAAAAATATTTCCATGATCTCTCTGTACCTTTTTATATTATTAAATTGTATACAATGACTTCCACCAGGAGTCATATTTGTTTCTGTAAAATTCACCTCTGATTATATTTTTTTTCCTGGTGGACCTTTGCAGCTTTGTGCTACAAGTTTAAGCAAATGTTCTTTTACAAATGAAATAACCTCTTACACTGTTTAGAACCTAAACGTCAGTGCTTTATAGAAGATTATTCCATTGTCTAGGATAAATACACTGGAATGGGGAAAAATGTGCAAATTAATCACATGCAGAGAGGTCATTTACAACATGTGAGTTCCATGGGGGCGATTTCAATGTTTCAAGATTTTAGAAACACAGCGTGTGTTTCTGCCCTGAATACACTGAAAACAGGTGACAACCTTAGCATAACCAACTACCTAATTACTGGAACAGCAAAAAATGGGAGGCAGGAATTGCTGATGTCAACGTTCATACGTCAGTGTCAAGCAGGAAGGATAGTAGTATTAATTAACGAAGTAAGTTGACAGCTTTAGGCTACACACAATTCACACAGCTACTTTTCCAGAGCAGAAACCAGAAGGGATGACTCCCCCAGCCTCTTGAGGCTGATAACTAGGTTTCTTTGGTCATAACATTCATCGTCACTAATGTAGACTCTTCCAAGTATCCAAACTTCACCTCGACTTTCATATCCTTCATTTTCTTTATTCTTTTATGACGGAGTCACCCTCCCCATCTTCTCTTTGCTCCGTGCCCCATGATATTTTCCCCAAATTCAATCTACGTTCAAATGCCCTGAAAGGTCAGCTTCCCACAGCAGGTCACTGCTTGCTTTCCCCACTGAAAGATTCCTTCCAGAACCAGCCTTCCCCAACCCAGCCTGTGTCTCCTCTCCAGTGACTGACCTCTTTATTGATTTTTCAAATTAATTTTTTTAAAATCAGTGTTTCAGTCCAATCTTTTCCATCACACCAAGAAGCTTAATATTCACACTACAAAACCAAATGGAACATGAATGTTTGATTAAAACCAAGGTAATCCCATCCTCCAATTTGGATTTAATAGTCCACATCTTTTAGTGATGGAGAAGTGTTGATTTCTCAAGTGGTAAACCAGGGGGCTGGCAGGGATCATTTTAGAATATACTGGAACTATTTCTTCATTTGAAAATGACTCTTATCTGTCTCTCCTGTATAAACGCTTTCTGGCCCAGCTGCTTCCAAAATTTCTGGAGAGGGAAGTTGTTCTAGAACACCTTAGGTCTGAATTCCATGTCTGTAAATTGTGAGGTGGGGGAGACTATGATTAGGTCAAATTATTTCATCTGTCTGAGCCCCAATCTCCTCCAAATTAAGCTGAGGTATCATTGGTCATGGGGATAATACTACCTACTTTACATAATTTTATTTGTGAAAAGTAAATGAAAGGATGTTTATAAGAGGCTCATGTTCTGTCTGGCCAATAGTTAGTATTGATTGAATGTAACAAGAGGAAACAATAAACTCCCCTTTATAATGAATTAATCCCAGGGATGTGTTTCTAATGACAGTCTATCTGACTACAGGGGAAGGTCCATTATTCATGTTTCTCCTGGTTCAATTGTGAGAGGAGAAAAAAGCAGAGGATGGTTTATGTTGTACAGAGGGGCCAGCGATGCTATGAACCTTGGATGTTTGAGATAGGAAAAGTTCAAAACCACTCATTTAACAGACTCAGCTTGGCAGAGCTAAGGGGGGAATTCCACGCATCCTCAGGGCTGCTTCTCCAAAATTTAGATTTATCTAATTGTCCGTCCCTGGGAGAACTGTGCCAAGACGTACCAGAACTAACCAGCAACCTGAGACAGGCATTGCCAGCCCCTTTTGTCAGCGTCTTCTGCAGTAACAGAAGAGAATACAGTTCTGTTATCTCCCCAGAGCTCAGAGCACCACTACAAAGTCAGGTCAGCTCCCAGTTTCCCAAACTCTTACATCTTAACTGTCAACCCTCTGTTTCTTGCAGCGTTGCCTGGGCAGAGCAGGTCACACAATGGACATATTCGATTCCTCACTCTAACTCACCTTTTTGAGCTTCACCACGCCCTCCTGTGTTTCATAGTCCGTTGTGATTTCAAACAATTCCATACCATCTCCATCCACAATATTGTATGTGACTAAGCCATTTTCTCCAATGTCTGGGTCTTTAGCCTTCACTCTTCCTACTTCCTCCCCAGGGACAGCTGCTTCTGACACAGACATCTGGTATACGCCTAGAAGAAGACATCTATTTTTATTTTCCCTTTTATTTGGCAGTTGTAAGACTACAGATTTCATTGAATCCCCATAAATTTCTCAAAGGGGTTGAAATTGAATTTTCTACTGATTGAAGACATGAAAGAAGTGAATGGATGGGCAGAAGATCCCACACGGCCTGCTTGTCAAAAGAATGTGTTCCACAAAGAGTGGGGAGTAATATTGGGGTCCAGGGTGAAATGGCGGGGTCACCTGCCATATGTGAGGGAGGAGAACAATGCTCTGTTACATTTCCCAGCAGCAAATGATGGAAACCACACATGTCTTCATATAGTCAAGGAGCCAAGACTTCTTTTCATGTCTTCACGATTGTTTATGAGTCAATTCTGGGGCTAGCTATGTGCCCAGGAAAAAAAAAATCCTTCTCTGTTTGAAAGCCATCAACAGTTCCATCTTCATGTTAAAATCAAATGCAACTCTGTCCTTCAAAGTCATGCCCTGTCTAACCCTATGTTGACGCTTCTCTTTCCTCACTTCCTTTACCACGAGGTCAAGCGCTACCTTCTCCGGGAAGCTTTCCTACAGTGTGGCCCTTCCATACGGATTTATTTAATATTTAGTGTGAACCTAATAGTCTGCATGCCAGGCACTCCCCCAGCCCCAGGAAACTGTTTTGTTGAGTTGTTTTGTTTACTACTGAACAAAAGGATCAAGATTCCTCCCTTAATGAAGTACAGTAAAGAGAAGAAATAAAAACAAACGTATCCATACTCTGATGTCATTGCTAACAAGAATTAAAATAAAGTAGGGTAAGGGGTAAATGGTCATGAGAGCGTGTGTGTATGGTTGTATGTGTAAGTGTATGATTGTGTGTAAGTGTGACAGTGTGTATATAAATTTGTGTGTGAGTGTGAGTGGCTGTGATTGATTGTGTGTGCATGGATATGTTGTGCAAGAGTGAAAGAGTGTGTATGAATGTGAGCTATGTGTGTATTTGTGTGACTATATGTATGTGTGTGAGTCAATGTGTATGCTTGTGTTAAACATGCATGGGTGAGAAGGAGAAACAGAGAGAAACCAATTTGGAATAATGTTGTAGGAAGGAGAACACATTCTTCAGAAGAAGGAATCTAAAGGGACCAAACAAGAAAATTGTGTGAAAATTTGCAAGAATAAATTACAGGCCAAGGGGAGAGCAAATGGTAAAAAATAAAACCCCTGAGCTGGGAACATCCTGAATACATACAGAACAGCAAGAGGGCAAATGTGGCTGGACCCTTCTGGAAAGAGATAAGGGCATGCAGGTAGGTTGAGGTGCAAATGTGTAAAAAAGGCATTGCAGGAGACGGAAAAGACTTCGAGTTTTGTTTAAACTTGGGGAAACCACTGGAAGCTTTTCAGTAGGGAAGTGAGATTTGACATTATCTTATTTGTTTTTCGTATTTAAAAAATACTCTGCGTGAGACAAAATATAGAGAAACAAGGGTTGGAAATCTTGCTGCTATCACTTCCAAGCTAAGTGGTCTTGGGCAAGTTCCTTCCCCTCCAGACGCTTTAATTTCCTCTTGCATAGATTTTATCAGTTCCAGTACTCTGTCGGTATTCATCTATGTTACTTGGCTTTGGAACGTTCGCTTGGACCTATATTCCACTTAATCTCACCGCGCCTTCTGTATTAAAGGGCAAGAGGGCGACAGGAGTCTCTCTGTGAGTAACTACTTAAATTTCTACGAAGGTCTGAGAAACCTGTCCTGAGCTGATTTTCCCTAAATTTCTTTCAGCTTCATGGATGTGGAGCTGGTAAAACGGTACAGTAACAACATAACTTGACTATGGGCTTGCCCGTGACCAAGGGCACCGACGGCTGCCTGCTAATAATTCTGCCTGACCTTTTCCTTCCAGCGCACCAGGCAATCTTACAGGGTGGATAATGGAGCATGCAGCTTCCAGGAGGCTGAGCCTTAAGCTTATTGAGGATGCTGAACTCGTGCCTGACCAGGCAAAGCAGTCTTTCCCTTGTGTTGACTGCTGCCTTTGGGTTCCTTCATGTACCCACGGTATCTTCCTGGGGACGTACTTAGTTGTATTCCTTGTTCTCTCATTTGCAGAAAGTGCCATCTCTCTGGTAATAAACTCACAGACTCTAATGAAAAAGATACTTGCATGGTGAACCTTCCTTGTACTAGCACAGCACCAGCTTCCTCATGATCATACTGTACCTTTGCATACACCTGTACGTGCATAAACAGATCTGTGTTCAAGTTATGACTGTGCCACATTCCTTGGGCAACTTACTGCGCTTTTCACGAAAGCCAATTTTATCTATAAAACATAGGCTCTTGTACAGATTTACAATAGGAATGACTATTCGTTAGATGATGGTAGTTGTTGTAATGATGATTATTAATAACAACTCTTCAAAATCATTTTTCTTTTAATTCTCTCAGCAATTCTATAAATTTTGTAGAACAGCCATAATCCCCCAGATGACAAGGGCTAGCATTTGTTGACAACTTATGCCACTAGCTCATTTAGTTCTATCAGCAATCTTGTAATTAGGTACTGTGGAAGATTGCAGTTTTCAAAAATGGCCAAAACATGATCTCCCATCCCACGTGCTTTTCCTCCAATGTGACTTTGACAGTCCTTCCACTGAAAGGTGGAGTCTACATGAACTACACTTAAATTTGGGCGTAGTCTTATGACTGTGGTGGAAATGATTCGATGTGACTTCTGAAGCTAGTTCACAAAAGGCAATGCAGTTTCTGTCTGGAGTCCTCGGAGGTCACACTTTCAGAACCCAGCCATGGAGAGGCCCACACTGGGGAGGAACCAGCAGTCAACACCAACTCGGCAGCCATGGGAGTAAACCATGCTGGAAATGGATCCTCCAGCCCCAGGGGAGCTGTCCCCAGATGACGCTGTGGGGAACAGAGACAAGCTGTCTCCTCCAAGCGTTGCCCAAAGTGCAGACTCATAACACAAATACATGATTATTTTTTTTTTTACCACTAAGGTTTCTAGCAGTTTGTTACATAGTAGCAATTGATAACTGATCCAGGTACTGTTCTATCTGGGTTAGAGGACACTGAGCTAGAGTAAGGTTAATTAATTACTAGATACTTGGTGAAACATCTAGCAAAACAGATTTTCTGTTTCCAGGGTCATAGAACTTTTTATGTCTTCTTTTTCTCCCATTACCTCCACTTCACCTACTTTTTTGTTGTTGTTGTTGTCTTGTTCTTGTTTTTTGTAAGAATGATAAAAAGAGTCCCTAATTTGGGGGATTTTTCTTTCTGAAAGCTGAGTGAAGCAGGAATGGGTTAGAGAAGAGAGAGAGCTGTCTGTGGCACTGTTGAACAGTGAAAGCCAAGCCCACCTACTTACTCTGCGGAAACTTTGGTGGGTTGTCATTGACATCAGTCAGTGTGATGGTCACTTTGGTTGTCCCTGAGAGTCCGCCCATGTGTCCCCCCATGTCCTTGGCCTGGATCACCACGTGGTACTCCTCCTTGGCTTCCCTGTCCATGTTGGGCAGGGCTGTTCTGATGATACCTGCACAGGTGAGCAGGAAACATCACAGATATTCATTTATAATAACATGACAACAACAAAAATGTTTGAGGCACTGGAGAAGCAAAGATGAATTAAACGGCCCATGCTCTCGAGAAGAGTCATTTCAACACGATAATTAGAACCAAAGGAAGCCATTATTATTATGTCTTTTCGAGCAAATAAAAAAAATACTATGTAGCATTAATTTTTATTTGTTTCATATGTTTCACTGTATATGCAAGTAATAACCCCATTTTTCTCAGGTATAAAGACCCTAAAGATTGAAATATCAGAGTGGCCATTGCATGGATACCCATGACTAAACCCAGCAGAAACTTCCCTTAAGTATTCCCACATGCAATTTGTAGAAACATTTCTATTATCCACATTAAGTTTAAAGTAGGAGGCACCTATTTCATGCAATCCATTAAAATGTTAATATTAATTTTTAAAAGAGTAAACCAAATGGGTTACAAATATACATGGCACTTACACAAGCACTTACTGTCCATGACCATCTACCACTGAAAACAAAGATAAATTAGTGATTGCATTCTACAGGGTCCCTGGATCCTGGCATGTGATTTGTAGGCTCACTTAAATCTTTGAGGAACATTTGGAAGCTTTTTCTCTCTGTGGACATGGTAACATTTATAAGAGAAATATAAACAGAGCACTGTGGAAACCTTAGTCCTCATCACTGTCTTCCTCCACAATATACGTGTGTTTCTGAGCAAGACCCTTGAACTCATTTTCCTTATCTGTTAAATAATTTAGGAGATTAAGAGTCAAATTTGGTCTAAAATCAGTGACACAGTCTGGTTTTTGTTTTGGTCATTATATTCATATTTATTCACTGTTTTGGTTTGCCCTCTATTTTCTCTAAGGCATTTGCAGAGCCTTCTTTCATAGATGCCAGTGGGCACCGGGGAGCCATCAGCACAGCAGAGGAGACAGGAGATGAGCTGCCTCCTGAACATACCCAAATAGTAACAGTCGCCCCTGACATCCCACCTGCACAGTGGGCGTCAGAACATGCTTTGAGAGCTGCCAGTTTTTATACCAGGACCTAAGTTCTATGGTCTCTTAATTTGATCCACAGTCCAAGAACTTTCTGACACTAAAGTTGAATTTTCAGATTGTATCTGTTGTTGTGACACTGTAAAATATGGGCAGGAACAATAATAAAAGTTTCACTGAATGCTAGCTATAGGGCAGGCACATGCCTAGTGTCTAATCCTCACACTAACTGGAACGTGGCCCTCTTTACTCCATTTTATATTTGAGAAAACTGGAAATCTACAGAGTTTAGTGAGCAGGCTTGGCCTCCTTATTCACAATGTGTCACAAATGACAGGGACATTCCACTGTACCTGTCTGTGCTTCCACTGAGAAGTAGGGTTGTCCTTCGAGGATGCTGTACACCAACTTGGCGCTATTGCCATAGGTGGGGTCATCCGCATCGGAAGCTGTCACCTGGATTACTGACGTTCCTTAAAAGTGGAATAAATTAATTAGCAACATCCCCTCAGCTTTTCAAATTATATTTTTATTTACAAAGTATCATTTTAAAATTAAGCCCTGAAGAAGTCCCCATAATAATTCAACATGCTCTCACTTCCCTGGAGTTGAGATGCAAAACAATCTTCATTCTTCCTTTCTTTCCTTCCTTCCCTCCCTCCTTTCTTGCTTCCTTCTTTTCTTTTGAATTTGCATACTTTAAAAATAGACTTTCTATATTCATAGTACATCTTCCTATGCTTGGAGGTTAAAATAATAATGTGAACATTATTGCAAAAACATTTTAAAATCCAGGTAATCGAAATGTTCAGTATATCAAATAATTAAATAAAAATCTTCCCAAAGAGTATAATAAATAATAATTAATGATAAATTGCTTTTCATGAAAGGACAGAGTGCAATCTTCCATCTGTAACATAGCAATAAATACATCATTTTATTGTTGCTTTGCATGTAATAAAATTGCTGCTAATGCTACATTTTAATTAATTTATGGCTATAAATATTGTGCAGAATGTTGTTCCCTACTGGCATGAAAATTGCATCTTCCCACCTTGAACGGGTCTGATAGCCAAAGAACAGAAACCACCAATAGACATCTGGTGAGACCTAAGGGGTGCATTCATGAGTCAGAATGAAGGGCAACCAGGGAATTGAAGAAAGATGGGGTTTTGTTTTTCCTAAAAACAACCATCTCTGTTCCTGGCTGGTCACAAGGGACAAGTATTTGGAATATGGTGTGTTGGGCTTCAGAGAGGGGAGTGAAGAGGTGGAAGAGGAAAACCAGTAATTATTAAATGTCTCTGTGCCAGACATTGGGGCACATTCCATGTATTCTGCCAGCATCCTTCTACTGAGTATTTTTTATAATACATCCACCGTACTTGTGAGAAATCGAGTGTGAGAGGTATGGAATTTTGCAAATGTATTTCACAAAGTTGGTTATTGCCAGAGTCCAGAGCCTAACCCTGATCCAGCAAGCCACAAAACTCAAGTTCTTTCTGTGACATTTTCAGCAGAGGGACAAGGTTCTAGGTGGGAGCAAGGGAGCCAGTTCATACAGCCTCCGGTCATCTCTTAATTTATAGCGCTGTCAGTGATTTCTGTGCGGTGTAAAAGCGAATCTCACTTTTTTCTAGTTACTCTTCTATAACTCATTATCTCATAGAAATAGTCTTCTTTGAGCTTTTCCCATGTGTCAGGCGCTATTCTATAAGGAGAATATCATTGTGGCAAAGTTAGGGAAATTATTCAATTTTCATGCTTAATTTACTTATAGAACTCTACTAAGTGCTTTTCAACTCTTTGTATTTTACGTCTATTTGATTTAACCCCTCATCGTAGGGTTAAATAAGGATAATCATACATTATCCTTATTTTTATAGATGAGAAAATGAAAACTTAGAAAGAAGTCAGAAGTCATTGGTGTTTCCATGGGGGGTCAGGAGTGCAGCCAGGACTCACAGCACTGTCCAACGGCAAAGACGATACTCTCATGTGCTGTAACAGGAGGTCTGGGTGTTATCCCTAAACATCCATGAGCCCCCAAAGGTGAGAACAGTGAAAATTCCTCTGGATTATTCTTTTTAATGACTTGCCTTTCCACCCCATTCTCCCCACCCCAATTCCTGACACTGCTGTCTCTTATATATGGATTTATTTGATGTCTGTTTTTTCTCATCAGAATCCACATGTGAGTACGGAGACACTGAGGACTGGGCAGGGAAAAAGGGAAGACATGAAGGTGGGAAATGCCTCCGCCTGGCTCTCATAAAGTATGAACAGAACTTCACTTTAGCTGGAGGAGCAGTACCCTGTTTTCTGGCATCAAAGGCTTTATATTAGCACATCGGAAGGATCTTAGGGTTCTAGGGTCACATCTAACTTTCTTGAGTAGGTTGATTCCCAGACTTGGTGCTTGGTTTTCTCGTCTGTAAAATAGGTGGTCTGTCCCTGACGATTTTGAAATTCATTTGAGCTCTAAATCTCTTCTAACCCGACTCATTCCCTGATCAGAACAGTTCTGCTCACCGTCTGAAACACAAAATTTTCTTAATATGAGGAATGTTTCCCAAAAGACCACAACTATGTGCATTCTATAAAGCCAAATGTAAGTTTTTGCCAGGAGAAGGTGGCTAGTCGAAGAAATCCTTCAGAAAATCATCCTTTAGCAATGCAGCACGTCTTGAAGCATGTTGAAAAGATATACCTCCTTCTGAATTAATAGATGGTGACATAATGTTGTGGTTAAATGTGCATTCTGGGTCCACTTAACAGCTCAGATGACCCCGTGTAAATTAGTTAAACTGTTTCTGGCTTGGGTTTTCCATCTGTTAAATATGACAAATTGGAACTACCTCACTGCAAAGATTAATCATTGCAAAAATTAAATAAAATAGTGCATGCAAGTCCTTCGTTACCATGATGTCTATATGCAACAAATATCACTGCTGTTATTACTTATAGAACACGAATATGTCCTAGTGATTGAATGCATTATCTCTAATCCTACAAGACCAGAAATTATTATTCCCATTTCACAGAGGAGAAAACCAAGGCTTAGAGATTAGATGTAACTGGCTCCAATTCACACAGCTGATAAGCATAAAAGCCATGATTACCGAGATTGAATCAAGTCCTTCCCATTCTTCCACTCTTCCTCATATTTTATACGCTTAGATTTAAAAACCTCAAGTCCATTTTAAATATTTGAACTTCAGCTACATAAATTAATTTTTTTTTTTTTTATTTCACCATGGAAGATACAGAATAGGTTCCACTTCCTGATTTGGGAATATGGGCATTGGTGCACCCTCCGCACAAAGGCCAGGCTTGGAAGTGGAGCAGGTCTCCCTCAGTGTACGCACCCACATTGGACCTCTCAGGCACGTTGGCATGATAGGTCTCGTGCAGGAACTCCGGAGGGTTGTCATTAATGTCCTGGACTTTGACGATGAATTCCGATGGCGGCTCCAGTGGCCGATTGGTGTCCCTGTCCACTGCCTGAGCCATTAGCGTGTACTGGGCTCTCTCCTCTCGATCCAATGTCTTGGTGGCATGAATGTTCCCTGATTTGTCATCAATCACAAAAATGGTTCCAGCTCCTTCACCTGAGAGAATGTATTTAATGTTCCCATCACCAGAGTCAATATCCGAATGAAGCTAGGGAAAGAGAAATGGAGATTTGTGATTCCATGAGGGATGCAGTGGGGACACAGAGACTCACTTATAAGCTGACTGCAACAACACGCTGCACAGACACAGACACACACACACACACATCCCAAGAGGGAGATCTTTTCACCCACATTTTACAAATGAAGAAATGAAATCTTAGAGACGGTTATTGACTTGGCCAAGGTTGCACATCCGGGGAACAGTGAAGCCAGAGTTCAAAAATATTTTTTCAATTATAAGATGCATGTTCCCCCTCCACCTCTCTTCATATATGTGCACACATACAAAATATATACACATATACATATCTGTCTGAAAGAAATGAATGCATATTTTCTAAAAACATAAACAAGCATTTATGCAATAAGGAAGTCTCCCTGTCAATTCTGACAGCCATTCCTTCTTTTCTCTGCTCAGACTGTTGCTGTGACCTGCAGCTTCTGAACCCTCTGAGAGAGATTCTCTTCCACACGTATGAAAGAATGTCTACACAGATACACACGTGCCCTAGTGTATTCTGACACAACGAAGTACCATAGTGCACACATCATTCTCCACCTGGCCACTTTCCTGTAACAATCCGTTCAGGTGGCCCTTCCACATTTGCACTTATAGATCTTCCTCATTCACTGTAAGGATGTTACTATCATTTCTTTTAGCAGTTCTCTTTCAAAGGACACTTAGGCTGTTTCCAGGCTTTTTTTTTTTCTTTTACTACAAATCATTCACTGGATCAGACCTTCCCAGAAGACCTGCTATGTGGCATGCCCGGGATGAGGATGAGGGGATGTGGTCTGTCTGGAAGAAGCGTCTCTTCTAACCGTAAAGGATGGGGTGGGTGGGATGGGTGGAAGGATGTACATGCAATTCCTGAGGCCCCAGAAAGAACCTTTAATATCCTTGAGTTTTTCCCCTCTTTGACAAAACCTAGGAGGTAAGATGATACTCCCCTAAATCCACACTTGTCAGGCCCAAGAAATCATCCAGGCGTCTTAACTACTAAACCTCTGCTTTGCTGCGCTGACTCTGCTCTGTGTTTGCTAACGTGGAACTCCTAAAGACCACATCTGATTCTTCTGTAGCAATAAACTCCTCATCCTCCCTGTTGCTCAACCTCACTTTCTGCAGGTGTCTTCTTAATCTGATTTCCTTGGTCCTCATTATGTCCTTTGTGGGAAGAGGTAAGCATTAATTTCACCGTCCTCTTAGGCTCCAAGAGTAGCCAAGGGGAGAAAAAGCCCTTGGTTCTACCCACTACATAAGAAAGCACACTGAAAACTAAAGAGCTGTATTCAAATGGCATTTAAAATAATAGCAACAATAATTATTATTAATGCCATTTAATATCAATAACGTTAGCACTATTATTTATTACTAATGCCACTTTAATAATATTACTATTTTAATTTCAATTATTACTATGAAAGTAAGGCCTAGAGAGTTTACCCAGAGTCACAAAGCAAGACCGAAGGCAGTGCTTTTTAAATTTTTATAGTGTTTCAATTTCCCAAAAGACATCTAATTGATTTGCAGTGATTCAATGAAACACCAGATATTTCAGCTCAGGGGATACCTGTAGATGCAAATCACTAAGACTATTTGTTTTTGGTCCACAGTGTTTCTTGGGGAGGAAAAAAAGCAAACCTTCCTTCAGCATTTGTCATTCATGACAAGCTATGTTTTGCCCTGAAATTACAGCTAACACATTTCTTATGAATAAGGCAGTGTTTGAGTGAAATATGAAGCTACTCGACGGTCTACAATGGGTGAACAGAATTGCCCCAATCTTCATACAACTTTCCTGAAAGAAGGCAAGATCCCTGCCTCCACCACCATCCTCAGGAAGGCTTTTGTGTGTTTGTCTGTTTTCCCAGCTTCCATACGTGGCAAAAGTTAGCAGCTCAGACTTGTGAATTAGGACAGATAAATAAATAAATAAATGAAATGCTTACTTTAATGGGAATGCCCAGACGTTGACAGTTTCTGGGTACCTTCATAGATTACATGTTAATTTGGCAAGTTTCTGGGAAATTAAACAGATCTATTTCATCATCGGCTAAATAACTGAAAATTTTACAAAACATATTCCTCATTATTGTTTCTACCTGGCTTTCGGGCTTCAAAGTTGGATATAAATTCCCTTTTTTTTCTCTCTAACAAAGATGATCTACACAACAGACAAGGATATTTATTAGGTTCCACACACACATAAAAAAAAAAAAAACAGTTTCGGAAATGATTGAGTGCTATCAAGGGATCCCGTTGCCGTGGCATACACAGCCAGTTCCTAACTGCAAAGACCGATGGCTTCCTTCTCTGCACAGCGCAGCATGACACAGGCTCTGTTTCCTAAAAGCAATCTGAAAGTCCATGGTTTGCCAAGTTCCACTTTTTTAGGGCATCTTAAAGCACTCAACCTTAAATGTCATCCAATCAAAAGTTGTTAGGGAACAAGCCATCTACTCTGTTCCCCTATTTATGGGAAACTATCTCAGCATATTTTAAAAGGAAGACCCACAGGATCCAGCCACTTTATTTCTTTTATTCCCGGACCCAACCTGACATCAGACTCATTCTCATTTGCCTAGCTTTTGAAGATCACATGCTGTGAACTACTCTAGATTTTTCCTTTTTCCCCTCTTCTTTTCCCATGTTCCTTTCTAGGCATGGCCATTGCTTGCTCCGCAGAGATGCTGACATGGCCCTCCAGGTCCTGTGTCTTCTGCAACCCCCTGCATAACACACACACCGCTCCTCATTGAGAAGGTACCCAAGGTAGAAAGTTCTATTTTTGCAGAATGAGACATGCACAGCTCTGTGTATCCTTCAGGCTCCACAGCCCCTGCCATGGCTGGAGTCTCCTCTTCCTCCCTAGACACACATCTCCTCTACTTAGGGGATGCCACATGCCAATTATTTCCTTGTGTTCCCATTTCCCATGTCAACTTCCCTATCTATCTATTTTGGGTATACCTGAATGAAATTCCTTTGGTACATCTTTCAAGAAGCTTTCCCAGCCCTGAACAATATTATTGAGACTCTAACATGAACCTCCTCCACATGTCAATTATGTAAATACAGAGTGCTGTTAAAGACCAACTGAGATAACTTAGTTGGAACACCTGGGGCTCAGAAATAAACACCCCTCAAGTCTACCTTTGCCTCTTTTCCCTTTCATTGGATAATTCTTGCTGATCTTTCAGGTCACAAGGCTATTTTCATGCTTTCCATAAAACCTTCCTTGGACATCCCTCCCAAGTGTTACCATGTAAATCCATAATCGTTTATACTGAATTTCTTCACTATCCTACTTCTCATTTTAGGGTTTTTTTTTTTTTTTTTTTTTTTTTTTGCTTAGTTAAGTTTCTCTTTTTCACCAGATTCTGAACTCTCTGAGGTCAGGAACAATTTTAACCGAGTTTAATTTCCTAGTACTGCACCTGCACATAGTAGGGTTTCAGTTCTTATGCATCTGAGCATGTATCTCCTTTTGGTTTTCATTTCATTATCATCTGAAAAATAGCTTCATGTGTTGCTAAAAATGACAGCAGGCAGTCAGTTTTTCAAAAATATGTTGGCCTCCCTTTCTACACTTGCACGTTTCTGGAGGAGATACACAGAGCACACAGAACCTGGGACCTAAAGCCATCACACTGCGTTTTCCCATCCCCAAGGCAACCACACCCATCCTTATGACAGGCATTGATCCATTGCTTCCAAGCTGGGCTTAGCACCAGGACCGGGGGACACAAGGTTGACACTGTCCCTGATGCAAAGTAGCTTGGGGTCTAGTGAGGGAGACCAATAAATAAATAGATACGTACAATACAAAAAGGAAAGATATGATAAAAGAGTCCAGGGGTGTATGAGAACACAAAGGAGAGGCACCGAAGTTGGGGTTAGGGTGTGGTCAAGGAAATATATCTAGCCGGAGAATAGCTAAATAAATTATGGTTATGTCCATTCAACACGCTATTAAGCAGCCATTAAAAGTGGAGTTTTTATGTTATAGCATTAAGTGGAAAACAGAAGAAACATTCTCAACATGGGTAAGTCTATGAATTGGAAAAAAAAAGTTTGGAAGGATGTATAGACAATGATTTTGGGTTTTTAATGGATGGTCAGATCATTGGAGTTTTCTCGCTTAGATTTTTTTGGGGGCGGGGAGTGGTCCATGCACTACTATTCCAATGGTAGGGACAGAGGACTCAGTCCTGAATGGAAGCAGCCTTACCCTGCCCACCAGCACGGGGTCAGGCCCGGTGTACTCCTCTATCACGAAGAACTGGTTCCAGACCCAGCCCCGCTTGGAGCGCTGCAGCACCTGCCCCTCCTTGCCCTTCTCGTGGTGCCCGTGGAAGGAGGGCCGCAGGTGGCTCCGCCGCTCCGTGGTGAAGGCCTGGCTGTGGCACAGCATGCCCAGGCACACCAGGGCGGCTTGTAAACAGTAGTTCTCCTTCATTTTTGGTTACGTGGTAGGCACAGGAGAATGCAGCTGTCACCCCTTCCACCAACCCTGTGGTGGTCTTCCCGAGGGCGGCCTCCCAGACGCGTCACGCAGACCTCTCCTGGAACGGAATGTCTCTGCTCGCTGAGCTCATCACGTCAGAGCTGCCCACTTCCCCAGTCGGCTTCTGCAAGCAGAGAGAGGGGTTAGGTTAGCTGTGAGCTCTGTCCCCACGTCATGTCCTTCTGTTCAGCAAAGCTTCAGGTCTGAGTGTCAGCTTTACCATCTGGCAGCTAGGGACTTTGGGGACACCAACTGACATCTTTGAGCTCAGTTTGCTCATTGACAAAAGGGGGTAAGAGACATACCCAAGCTTGTCACAGGGATTAAGTGAGTAATGCATGTGAGTCTCTTAGCACAATGCCTGGTACGTAGGAAGCACTCTATATTTATCTGTTATTATAATTGATCAAAACTGTGTTTGGATACATTTTGTAATAGAAAAACTTAGGTCATTATGGGAGATCAGAAGAGGAACATATAAGCCACGCTGGGGATGACAGAGGGCAGGGCAGTTCAGAGAGAAGACGGATGTCTTGGCTCCATCCTGAAGCAAGGTTGCTGTAATAAGAAGGGAGAGGATGGGATTCCTTCCACACATAAGGAACCACATGTCCCAAAGCCCAGAGGTGGTCAAAAGCACAGCATGCCCTAAGACCTCTGCATGACCATAACGAAGAAAGAGGGAAGGAAGGCAATGGACCCTGCTGGAGGAGGGACACACAGGCAGATCCCAAGAAACTACTGATGGCCACTGAAACATTTACAGGAGAAATAACAGGTCAAGTTCTCTTGGGTGACTCAGTTAAGGCTGTCTCATCAATTCAAGGAGAAAGATTTGCTGTTGTCTGGTCAGAGATGCACCTAAGAAGCCGAAGATCCTACTTTAGCCTGGCACTGTCACAAAGGATGCTTTACGAGCACTCTCTAACCAGGAGAAGCAAAATAAAATACAAAAGCCTGCCCCACCAACTGGCCCAGAGGTCTTATTTCCAGCATTCCTCTGTGACTCAGCTATTCCGCAAGTATAAGGATGAGCTACTACCACCTCTTGCCTTTCTCCACTCCTTACAAGTTTCTGACGTACAGGCAACCCCGACCTCTCTCCAGCACTCTGGTTCTTGTCTCCTGTCCTTAACTCCTACCTCAGGTTCTACTCTTCTTCATTGGACTTTGTCCTTCCGACACTGTGAACTTTATTCTTCCCAAAGGAACTTCCCTGGCTTGCTCTCCTCACTTTGAACCCACATTGTTTTCTGGAGAAACATCTTCTCCCTTGAGTACCACCCAGACCCCAGGTGGAGTCCTACCTCCCAGAACTAGACAACCTCACCATCACCCCACCACCAATGTGAGGGGACCTCAGAAAGTTGTTACACAGGATGATGGCACGTCCATATGGAGGATGACATTTTGTTTCAGCACTGGATCTAAATGAAACTAGAAAGCTTACTGAGCATTGTAGGCATAACTGTCATCACCTAATTCATTGCCATCTGGTTTGCATAAAATGGGGCAGGGAAGAGGGGAGCAGCAAGGAGGGAACATAGAACTTGGCATCCATCGTGGAAGGTACCTAGACTTGGAGATCAGATAGACCTGGATCAGAATACCCCTCCCATATCTTACAATCTAGCTGACTTTGGGCATCTCAGGCAGTCACTCTGAGCCTCTGTGGTCTCATGTGAACAATGAGGATGATCACAGCTGTTTCACCCCTATAGGGCTGAACACAGAGTGGGGAAGTGCCTGTGTACCGGGTTTCTTCCTCTGTTCCAGAGCTCCTACAATCCACGCCTACAGGTCTCACGCAGCAAAAAAATGTGTTCTTGCCTTTCCGATGGAAATGCCTAGAAGAGGGTGACGAGGTGCTTTCTCCAAGAGAGGAACTGAGGAACAAGAGTTACTTGGGATACCATAGCCATCTGGCCTTAGCAGTCTAGAAAATAACATAATTGGTGGAATCTTAATTTGTTGGTGCAGATCTCTTCCTTTCTAATGGGCTCTGACTTTGCCCACCAAAGCCTTTCTGTTTCCTTTGTAATATGGCAAAATGGTATCTGGGGAGGCCACGGATGCGCAGTTAATTCCTGGTGTCTGCCGCTGTCCTCAATAACACTTTGTAATGGTATTATGTTAGTCTCTTTTCAAGGAATAGGCAGTTTAAACCTTTAGTACCGGTTGCAGATGACACTTTGGGATATGTAAAAGGCTATGTGGAAGAGAGAGAAAAAGATTAGAAAGGCAGTGTCATCGTTTAACAGCCTCACCCTCAGACTGGGGCACTTTAATAATACATCAAATGCTGCTTCTAGCAAGTGAAAGTGACTATGTTGAAAGAGCACATAGAGGGCTCCAGGAGGGGTTAGATCCTAAAATGAGGCAATGGGAAGCAATGGGAAGATTTCTGGGCTCCAGATTTTATCATGAAATTTACCACTAACTTATCATGGGACCGCATTGGCTCTCTTCTTGGTGGGTCTGTCTCACTGTCTATAAAATGAAGTCCTTGGGTGAAATTGTCTACAAGGGGCTTCCGGCTTTATATTCATGGTTAGGTTTTGGTGAGCGATTAGGGGGTATTTCTTCTGATTCACACACTGTCTCCAAATCAGACTGGAAGCTTCTTAATGGGAGTGATTATATCTTATTCATAATTATATGTCTGGCACCTGAGCTCAAAGCAGACCTTCAATAAAATTTGAATGTATGATTTGAGCCACAACCTGCAAACTTGACAATGCCTCTATAGAAACTCAAGAAGAAGAAAGAGGAAGGAAAGAACATATGGTGCGGCAAGATCCCTGCCCATCTTGCACCATGCCAAGTATTAAGCCTTTACTCACACGGCGATAAATTATTCTTGCATACAAACTGTGAAGTGTATTTGGAAGAAAGAGTTTAATTAAAGTTGATATTTCTGCACCTCTTTCTTCTGGCTGCCATTTTGCTGTAAAGCACAATTATTTCTGACACTAGAAGTGTTGAAACTAGATGACAACTTTTTTTTTCCCTTTATAAAAAAAAATTTCAAGCTTAATACTAATGAATTTAAGAGTTTCCACATGATCAATAAATGGTAAGCTTCACTCTTTGTTATAAAGATGAAATTATTAATTTTCTTCTGTTAGAAGGAATAGCAAAACAAACTTGTCTTTAAGAGAAATGACTCATTATTTTTACAACCAATTATTTTAAACAGATGACAACTTTACTTACAAAAAACAGATAAGCAAAGAAAAATCTAAAAGAAACTATATTTTAACTCCATTCTGCACCTCTGCTTTTTGACTTTTGGTTGTTTTTATCTTTTTATACTATCTATCTCTTAAAAAGTTGTTGTAGTTATTATTTTTGATAAGTTTGCATTTAAGTCTTCCTACTCAAGATGTAAATGGTTTATATATCACAATCGCAGCAGAGTATTGTGTATTTGTGTACTTACTGTTACCGGTTAATTTTATACCTTCAGATGATTTCTTGTTGTTCATTAATGTCCTTTTCTTCCAGACTGAAGAATGCCTTTTAGCATTTCTTGTAGGAAAGGTCTGGTGTTAAAGAGATCCGTTGGTTTTATTTCTCCTTCATGTTTGAAGGGTATTTTTTCTGGATATAATATTCTAGGGTTAGGCTTTTTTCCTTCAGCACTTTGAATATGTCCTGCCATTCTCTCCTGGCCTGTAAGGCTTCCACTGAGAAGTCTGCTGCCAAATCTACTGAATCTCCTTTGTATCTTAGTACTTTTTTTTCCTTTTTTCTTGCTTCCCTTAGGACCTTTTCTTTATCTGTGACCCTTGGGAGCTTGACTGTTAAACTCCTTAAGGTAGTCTTGTTTGGGTTAAATCTGCTTGTGTTCTGCGACCTTCTTGTATGTGAACATCACTATCTTTCTCTAGGTTTGGAAAGTTCTCTGTGATTATTTCTTTGAATAAACTTTCTACCTCCCTCTCTCTCTCTCTCTCTCTCTCTCTCTCTCTCTCTCTCCCACCTCTTTTAAGGCCAATAACTCTTAGATTTGCCCTTTCGAGGCTATTTTCTAGATCTCGTAGGCATGCTTCATTCTTTTTCATTTATTTTTCTTTTTTCTGTTCTGAGAGTGTATTTTCAAATAGCCTATCTTCAAGCTCACTAATTCTTTCTTCTGCTTGATCAATTCTGCTGTTGAGAGACTCCGATGCATTTTTTAATTTGCCAATTGAATTTTTCAGCTCCAGAATTTCTGCTTTTTTCTTATCATTTTAAATCTCTTTGTTCAATTTCTCTGGTAGGCTTCTAAATTCTTTCTCTGTGTTGTCCTGGAGTTCACTGAGCTTCTTCAGAACAGCTATTTTGAATTTTTTTGTCTGAAAGGTCACATATCTCTGTCACTTCAGGATTGGCCACTGGTACCTTATTTAGTTCTTTTGGTAAAATCATGTTTTCTTGGATATTATTGATGCTTGTGGATGTTCATTGATGTCTGGGCATTGATCAGTTAGGTATTTATTCTAATATTTGCAGACTGGGCTTGTTTGAACCTATCCTTCCTGAGAAGGCTTTCCAGATACTCAAAGGGAATTGAGTTTCATGATCTAAGTCTTTGGTCACTGCAGCTGTATCAGCACTGGGGTTGCCCCAAGCCCAGTAATGCTGTGACTCTTGCAGACTCCAGATGGTACCACCTTGGTGGACTTATGCAATATATGGGAAAATTCCCTGGATTACCAGGTAAAGTCTCTCACTCTTTTCCCTCACTTTCTGTGCTGTGTTGCTGGAGTTGGGAGAGGAGTGACATGACCACTCCCTTGTGGCCACTGCAGCTAGGACTGTGCCAGGTCACACCTGAAGCCAGCCCAGTCTAACCCACAGCCCATGGGGACTGTTGCCAGGTTACCTCTGATGTTTATTCAAAGCCCAAGGACTCTTTAGTCAGCAGGAGGTGAATCTTACCAGGACTGGGTCCTTCCCTTCAGGGCAGTATGTTCCCTTCTGGCCCAGGGTGGATCCAGAAATGCCATCCAGGGACTACAGCCTGGACTCAGGGACTCCAGGAGTCTACTTGGTACTTTATTTTACTGTGGCTGGGCTGGTAGCCAAGTTGCAAAACATCCTCTGAACTCTTCCCTTTCCTTTCCCCAAGTGGAAGAAGACTCCCTGAGCCACACTGCCTGGACTAGGGGAGTGGTGACACAGGCCACAGCCACTGTGTCTCACTGGGTCACATGCACCCCAAGTCACTGGCTCCAAGCCAGCACAGCCACAAGACTTGCCCAAGGACTGTCGTCTTTGTGGCCTGAGAGCTTTACAAATTTATTCTAGGCCCCAAGACCCTTTTTGTCAGCCAGTGGTGAGGTTAGCCAGAACTCAGATTTCTACTATGGGGGCAGAGGATTTCCCTCTGGCTGGGCTAGTCTAAATGCTCCCTCCGTGGGCTCCAGCAGAATGCTGCCCTGCACTGTGCTCCCCTGTGCCAGGATGGCCCTGAGTTCCAATGCAAAGTCCCACAATCACTTCACTCTCCCTCCCCCAGGGCACACAGAGTCGCTCTCCACCCAGCCCTGCCAGGGGATGGGAAGGGATGGTGTAGGCAATGCAAGACTATCTTTTCTGCCCTCTTCAGCATCTCTTTCCTTGATACAATGTTAAAATCAGGTACTGCGTGTGATCATTCACCCGATTTTTTATTTTTCTGAAGGTGTTTTCTTGGATGGATAGTTACTGAATTTGGTATTCGTGAGGAGGAATGATGGCTGGAGGAAGTTTCTATTCAGCCATCTTGCTCCATCCACCCTATTTTAAGTGTTTATATCAGTATATGTAATATATGAAGTTATTTTAATGATTAATCTTATGTAGGTATAAGATGCATTTTAAGACAATATTTTTAACTTAGTCACTTTCAGAATAAAAAATTTTTTTAGCAAATGTTTTTTCTAGCTACTGTTCTAAAACTCTACACGTAGTAACTCGTCTATTAATTTCTAAAACAACCTTATGAATAGGGACCATGAATATGCTTATTTTTAAAGATGATGAAACTGAGGCCAAGATAAATTAAGCAATTTGTATAAGATTAGGTTTCTGGTAAATAGCATTGCTGAGATGTGAACCCACACCATCTGGCCCTAGAGCCTGTGTTCTTGACCAGTGAACAGTATCAACTCTTGCCACATATTTGTGTCTCAAGTTCATAAAGAAATGATATGGACACTAATAAAAATGATAACCTAGAAGCCACTTGAATGTGGGAAGTAAACTAACATTGGAATTCAGTGCATACTAACAATAAGGCTATGATGAAAATATTAATAACAGTTAACATTTGTCTGGTGTTATCTGCCTAACATTCTTGGAGGTGCTTTCTGTGAGATGAGTCATCAAATATTCACAATGACCCTACAAAGTAGTATTATTGTTGTTTCCACTTCACAGGTAAGTAATTGGATGCACACAGAGTTTAAGTAGCTTGCCCAAGGTTACAGAGCCAGCAAGTGGAGAAGCTGGGATTGGACCCTGAATGTTTGGTTCCAGAATCTGTTTCCCCATCTCCTACAATTCTGATGCTGTTTCTCGAAGACACAGCTGCAGGTCAAATTTACACGCATTTCTCCATATACACACAATAGACTTCTAATGATGATAATTAAATTTTAGCAGTATTAGGGGTAGAGAGGGTAGAGTGTGATAAAAAAGAATACTAACCAAACCAAGAAGAGAAAGAAAAAGCCTTTTATAGCAATGACCAAAGTGAAGATGAACAAGAAGTAATTATATCGGTCCATCAATAACCATCAATAGCATATAGTACGAGAGGGTCCTCAAACAACACATTACACAAAAGTTAATCTTTGCTTTTTATTTTTAAACTCCTGTTTCAAAATTTCTAAATATGTGGGTTAAAAAAGATGTAACCAGAGAATTTTTTTTTAAAAGAAATGCTTCTTCTAGTATCTACAGAATTGATTGATGTATTCAGTGGTAGAGACTTCGCAGGAACTTCACATGAAAATTAATAGGAGGCCGCCCTCCTAAGAAGACCTTGTCGTTGGTAATAATTAGGGAAATATGTCAATGTTCTAATTGGTTTTAATAAAGACTCCCCAAGGCAGTTCTTGAACAATCCCTCCATTAAAGCATTTTTTAGGAGTATGCCAGGATGCCTAAGCATTGGGGTTCCACTAAAACATATAGGAGGATTTTATTTTATGATGGGAGCATATTGCTTGGAGGGAAAAATAAATGTTGTTGAAAGTCACAGGAGTAATAACATGACAGGAAAATGGATTTGCAAAGTCACCAGCTCTAAGGGGAAGGCTCACCCCTCTATCTTGAGAGCAGATAGCCTGTCATAAGCTACCAAGCCTTGAGCATAAAACTCTCTTGCTGTGCCTGCTTTTGTCTCCGTAAAAGAAAATGACATATACGGGTGTTTAAGTATATTTGGACTCCTGCTGGAAATTGTTATCGGGCAGAGAAAGAAAGACGAAAATGCTTAGCAGAAAGCAGGTGGATTTGGTTTTTCAGCTCTCTCCTACCCACGGAGCTAGAAGGATCAGACAGGCTGACCTGTTCTTTTCATTTCCAGGTAGCTAATTTACAGTTGAAGACAGGTTATCATTACATTAAGAATATTACCAAGGCCCACATCAGAACTCAAAACCCCATTCTGTATCTGCAAAGTTCCCTTGTTGGTGAGCTCAGGGGCTCTGGTCTCCCCGTTAACAAACACAGCTTTGTAACCAATGAGATTCTATTATGCAAATTAATTCAAGCATATTTTATCCCCCGTTCAGATCTCATCACTCTGCACTGAGCTGGTCTCTCGTTTCAAATCAAATCACAGGAATTATGCCATGTTGGTGGAAATCATAGAGAACTGGGGAGAGGAAGCATTAACAAGAATTATTGAATCACAATTCTTCCCTGATTTCTACACTTGGAGCAAGGCATATGCTTGGGGTAATCACTTCTTCTCAGGTGCAAAAATACACAGTGGAGACTACACAAGGGTTATTATATATGTTGCTTCCACTCTCCAACACCAAATTCAAATGTTAAAGTACACAGCAAAGAAGGGCCCTTATCAATGATCACAACGTCCTCTAAAGGTGAGTGGAAATTGCTCCAATGTAGGTCTGATTCTTTGCTTCTGGAGAAATTGAGAGGCACAGAAGTTCAGCTGTGGAAGTGAAAAAGTCATTCACCACCCGGGTTTTAGGCAAACCTGGGTCCAAATCCTGGTTCCATTACTCATGGGCTACATAAAATTAAAAAAAAAAAAGTAGGTACTGTTCTTGGCCAGGCACTTGAGTTTTCTAGTGCCAGGTAGTATTCTCAGGGCTTGGTTGACACCATTTTATTACTTTTCACCACCACTGTATGTAAATATCACTCAGATTTTATCTAAGAGGAAGCAGAGTCATTTAATAACTCACCCAAGTGCACCCTAAATCATTGACAATACTGCAATTCAAATTCAAGTCTACATGACAGTAGAACCCATCCTTGGCTTTGGACTATTTTATCTGGCTCCCAAACTCTGAGAATCCATGTTCATAATCTTCAGATTGCATGATCTACCTCCGAGGATCATCTCAGCTCCAAAATTATATTTGATATTGAAAATAATCTTTGTTAGATGTGAATTCCATTTACTTTTTTAAGGATATACAATCAGGCTTTATATTCTTAGGGTCTCATGGCCAGAAAGTATTATAGGAATCCATCTCAAGGCCCCAGATCTTAAACTTGTAATCATTCGGTGATTATTTATCTCTTTAAGTAATTAAATCATCTTCAAATGATAAGATGGTTAAGTAGAACGTGTACAATGAAGAACTTATTATTTGTGCTCTGCTCAATCCTTAAGACAGTCTTTTTCTCACTATAATATTTTTAAATGTTAATCATTAAGATGAATAAAATATATCAACACATACAGGAAATAACGCTGTCAGCAGTGTCATCTCTGACTATGAATAAATGTTCTATATGAATGTGTAGAAAGAGAGATTTTGTTTTCCATTTTTCTTTTGTATGAGCTAAAATACCTGAGGGAAGATTAGAGCAAAGTGGCAGTGATAAACAGATGCTTAATATAATGTAATGTCATTCCTGGTATCAAAGGCCTACACGTTAACCTCCCTTTGGCTCAGAGCAGCAAATACGTATCAAGCTTTCTTTATTTGACTGTTCCATCACTTGGGAATAACTTTTCACAGTTCCAGGCCAGGGTTGGACCCCAGGGATACATAGGTGTCAGTGTACCTCCAATATGTAGACTGCCCTCAACGGTGAGATTGTTGTCTAAGCAGATGAATGATGGTACGATGTGTTCAGCACAAACAGAACTATGTACAAGAGCACAGAGAAATCAGCAACCACACCTCTGCAGATAAATTGTTCACCTATCAGTCCTGTCTCCAGGTACTTGCTACTCCTCTTCCAAGGAAACACCCAGATCCACAGCCTCCCATGCGCATAGCTTCCACTCCTGCTCTGAGCTGTGGATCATTAAACCACACCCAGTCCAATGACAACCAAACCGTAAACCAACCATTGATTGTTTCAACCTGGCTTAAAACAATAAGGAGGGATGAATCAGATTCTTTTGGGAATGTGAATGAAAGAAAATAGGAATCTTTGCAGTTAGTGGGGGAACTGAAATAGGAAGGTTATGAAGCACCAGGAAAACCAGAGTAGCCACAGAGTGACATCTGATGGCCAACGTTTCGGTGAAATCAAGGCTTTGAGAGAGCCAGTTAGAAAGCAAAGAGAAACAGGTATGTTCTCTGTCCCTGAGTCATGTAAACGTCGGAAGGTATGGCCCATTCACTTCTCTATAAAGATTTTGATAATCAAGGACTGGCCTCCAGCTGCTGTCTCCTGGGGCCAGCCCTACTGATCTGATGTTCTTGAATTTCTATGAGGTCTCCTGCAAAGCCTTATCCATTGGATGACAATAAGCCTCCTACACATGACCTAACTTGAGTGATTTCTTTTGTTACCAAAACAACAAACCTAGCAAAAGCTATGATACTCAAGAGGAAGACTTTAGGTATTTCTTCTGGTCACGGCTGAAATACTGTAGCTTGGAGTGGAGATCGCTTGTTCAGATGTAGAAAATGTCTTCTTGGAATTTCCAAGGAAGAGTGAGGCAATAGAAAGAATCTCTAGACCAAAGGTCAAGATACTTGTGTTCTAGTATACGTTCTGCTATTGAACATTCGTGCAACCTTAGGAAAAAAATCCTTCTTCCTCTGGATTAACTAAGTTTCTTCTATAAAACAGGAGGCTAGAAATAGCTTATTAGGGTCTTCCATTTCTGTGGGAATCTGTGAGTCTGTGCTGTGCTGAGACCAGGTAACCTCTCTGGGTTGGAAGTTTTTGTCTCATTTTGAGTGTCTGAGTCCTAGCTGGCAGGACTGCTCTATATGTAACTGCAGGGGGCCCTACTGACACAGAGTATGATGTGAACGGTGCCATCTGGGGCTAGGCAATGTATAGTCCCTGCTAATGTGACAGATCTCGAATCCCAGCATCAGGACTTCACAAGATGGACCCTCAGAATCCATTAAAAATTTCCGGTCAGGAGGAGACCCCTGGGATCTGAGCTGTCAAAGGCGAGAGAGGAGAAACAGAGATGAGCAGTGGCAGCTCTGACAAAATGGTTAAGAGCTTGGGCTCAGGAGTCAGAAGGAGCTGGACGGTTAGAGCTCGAGTTACTACTCACTAGATGTGGGACTCAGCCTCTGCGAACCTCCATGCTGCCAGGCTGGAATGGAAAAAACACTAGGACCAGTCTCAAAGGGGGAGCGCCAAGATGAAAAGGAACGATGCATCCAGAGAAGTTTGCAGAGCACCTGTCATGTGGTGATCATTCAGAAAAATGTACAGTCTGTGAAAGCAGGGGCCTTTGCTGCTCACCACTGTAACCCCGAACATAGTCTGGCGCACAGCAGGTGATTAAGAAGACAAGTTAGGGTCTTGTTAAAGTTCATACATGCAACAAGAATACAGAAATAACACACTGTAAGCCCAGGATAACATGCACCGATACGAAAAAGCACAACCCTCATGAAGGGCCCTAGGACCCCACTGTCTATTAAAGGGAAATAAGAAACCAATATCAGGCCGGGCGCGGTGGTGCATGCCTGTAATCCTAGCTCTCTGGGAGACCGAGGTGGGCGGATTGTTTGAGCTCAGGAGTTCGAGACCAGCCTGAGCAAGAGCGAGACCCCGTCTCTACTAAAAATAGAAAGAAATTAATCGGACAACTAAAAATATATAGAAAAAATTAGCCAGGCATGGTGATGCATGCCTGTAGTCCCAGCTACTCGGGAGGCTGAGGCAGAAGGATCACTTGAGCCCAGGAGTTTGAGGTTGCTGTGAGCTAGGCTGACGCCACGGCACTCTAGCCCGGGCAAAAGAGTGAGACTCTGTCTCAAAAAAAAAAAAAGAAACCAATATTTATAATAGGGACTGTTAAATGCAATGCAATGATGCATGTATTGCATTGCAATGATGGATATATATGAGAGAGATGAGATAAAGTAGAGCAGTGTTGTCCAGTAGAAATACGATGTGAGTCACACATATAATTTTAAATTTTCTAGAAACCACATTTTTAAAAGTTCAAAAAAAAATGGGTGAACTTAATTTTAACAATGTATTTTATTTGACCTGGTATGCTCCAAACTGTAACATTCTAACATATAATCAGTATATAAATTCCCGAGATATTTTACATTTTTTTTTTTTTTTTAATCCTACGTCTTTAAAACCTGGTGTGTATTTTACACTTAAGGCACATCTTGGTTTGGACTAGCCACATTTCAAGAGCTCGCTAGTCCCATGTGGCTAGTGGCTACCATCTGGGACAGCACAGATGTAGAAGATTCTAAAGTATCTCAAGAGAGGAAGGCATGCACTCAAGGGAGACTTCCTGGAGGCAGTGTGAGAGATAATATGGTTCTGAACTAGAAAATTAAGGCTTGGGTGGAGGACAAGGGGCCAATCTAAACATGAGGCAGATGTGGAGGGCTCTGGAAACTGCACCCATTGAGAAGGGTAGAGAATGAGGCAAACCTGAGAGGACAGTGGGAAATGGTCGTGCTGTTCTCAACATCAACAGAAGCCTCTCAAGGAAAAGAGGCTGGTTTGGGAATAAAGAGTATTTGCTTTTAAACATTTTAAGTTTTGTGAAGCCCGTGGACAGATGCTCATGTATAAAGTTCAGAGACGAGTTAGGTTCCAGTGTTCTTCCAAGAGCGGGTGTTATCGTTTCTGTTTCAAGTTTGGACAGTTTGCTGCACAATCCATTCTAGAATCTCAGAATTGAATGACACTCCGGTGACCTTGGGCTATTAGTCCTTCCCTTCCCTAGATCAATGGGACACTGAGATACAGAGATGATAACTTATTCTCAATAAAAGATAAAGTGAGCAAAACCTAAACTCACTTTACAGAGGGAAAAACAAGGAGGGAGGTAGAGGCAACAACAGGGGAAAGATCATTTTTGTAGCATCTACCCTGCCCTCTCTCCCCCAAACCTGGTTTAAAAGCAGTCGTCCCTTTGAAACCATTTCTATGGAAACAACCAGCAGGTTCTAGAAAGGAAAAAAAAAATATTCCTAAGTAAAGGCTGGAAGAGCTCTTCAAAGACTGCCAGTGGAGAACCAGACACTACGGATAACAATCTGCATATTCACCCTGGAATCTGACCTCCTGCAGACAACCACTCTCCACAGTACAGTTTTGTGGAGTATAAACAAGAAGAGAAGGAACGCCCCGAGGCAGCCTTAATAACCAACAAGGGCTTGATGTGGTCTTTTGAAATAGTTACTAAAGCGAGGGCAAAGACAGAACGCCTCGAAATCACCACTGCCAAGAGCCTTCAGAATTCTGAGAAGTCCATCTTGTGACCCCAATCCACTGGGCTCCCCGTGTATCCACCCAGTTTAATCAGAGTGCATGGATGCCACCAAACGAGTGAAGAATGCAGAAAGTCAAGCTGCTTCCAATTATCAGAAGGTTAATTTTTTTTTTTTTTACCAGAGTGTGGGTGGGCTGCGCTAAAGGACTCCATTCTAACATGCCTCCCCAAACCATTCCATCACACTGAGAGCAGACTAAACTCTGCCGCATTTTTAAATGTTTTTTTCTGGATATCTGCATATACCATAAAGGGCCCCCTCCCCGCTTTATTTTTAGAAAGCAGACACCAACAATAGCCTCACAACGATCTCATTGTTGTTTCAAATAATCCAATCTTTGAAACCTAATTCTTTCTTTTCAGGTGCATTAATGTCATTTATCAAAAGTAATGGGATTTTTTTTTAAGTTAAGGATGAAAGAAACGTAATGGGATACAGCAAACTAGTCAAGTGCCTTGCACGTATGCAGAGCATTTTCTGAAACATGTGCTGAACACGCAGACAGGCAGGACTTTCAAAGGCAATATTAAGTGTCTTTTGTGGGTCCCAGATAATATGGCTCACTTAATTAGATTTTCCATAATCCCAGGTTAATCCTATTGTGAATTACAGACGTGAATTTTGTCTCGCCTGACAGAAACATCTATTGCTACAAATGCATTTCTGGAAAAAAATATACCTTATTTTATAAATCATTACCAGAATCATACTTCAAAGTGATCATCTATCTCCTTCCTTTCTCTCCCAGGTAGAAGTGACCATGTCCTTTCCTTTGGATCACACTGTTCTTTTATCAAATTTAATAAGAGCTCTTTCAACAGTTCTTTCCCAGTGATGGTGTCTTCCTCTTCCCCAGGATATATTAAATTCCCTAAGATTGGGATGATAGCTAACTCCTCACTGAATTCCTTGCCACAGGATGCAATGGAATAGAGCTGACATGGTCTTTGCCCTCATGGAGCTTAAAAATCTAGACCAGTGTCTCTCGACCTTGACTATGCATTAGAATCAACTCGGGAGCCTTAAAAATCCCATTGTCCAGGCTTTATTCTAAACCAATTAAAACCCAGGAATCGGTATTCTTGAAGTTCCCTATGTGATTCCAACGTACATCCAAAGTTGAGAACCACTGGTTTAGAGCTATGCTCTGTACTAGGATAGCAATGAGACACATGTGGCTTTTAAAATTTAAATTAAATATTTAGTTCCTCAATGTATTAACCCCATTTCAAATGCTCAGTGGCTATTTCAGTCACTGCAAAAAGTTCTATTAGTCAAGGTCGATCTTAGGTACTAAAAATCCTCCTGTGAAGCATAAACTATCTGTTCAATAAATGAAGGTACACAAAGAACACCACACTGGGCATTCAAAGACCTGCCACTAACTCATTGTGTAATGTCCAATAATCTAGATCTCAGTTTTCCTATCTGTGAAATGAAAGGTTGGGTCACATGGGTGGCTCTCCAAATGCGATCCACAGAATACCCTGAAAAATCAAGGGACGAGGGGCTACAATGGTAGGGACAGGTGAACTTACTTGCCCCCACACTCCACGGCAAACAGAGCAGATAGCTGGATTCGACAAAATTTTTCTTTGAAAAGCAGTTCTGCTGCATTAAAAAAGAAAACAAAAAAAAAACACTTCTGATATCTTGATAACTAACAGACTCCCTGTCTCGGTCCAGCAGCGGGTTAGTAAATTCCTGCTTCAATGCCCATAATCTCCCGGAATAGGGAGGAGGCCTCTGCTCAGGAAACTGTGGGGCCTGAACAAGGGCCCGCTCTGCTGTCAACAGACAACCTACAACTTACTTCCCCTCTCCAAGTCCGTTTTCTCTTAGGGAAAAAAGAACGAACGATGCCTGACCTCCCTCACTGCCAAGTTAATTTGAGGGTCGCATGAGATAATGGATTGGGAAGCTCTTTGTAAAAGCATAATGCGGGCTACACAGGTGAGGAGGAGGAGGGTGAAATGCTGATGGCAGTGGCAACTTAAATTTCTTTGGGCGATTTTCAGAGTTCTGGCTTTTAACCTCTAGTAGCATGGGTTGTAGATAGATGTAAATTATGTTGTTATTACAGAGAGGAGATGTGATTTCTCTCCTTTTCTCTGATAGGGATATAAAATCGGCCAGATACTGCAAATGGGTCCCCTTCGTGTACATGGGCATCTTTTTTTTTGTTTGTTCCAGAACCCAAAGGGATTCTGTAGTGTTTGCTAGGATGTGGACTTCTGCTGTAGCTCTTTGTCTGGGAGACGGTGTGTGTAGTGGGCAGGGTGGGATGTCTGATCCCAGCAAGGAAAGCTGCTACATATGAGACCCACAGCTTGAAAGGGGGTAGAGGCCAGAAGGCCCTCTGCAGAAACTCCTGGGCCTCTCAATTATCCGTGACATGGGATGAGAATGGAGCAATCATGAAAAGGGTACACAAAGCTGTCGGGCAGATGGCCTGAGCTCTCCTGGCCAGTTGAGTTCCAGGAGGCCATCTCATCAAATCACTCATTCTCCATTAACCCCTGCTTGAAACAGCCCGGTCCACGTGTGGGTAGGCCCGTTAGTGAGTTATCATCTACTAATTAGTTTCTTTCTATTGAGCACCTACTACGTGACAGACATTGTGCTACATGTTTTACAACCATTCTTGATAAACTATTTTTTTCTAGCATCTTGATGAGGTCAGTATCACTGCCTCCCCTGCCCAGGTAAGAAAATAAGGGCTTGGAGCACTTCTGTGTGCACTCAGATTAGTTTACATGCCTGGCTAGTGCTCACGATGGAATTTGGAGCTATGCATGGCCCATTTGGAAGCACTTGCCCTTCTACTATCTAACATTGAGCTAAGATCTACTTCTCCGTAATTCTCCCAAATTTTGCTTTCTGGAGACGCTCAGAACTCAGCGAGGCCTTTTTCCACACAGCAACCATTTAAGAAATATTTGTGGAGACAAGGATTTTTGCAATAGTTCTAAGTGCTAAGAATTCAGTGAAACATGTTCTCTGCCCTCAAGGAATTTATAGGTCACTGGGATTTTTAGAGAGTAGGCATTTCCCTAAGGGTCTTACATTCTCTCCCTCAAACATCACCAATTCCTTCAAGGCTTGCTTAGAGCAACCGCCCCCACTCTTCCCCAGATGTTCTCCACCAGCCCCGTTCTTTCAAGTAGTCCCTGAATAAATGAGTCATGATCTCAAACCTCTCTCCCATAACATTTTCCACATTAGAACAAAATTTTGCTCTACATCCTTCCCTGCCGAAATCTCCAAAGTAGGTGCTAATGAATAATAAAACGCAAGCCTTGCAGGGAACTGTAGGAAGGCAGCCAGATGATAAATATCTTCTAACAAATGGAGCCAGACCAACAGGAGATAGCTCTGTGAGCTCTCATGAGCTAATCCTTCTCAAAGAGACTGGCGTGTCGCTCACAGAAGGAGGAGTTTGGTGGTGGCAGAGGCAAGTGACATGCATCAGTGTTTCATCCAAGCGCATTAAGGTGGGGCCCGGAATCATTCTCTGGTAGGAGGAGCAGCTGTTGCTTGACCACTGCTCACACCCCTGGGCACTTCAGTACCCACACTGACAAGGAGGGACAATCCCCTTCTTGATAGCAAATGCAAAGGAGGTGACACTAACCTTGCTGTTTTTACGGAAGTACATAAACCAAATAATGTAAACCTTTACTCCATTTACAGAGCCCCCCAGGCATGTATAATGTCTCCCTGGGAGAAGCCTATGCAGCCAGGAGTGGGGTTGGCCTTAACTCTCAGGGATCTTACATACCATTGACCTATCACATTTTCTTCCAAAGGGATTTACCAGAAGGCTACATTTGCAATCCGCGGCGCCACTGGTTGGGTGGACAGTGCTCTCCAGCAGTTCTCCAGAAGAGAAAGTCCCTCTGAACCACAACTGCCCCAGTCAACCAAGGAGCAGATGAAGAGTGAACAATAAAGCAGATGAAACCACAAACTCTGCAAACGAGGGCTGCCTTACTGGTAAGATGTCCATAGCAGAAATGCCCACCCTTGTACATCAAGGACGGCTGCCCACAAGACCACAGAAATATAGCTTGGTCTCCTGCTCCGGAGGCTGTTCCTGCTTCAGAATCCAACCATGATATTGGCTTGGACTCTCGGCAACCCCAAGGTTGAAACTTTCCATGCCTAGAGATTTTCAGGTGTCCTTAGCATTTAAACCCCAGCAACCTAATCTAGCCCACAGAGCACTCACAGGGGGTGGGGGGTGGAATTCAGCATTTGAAAGTTAGTTTATTGAACGAATATGCACACAGAGAAAATAACTAACAGCTCCAGAGCAAGTCGGCTCATTAAATTGAAAGATAAATATAAACATGAGTGAGGTCAAGATATTTTCAGGATGGCATGGCCACTTCACAAAGAAAGGCGATAGGGTCTAGATGCAGAGGAATATGGGTAGGATTTTAAAAGGTAGGAATGGAAGGAAGGCACTGTAACCTCCCTCTCACTCCTACCCTGTGGCCATGCTGTCTGTATCACGAATTGATGCCTTGTTTCCTGCGAAACCTACCGTCTGGCCCTTGCCATGACTGCTGCCTGCTGAGAAGCCCAGTTTGACTGCTTAGGGTGTTGAGGTTCTGCCTAAGCCAGCGGTCCCCAGCCTTTTTGGCACCAGGGACTTGTTTCATGGAAGATAATTTTTCCATAGACTGGCAAGGGGCCTAAGGGGTGGGTATCACCGCCTCAGCTCCAATTCAGATCTTCAGGCATTAGATTCTCAAAAGGAGTACACAACCTAGATCCCTCGCATGCACAGTTTACAGTAGGGTTCACGCTCCTATGAGAATCTAATGCCGCTACTGATCTGACAGGAGGTGGAGCTTATATGGTGATGTGAGCGATGGGGAGCAGTTGTAAATACAGGTAAAGCTTTGCTTACTTGCCTGCCACTCACCTCCTGCTGTGTGGCCTGGTTCCTAACAGGCCATGGATCTGATACTGGTCCGTGGCCGGGGGGGTTGGGGACCGCATGCCTAAGCCATAGGTCCTACTGCAATCTGGGCAGAGCTGTCAGTAAACGACGCTGCCTTCTGCCTGTATCTGTGTATCCCTGGAGGAGGCTGTGCTCCATCCCCAGACGGAAATTCTTTGGACCAATTCAGAGCAAGAATTCTGGGATCTTAATAGTATCTACAGTCTTAAGAGTTGTTCTAGCTTTGCACACCCTGCCCTACCAGACGCAGACACACAACGTACAAACATCCATGCCTCACCTTCCTTCTCCTCCCCTACTCTGCTGAGATATCCCAGCCAGCCCTATGGCTGAGTCTTTGCATGATGCTGCTGAATCCCACTTTATACTGCACAGAATGAACTGAGCCCTCCACTGGTACATAACTTCCTGTGTCCGTATTCCACTAGCCTGCGCAGCTCCCTTCAACAGAGGCACTACCCTCGGTACTCAGGTAGTGACTCATTAAGATCTACCTGCAGGTCATGCAACAACATGGATGAACCTGGAGGACATTATGTGAGTGAAAAGACAAATTCTGCGTGATTCCATATGAGAATATGGAATATGGAATATGAGGTATCCAAAAGTCATATTCCCAAAATCAAAAGAGTGGAATGGTGGTTGCCAGGGCCTCAGGGTAGGGAAAATGGAGCATTCCTTATTCACTAATCAACAGGTGTCCCGACCCGTGGGGTAGTCAACGCGGACCCTGGAAGAGGGAGTGGGAATTGGGAGAGGCAGGAGACACAAGAAATGGAGACAAGACAGGAGTCTGATCAAGTCTTGTTTATTGGCAGTAGGGCAGAGGCTTAAGTAAGGCAGAAAGAGGAGGTAACAGTAAAGGGGCAGTGCTTTCCGAGGCTCTGGCTTTCCAGCCAGAGGATTTCCATATAAGGAAACCCTCAGGCGGCTTTCAAGGGCTACATCATAATGGGTAAATGGAAACTTACAAGCTCTTTCGTGGGCTTTTGCAAATGCGCGGGCTTGGTCGGCCATTTTAGATAAGCAGGCCGATCCACATGGCTTGCGGCCATTTTGGATAAGCAGCTGACAGGCCTCATGGCTCCGGACAAATAGGTACACTTTCACTTAAACAAGATGAATATGTTCTAGAGATCTGCTGTACAACACTGTACCTTATAGTAAACAATATTGTATTGTACACTTAAAATATGTTAGGAAGGTAGTTCTCATGTTAAGTACTCTCATCACAATAAAATAATTTTAATTTTTTTTTAGAAAGGAAAAAAAGTATTTTAAAAAAACCTTCCTACTGAGAAGGAAAGTTTAAGCATTCCACAGGATGCTAACCACAAAGCAATGCTACCATAAGGTAAGCAGAGTACTGGCTTTTTGACTTGAGGAGAGGATGAGGTTGTCACTTTTTGATAAGTCAGAGTGAAACACCAACAGTATACAAACCAAAAGCAAGAGGAAATATTCCCTGGGACCATAAGGAAAAAACATGCAGGCATTTTGTTGAACATATATGAAAGAAGAAAAATCTCTTTCAAGTAATTATAAATCAAAAACTTGGCACTCAGATTGAACTTTGAGGAGACAGATGAGAAAAAATGAAGTTTTTTTTCTGCCAAGAGTAATAAAGATCTTGATGCAAAGATGTGATTTTATTTTATTTTATTGATATTTTTTCCCCAGTGAAGCCATCCTGGAACAAGAAAAGCATGATGAGGGGGAGAAATTCAGATTACAGAAGAGTAGTGACAATTCTTTCACTTACAGTTTGCTAAAGAATTTTAAATTAGTTCCTTCGTAAGCATGGAGAATTGAACATTTATATAAGAGACCAATGGACATCATGTATACTGGTTAAACCGATCCTTTTAGAGTAAATTGCTTATTTTTATTCTATTGTGTGGCTTTAGCGATTTCCTTTTGTTACCTTTTCCGTGTCCCACGCAACTAAAACCGCCAGCATTTTTTTTTTTTTAAGAGAGGACCTGGCTTCAGTGGGAACTCACCTGACGTTTGCCGTCAGATTCGTGGCATGTGTGATTGAAAGAACTGTGTCACAAGTACCCTTGATAAAGCTTGTCTCAACCTGGCTAATTTCTCTCGAGTTGTGTCTTATGTTAAACCAATTCTTGGCTTTGCTAAAATGGGAAAGATGAGTAGAAATACATCACAAGTTTGAAAAAAGCACTTTCTGCTAAAAACTTCTATCCTAGGAGAGTGAACACTGGTTTGGGACTCGGGAAACCTGGATGATGTTACAAACTCGATCATACCTATGATACCACGCCTACCATATCATAACCAGCAAGTCATTCACTAGTGTGGGAACTAGAGGAGCCAGATTTAGCAAATAAACGTATAGGACCTCTGATTAAATATAGATTCAGATAAATAGCTACAGCTTTTAGCATAAGTATATCCTACGCAGTTTTGGGGCTATACTTACACTAAAGCAACTATTTGCTGTTTATTTGAAATTCAGATTTAATTGAAAGTCTTACATTTTGTCTAGCAACCCTCCTGGAAACCCATCTGTCAAAATAATGAACGGGACCAGGTAAATCAATCTTTGAGGTCCATGTTATTTTTATTCTATATCCGAGAATCTTTTTTTTTTTTTTCCCCAACTATTTTCTCTGTGAGCCATCACCTTCACGTTTAGTCCCCACAGAAAAGCCACGTCACTGGGCAGAAGATGATCCCATTTTGGGAAATGTTGACAGTTAGGGAACTTTTGGCATCAATGTAACTGAGGTTAGGGAAATCCAAGGAAGGAGTTTTGCTTTCCCTGGAGAAGACAGAACAGGCCCTTCAATACCGACAAGTGACCTACAATGTAAAGGGCCTGAGGATGAAAGGATTATCTGTGGTGCTAATTGATTGAAGAATTAGGAATAATGTTCTCTTTCATCCTTTGCGTTGATACCAGTTCTCAGAAAACAACTAATACCCAGGTCCTGAAGTCAGGATCATTTATATGAGGAGCACGTGCCCACACTGGATTACTGGGTAACTTTGAAGGTCTTTTCAGAATGCAGCACTCATAGATGTCTGCTCACATATACCAGAAAGCAACAGAAATGCATTAACCAAACATGTCATGAGCGTGGGCCGGGAACCTGGTGTTGTGTTAAGCAGAGGCAATAACAGGAAGATGCTCTTCTGGTCCCCAAGTCACTGATAGCCTAATGGTGGTGTTGGCAGGACCGGAGGTAGCCCAGAAAATAGGTAAATGTAAACATAATGTGAAAGGTTCTTTGATGGGGGATTTATAAACCAGGGTGTGAGGAGGTGATTGGCCAGGGAAGACTTAGTGGTAAGACAGTTAAGTCTGAATTAAATCTTGCAGTATATGAGTGAACCAAATGTTCAAAGTGAGGAAAGCAATCAGGCACAGGGAACAGGCTGAGCAAATAGTTAAAACATGAAATTAGATCCTGTGTTCAGGGAACCACAGGATTTTGGGGACTCTGAAAGCACAGGGACTGCTCAGGGAAGAAGAAAAGGATGATGCAGAAAATGTAGGCAGATGGTAGACCACACACACACACACACACACACACACACACACACACACGCACAAATAATAAAATAATAAAGGATAACTACAATAATAATAACTTTTACTCTTTGGCCAATGCAGGTGAAGAAAATGCTTAGATTCATACCTGCACAGTAGCATGCAAAGACGGAAAGTCAGTCAGCAAGTCAGTCAACCATGCAGAAATAGCCAAGTGTCCACAATTTTGGTGTCTGTCCCTCGGTCAAAATAAATGGATGTCTGCATCAGTTATTCAGTTTGCATCTGGATGTGTTAAGCCCTTAGGATCCAGAGGAGTAGAGTGCCTAACACTCAGGTTTATACAGGTGTGTGACTGTCATGGGAAAGAGAATAGCTCTGTCCCACCATTGAGAGTTGGTGGGTCGGGGAGGGACAGGGAATTAAGGGGAAGGAAAATAATATTATATCACATACCTACAGTGACACTTTGAGTGTGAGACCTTGAGCTAGAAGCATGAGTGATACTTAATCCTTACAGTCCCATGAGGTAGGGATAATTGTTCCAAACTTGACACATGAAACAGAAAATCAGAGAACTTAAGCTCCCCCACGTCCTGACATCAGATAAAATGGCATAACCTAAATTTGACCCTACTAGAAGAAATAAGCCCAAATACGTGTGCCAAACGTTCTCTAAGACTCCAGCAATAACAGCCAAAGAAAGGCAGCTCATGATATAACAGAGGTAGTGCCCATGCGTTCTGATTTCCTTCTGATTTCCCCTGATTTGTACTGTATGTACCAAATCACGGCCCTCTTTGCAAAATTAAGGGCATTAATTATCTTCCCATTCAGTTGCCGTGGCATTATACTTGCATGCAGACATTCCTCGTGGAGATGAGAAATATCAGGTTTTTACAAAATCATTCATCAAGAGGTGAGACCTAATCCTGATTAGCGTTTCAATAAGAAGCCTGGGACAAAATAGAGAATAAGCGCACGATCACAGCAGCAATTAGGCGTCTTCTAGACAGCCACGCTTCTCCTCAGACCAATCAAGTTTCAGCAAACGAGAAATTTTTCTTTTCTTTCTTTTTTTTTTCCCCTGCTGTGAAATGAACTGCCTTAAATAACTGATGAAATGACAGCAAACCTGTTAAAGGAAACGTTTGCCTATTAAGTGAGGCTTAATTAAAGAGAGCACAGGCTAATCGTTCTTCCATCTAATAAGTAAGCCGCCCTGGTTAAAATCACCCGGCTTGCAAGGCTTGGTCTGAAAGGCCCGTGATGACACCCACCAGTAAACTAGGAAGGGACACATACCGACTTCATGAAATCACAAACCACTTAGCAAAGCAGTGGACGAACCGGAGCTGTGCACATGCAAATAAAGTTAATCAAATATTAATACTTGTCTCCTGGTTGTTCTCTCTTTAAATTTATTCAGAACGATGAAGTTACATTCACTTTTCCCCTTACATGAGCCATTTGGAATTAACAATAAATGGTTCAGCGCCAGTTCAATGAGGGTCTCATGACCTGAAATTCTCCAAGAGTGTGTCATTAGCTCTGGGAAGGTGAGGATCATAGGTGTTTTGCTTATCTTATCTCCAGTGGGTTGCACGGTAGGAAGCACATGGGCAGCATGCAGTGAATTCTTAGGGGAGAAAAAGACTTACGCTTGGATACATTATTGGCTAAGGTAAAGTAATCCTAGAAATAGGTTTATGGATGGTATTACAGGATGGTATTACGGGTTGAATTGTGTCTCCCAAAACAGTGCTGAAGTCTTAACCCTGAGTATCTGTGAATGTGACCTTATTTGGAAATAGAGTCTTTGCAGATGGCCAAGTTGAGATGAAGTCACTAGGGTTCCCTAATTCAATATGGCTGACGTCCTTATACAAAGAGGAAATTTAGACACAAGGAGAAGGCTACCTTCAAATCAAGGAATGCCTGAGCCACTAGAAGCTGGGAGGGAGGCACAGAACAGATTCTATCTCACAGCACTCAGAAGGAACCTACTCTGCCAACACGTTGATTTTGGACTTCCAGACCTGTGCACCTCCAGAACTGTGAGACAATATTTTTTTTGGTTTAAGCCACCAATTTGTAGTACTTTGGTACTATTGCAACTCCGGGAAACTAATACAGATAGGGCAAAGTGCACATCGATCTAGACTGAAGAACAGCACATTGCCCTGTCAGTCCCCTTGTCTTCCTCCCCTTAGGACATTTGTACCCTGCAAGCTGCAGGGTACTGCTGCAACCAAGAGCACTGGGCTCAAAGCCCACCTGTGCTTTTCCTCATCACGTGGCTTCGTTTGAAAACTGCAGGGAATAGTACAGCACATTTCTCCTTGGGCTGTTGTGAGGATTAAATGAGATAATTCTTGTGAAGTGCTGGACACTGTGTATGGCATGCAGTTAAGTGCTCAACAAATACTACTTGTTATTATCGGCACTGAAGCCTGGCCCATAGAACTTAAAGACATTGAGGTCCATTTTACATTCCTTTGCCTAGTCTTCAAAGCAGCGTGGACGTGGCTGTATCTGGATTGCCCAGATGGAGTTGGCTGGTCACGCAGAGTCTGTGGAGTCCAGGTAGACCCCTCACCATCTGAGGGACACGGCCAGGAACTCAGGCTACTCACACTGGCTTTAATAGGTGACCTCCCGCACCATTCCACCCCATCATCCCCTCGCATCCTCCACCTTGCCCTGGGAGATACCAAGAGGAGGCATTGGAATCTGCAGAGATCCGGTTATGCTGGAACTGGCCCCAGAGGCCTGAAAGTCAGCAGGGCCCCTGAGGTGCAGGAGGTGGGGCGGGGGAGCTGGAGTGGCAGTGACTTTGCAAGGCTTCTGGGAACCCAATAAGGGCTCTAACCCTAACTGGTGTCTCAATGAGAAGCCCAAGGCAAAAGCGACATCTGTTAAACAGAGCAGCCAGAGGCTAGGAAGAGAAGGCTTCCTAGTTCCTTGCACCAGGTAATGCGCATCAGCGGTTGGTATTCGACCCCAGTGGAACCACAGCCTGTCAGAGCTACCACTGTGCTCCACACCTGCTGGTACCCACAGCAATGCTCCTGCTAGAAAGTCGCTCTTAATGGGCACTTACTAACATTTAAATCAGATTGAGGACTACATTACCCAAACCCTCTTGTGATAGTTTATAGCCATATACTTAAAAAGGCATAAATGCTTTTCGAATGCCAGTAGTGTGCTTTCTTAATTTCCCTCATTGTTTATGGAATACCTGGAGTAGAGCGATCATGATAATAATTCATACTTTATAGCACTTTGTAATTTACAAAGGGCTTTCACGAACATGAGCTCATTTTACACATCAGCCAACAAAGGTAAGGGCTATTATTATCCTAGTTTTATTGATGGAGAATGAAGAAATAAGTCATGCACAGTCTTTAGTATTCAGAGATATTAGTGAAGATGAAGGCTGCTATTTGAGCTCAGGGCTGAAGATGGAAATCCTGCCTTCAGGAAGGAAAACACTGCTCTCCGGGAAAATACGGTTTCCTTGTGGGAGTGGACAGCCTCCAAATCAGCCCCGATTCAGCTTTCTGTCTGCTGGCTGCTTTTCATCCAGGAGGTCACGGCTGATTAACAGTAGTGATGATGATAGCAGGTTATTCACCCTGTGCTCAGCACTGTGCTGCATGCTCTACATGCTTTCTTTCGTTAATTTGCACACAGCCCTGCGGGTCTTTGCTTACGTTAGTCCCACCTTAAAAATGAAGAAATTGAAGCTCCAAGAGGTTAAGTAACTCACTCAAGGTCACACAACTACTGCAACTCTGATCACCTGATCTCAGAGGTTTCATCTTCAACAATTCAACTTTAAGCCGGACTGCACAATTAATGCAGCCTCTTTAATAATTATGTTCATTTGGGTTTTTTCCTCTCCTCCCTCCCCGCCTCAAGCCTTCTGAATTTCCCTGTGGCTCTTGCACCAGGTCAGAAATACGAACTGTGGCTTGATTCAAAGGTGTGGCTTCATTCTGCTCAGGGCCTTAGAGGCAATGGATCCGATCCTGTAGGAAGGTGTCTGCTATGTTCCTCTTTCATAGAGACTGTGATTTACAATTAAAGAGATTGATTTTTTGCCAATACCAGGACCCATGCATCTAAATGCCCTGATGGAGACAGCTTTGGAGTCACACAAGAAATGCAGACCCACTCACCCCGTTAGGGTCACAAATCATTGCTCATCACAACCCATGTTAAGTGACATGTTCTCCTTGCTCTGGATAACTTTGGGAGCGTCATATATTCTCCCAAGACAGACCGCTTGCCATGTCTAAAATCAAAAAGCAGACCTCAGAATGAGTTTCATAAATAACATCAGTCAAGGCAGTTATCACAGGTAATTAGTATCTGGCCCCCAAAGGGAGATTAACTTTGAAGGCAGGAAGGATCTCTTGGATATTTAAGTCCCAAACTGTTTGCAAACACCCATCACTTGACTCTCTGCCTGAAATAACTCAGAAAAGAAGGCATTGGAGATGGAAAAGCGAAAGGCAGAAAGAAGATGGCAGATGTTTGGGTAAAGAAGGAAATGCTGAAACAAAATATATGCTAGCCTGGGCTTTCGGTTGGCTAGAGAGAGAGAGTGGAGGAGTTCAAGGAGGCTGACGGTGACACATCATAGTGGCCTGCCATGTGCACCATCATGAGAGAGAGAAAACTGGATAGTTCAGGCAGAGCAAGGGCCCACAATGAGAGCTAAGAATCTCCGTTTGGATTCGAAGTGTTAGTTTCATTTCCTTCACCTGGTGCCATGTACCAGCCGTGTGGCATCCGGCAAATTATTCAATCTTTCGTAGCCTCTGTTTTCACATTTGCATAACAGAGACAAAATGCTCCCCCTGCACAGGGCAAAGCTGTAGGAAATCGATCTTGCTGTGCGATTCTAGCTGTGACCTGGAGTCCATCAGTTACTGAGAACTTCTGTCTATGCAGCCCCAAATTTGGAAACACCTGGGTATTTGGAAATGTATAGACTCCCGCCATTACCATCACCCTGACTACTGCTTAGGGAGCCTCTCCATGTGACAGGCATTGGTCTAAGTACATTAGAAGTAACACTTCCTTAAGTCCTCCCCAAAGCCTCATGATGCAGGCATTGATTATTGGATGATTATAACAATCACCCACTGTTAACCACATGTGACAAAGGAGCAGAGAGAAACAGAGTGGTCACTTGCCCGTAAAGTGGCAGATAAACAACCAGAACCCGGTCAGACCCACTCCTGAGTCAGGCGGCATCCCAGCCCTCCAATAAGCACAGAGAGCAAACATTCTGTAATCGGCAGGGATATATTTCAGTAAGTGTTCGTCCTTTTTTTCTCCCCTTTTAAATTTAATTTTTCTTTTAATTCCTTTAAAGCTAATAAAACTGTCAAAGAAATGGAGAAAGCAGATATCTGCTGCTTGAGAAAGACTCCCATTTCCTAAGTCCCGGTTCCTTTTTACTCCGGGAAGATCTAATTTTCTTTAAGTTTCCAGAATGCAGCCAAACGGTGGAGACTGCAGCTATCAGGGCTCTGGCAGGGGGATCCCAAGCAGAGCTTTTGTTTTGATCTCACTGCTTAGGTTAATGCATCCTGACTCCTCCACAGGCTGTTTCTCGGGACACTGCGATTCCACTGTCTGCTAGGAAAAAAAAAAAAATGTCCCCATGAAAATAAATTAAATGCAGCAGTATTTACAAATCCTGAGACAGATTTCCATCCTGTCCAACAGGATGAGAATTTGACCCATTATTTACACTAGTAAGCTGAGAATGACATCAAAAGCTCTCTCATTATCTCTGCAGGGGAGATAATGATTTAAGTGGCTTTCATCTAAACATGTGATTTACAATAGAATTGTGTATCTACTCCTTCTACAAAGGAGAAAAAGAGACAGCACCTGCTTCTACATTTGAAGGACAGGACATCTAATCCTAAGCCTTGTTTCTAAATAGCCATGGATCTCACATCTCTATGGTTTCACTTAGAAATACTTTCTGCATTGGGGAAATAGGATGCATTTGAAAGTCTATGGAGAGGCAGAGCCCAAAACGGAGGTGGAAGCACGGAGGGAAACACTGTGGACTCCTGGAAAAGAGAATGAAGCATTCTTTATGCAGCCTGGAAAAGCAGACCTGGTGTCCTTTCTCTCCATCCCCTTTTCTCCTAAGACACACCCCACCTCTGATCCTATCTCACAGGGATGCTCTAAGAACAGATTGGAGAAAAGAAGTGAGGGCACTTTCTAAACTTTAAAATACTCTACAGAGACAAATCATTGTCATCATTGTTGTTGTTCATGTTCTTGCTACATCCTAGGATCTGATCTGTCTTTCCTGAGCACCGGCAGGGTAGAGTGAGAAGAGTCTCGACTTTGGAGCCAGGAAGACTAGAGGTGAAGCCCCAGCCCCTTTATTTACCAGCTCTGTGGCTTCTTGGGCAAGGCATGAACTAATCTGATCCTTGCTTTCCTCATTTGTGGAATGGGTATATGCTTCTGTCCTTACCACGTGCAGTAAGTCCTCAATCAGTGTTAGTCTGCCCCACCCATGTGTCTATTCAAACTACTCTCAATTCTCTGAACATGTAATAGAATTTACTACAATTTAGTGGTGTAGAGTTTGTAGAGTACTTTAAAGTAATAGCTCAATAATTCACATATCATAAAGACCAGACTTCTAAATTGTACAGTGTGTGTTAGTATGTTTGTACAGTTGTACGGGAATTGCCACTAATTCCAGAACACTTTCCTCACCCCCAAAAAGCAATCTCATAGCCGTTAGCACCTACTATTTTTACAACATATTTTGCTAATCCACATCTTGCTATTTTTCAAGGACTAAGAAATCTTCTCTGAAGTCTACGCCGAATTTCTCCTGAATATACAGTCAACACCAAAGTGTTGGGTACTTGGGTACCTCTCTGGGGCTCCTAGATTGACACCTGAAACAGCCCTGGCTTTCCCAAATAGATGGTATGTTCCTGGAGGGCAACAAGTACCATGTTTCCTGCATTTTGTTTTTCCCCGAGTGCCTCCGCTCAGGGTTCAACACACACGGTAGGTGCTTGGTGAGAGCAGGGGCACCAACAGATTGGCCAATCGCCACTTCTTCCGAAGACCAGTGCGTTTGTCATCTGTCTGCTTCTCTGAATGCCGATGCCTCCACAAGCTGTCAAGTTCCATGATTATTCTCCCCAAAGCATGTGCTGTTAATTTTTCATCTTAATGAACTGTCCAGTCGAGTTTAGCAACGGGAACAGTGATAAAAGCACAATAAAAATGGCTTATGCCTTGCTATTGTCAGAAACCTTTTCCCTACGACACTCGCTCATAATTGAAATAAAATATCTCAATGGCTACAAACACCATTTGTCAAGAATAAAGTGGAGTAAGTGCTATTTCGAAAATTCATACTAGCAGGCTTTATAAACATGGATTATTGGAACATTCTTCCGATTGATATCTACTCAAGCATTTAAGTGCATGGCTTTTATTCTTTGCGTTTGCTTGAGTGAAACCACTTTGGGTACCAAACTACGTGTTAGCCCCCATTTTCCAGAGTATTATAGATGCATGGTCTTTCCTGTCGGGAGATGGGTCAGGCAAGCCGGAGCAGACCCGAAAGGCCTGTGTTTAATGCATAGACGCACACGCAGGAAAACCATTATGCAGCTGTTGGCTTCCCCAGAGTGGAGTGTTCCAGGAACTGCTGCCACTCAAATCCAAGTGGCAGTCCAGGAGGAACTCAGAGAGAGAGAGATGTCTGATGATTCTGCTCATCCCACAGCGTGGAGGAGCCTGGGCTCTGGCCCTCTGCCCCAGGCTGTTTTCTAAGGCAGACACACTAACCAGTGTGCTCCTGTCAACCCATAAGGGAGCCATTTAATAATTACGTATTGGTTTAGTCATTCATTCAAGAAATATTCACAGAGCTACTACTACTATGGATGGCATTTTCCTTGAACCTCTGGGGGCCTTGGGATCAATCACATGGGGGAAACAGACAGTATACGTCAAAAACAGACATGATAGTCACAAACTGTGACAGCTGCCGTGAAGGATTAGACAGAAGGAGGAAATGTCCAGTGACTGCAGGTTGGGTGGAGGGTGTGGCTTCAGAGGTTACGAGGGCAGCAAAGGCCTCTCGAGTGGGGACATTTAAGCTGAGCAAGCCCTAAATGATGAGGAGCAGCCATGCATGTGAGGAGACTTCCAGGACTGGAAGAATAGAAAGTGCACAGCTCCTGGGCTGGACGAAGCTGGGTCTGCTCAGGGCAGCGACAGTCCCATGTGCTGAGCAGACAGGCAAGGGGGAGAGGCAGAGAGTGACCACATCGAGGAGAGCACTGGTGAGTTAGGGTCTGGGTGTTATTCCGATTCAGATGGGATGTCATTAAGTAGTTTTAAATAAGGACCATGGGCAGTGCTAGGAAATCCCCACTTTGCTCCTCCCCGCCCCATCCTCCATCCTGTGGCAGGTTGAATCTGGACCTGCCTCCCCTCCATCTTATCCTTGCGGTTCTCACTGGATTTCTCATCTGCTCCTCATCCTCCATCCCAAAGCCATTCTGGACAGCCATTCCAGCCCCCGTTCTTCTGCTCCAGCCAGAGTTCCCTGTAGCCCAAACTTCACTCAGGGCCTTTCTCTAAATGCTAAGCAAGGGGATCCAAGGAATCCCATGACAGATGGGGAAAGGCCATTCAGACACTGCTGCCAATTTCCTAGGAGCAGTGTTCACTCTGCAAAACAATCAGCAGGGCTTGGGTAATGGGAGGCTTCTCGTGTCCTTGCATCTAAGGTGCTGGGGCATCCAGAATTCTCCAGGAGATGCATAATTGGAGTGCAGAAAGAGGATTAAAATCTGCCTTTGGAGTAAAAGTAACTTAAGTTCCTTGTGACCAGAGGTCCTTTTCTGTCTTGTTCACCACACTGTCTTGGTACCCAGCACCATGCTGAACATCTGATGAATAAGCATTCAGTGAAAACAATAAAGGATGGACATGTCTACCATATTCACACATAGACACAAGCAGGTTTGTTGCAAAATATTCAATAGGGTTTGTCGCGGTTGGATTCTGTGGGACGCTGACTCCGAGATGGAGTTCAGCATGGGGATGTTTATTAGGGGGTGCCCTTGGTAATAACACCTGAAGAAGGAAAGAAAAGGAAAGTAGAAGCAGATATTAAGAGAAGGTGAGGTGTAGTGCAGCCCAACAACAGCCTCAGACCAGCCCGCATGGTCCTCTGGGCTGGGGATGGTCCTTTGAAACGATCCTGAGTACAGCCGAGATGGCTAAACCTTTACTGATCAGTCCTCCAATGTGGGCTGCCCCAGGAAAGAGCATGACCTTGGCTGAGGTCGAAGCTGCAAGTAAAGCAAACCTTAAAGGGGCTGAGCTGAGGGTCATCTTCCAAGAGCCCCCCCAGCAGCTGAGACCACCAGTCCTTTTGCGAAGTGGGAACTGTGTATTGTATCGCAGTGCCCAGTTTAGAAGCAATTGCATCTATGTCGGGATCTACTATTTCTTACAGGTCTTGTTATTTCCAAAAAAAGTTAAAGGAAAAGAAAGCAATCTCTGCCTTCATGTGGGTCGGTTGCTCTGTGGTTTGATAGAAAGAACATTGGCATTGGTTTGGGGGGCAAAAATTAGTAGAGTCCTGGCTCTGCCATGTGTGACTCTGGGCAGGGACAACTCCATTTCTAGGTTCTGCTTCCCTTCTCTGAGCCTCAGTTTATTCTTTCACAGAATGGGATGGATAATGCCCACCTCCAGTGATCAAAGAGGATAATGTACAAGAAAGCGCTGTGCAAACTTTAAGGGGCCGTGCAGGGAGCAGGAGGGGAGGATGTTGTCACTTCTGAAAATGGACTTGGAACAGAAAGCATTAGCGTCTGCCAACGCTCTCAGCAGTGGGAGGCCCAGGTAGACGGAGACCACGTCTCGTTCTCGTGAAAGCCCGTTCACCACGCACGCATATGGACTCCACACACTGCAACAGACGGCGTGATATTAAACATCCTAACTCTGTCCTCAAGGATCTTGTAGACTTGAACATAAATAGATGGCGATGTGGCAACAGAGGGACATCCATGCTGACTTCTCCACTAGGCACAGTGGGCACAGTGCCCAGGGCGCACCATCCTTTTAGGGGACTCACAGCAATGTTTCGATTTCTTTTAAAGATGATATTCATCTTTATCCCAAAATTGTTGTAAAATATAACTTTATTCATGAAAGTAAAGTTGCCCAGGACCCATGGAAGCTATAGGGAGACACTGGGGAAACCAAGGTGCTCTGTACATGGAGGGGATAAGTGACAAACTATCTCATGGGGTCTGGGAACCCCACCTGAAGGAGTGTCCTTCTCTGCCTCCCCAGACACACGGGGGCAGAGAAGGAAAGCACATGTGTTGCAGGAGAATTGAGGGGTGAAAACATCACGCTGTGCTCAGGGACTATCAGCAATAGGTTATGGATGGCGAGTTCAATTGCAGGAGGGAATGGGAAGCTTAAGGGAGCGGGGCCTGGATCATGGCAGTCTTAGAAGCCGGGCAAAGGATTTTGCAATTTGTCCCGCGAGGGGCTGCAAACTTCTGAAGCTGGGATTTTAGACTGAAGCAACTTGATACAATTTGGATTTAGAAGAATCACGCTGCGGCTCAGTGGAGAAGCACTGGAGGAGGGAGATTGGAGCTGGACATGCTCGTGTGACCCTGAGCACCGGCCACCCCGGCTGGGACCTGAGCGAGCACGTCTGCTTGCTGCCATTCTGCCGGGGCTGGCGCGGTGGGGACCTGTGCTCCGGCTCACACCCCTGGCAGGATGAAACCACACAGAGGCCTTTTCTTTCTTTGCCTGAAGAAAGAGGTACACAGTTTAGGGGCGATGAATAACCATCTTCCTGGGCCCATTTTTCAAGTGAAAATTCTGCAGAGTGGTTGGGAGTGTGAAGAGGTCTAAAATAGTACGTTAAGGCAGAAATAGGATACTTCAGGAAACTTGCTAGACATTGGTTTAGAGAGGTACCTCCTCACTAGCCCTTGCAAGTATGTGACCAAATTTTTAAAAATTCGTCTTTCTTAAAAAAAAAAAAAAATAAGTTATAAGAACCGTTGCTATGGCAACCCCACTGCTTTTGGAATGGTGCTTAGATTCTAAAATTCAGAGCCTCTCGCAAAGGTGAACTCACTGGCCCCGTCACAATTTTTCTGAAGCTTCCAAATGGAGGCATCTGCCAGATATCTGGCTGCAACCTTCTAGGTCCTCAGCAGACACAGTTAATTGGTGGCAGATTTTAGTGTGGCTTGTTACCTTTTCTTTCCTGCTCTCCCAAGTCACCCTGAGCTCTGAGTCCCCCACAGGGCACAGGGTAATTTGGATTAGTAGCCTCTGGAGAAAATGGTGATTCTGTGGCTTAGGAGGCATGTGGGGCCAGAGAGGGCAGATGGGAGCAATACATATGTGTTTAATGTATAAATGAATGAATGAATAGTCAAGAAGGCATTCCTTAAAGGTTCTTTGTCACCAGTCCCAGGTTCAATTGCTTTCTTCAGCTGAGATATGTCTGTCTGTCTGGCGTCCCATAGATCCTAAGGACCCAGCCTGCAAAGAGCATGCACATGTCTTGTCCCAGAGCACCAAGAGTACCAAGGAGGCTTTCAGGAACTATTTGATGAGTCAATGAATGAATACCCGAAAACAATCCTCTTAGCCCCAGAGTGCTTGCCTGCAAAAATCATACGACACTGTCTTACTAAGTTACTTCCTGCTTGTCATGGCATTCAAAAGTCCCTCTCACTTTGAATACAAACTATCCCTTGCCATGTAATGCACAGAGGAAATGCACAGGTAACGTGAGCATCTCACAGGCGCTTTGATCTTTAAAAGGAAGGAATCCTACACCAGCCTTTGAGATGTTGCTTTGACTGCAACAAGCAGAACAGAAGCCATAATGCTATCTAAATGGCTGATTGTCGGAAATGAAGGGATTAGATTTCAGCTGGATTGTCTGTTACCACCCTGGACCACTGGGCCCAGGAGGCAAGCGAAGGGAACATGCTCACCTGTCCGAGACGGCGGCTCTAGCCAAGCACTTGAGAAAACAGGGCAAAATCCTTTCCCAAAGATCAAGTGGCTTGAAGAGGGGCCCCTTCTGCCATCTCCAACCTGGGGGTGAGTTTGCTGCTTGTGGTTTCTCAGGGAAATTGATGCTGAGAGGAACATGTTCTTTATTTCATATACATCTGGATTATCTCACCAAGTAAGTGCTGGGGAGAGGAAACTGGCATATGTCTCTAGGTAACTGACACCCAAGCTGTGCCTTGATTAGGGATTACATTCAAAAACTCACTACACAGAACATGGCAAAATGATATAAAAATATTCAGTGACTCTGGATACAGGGTTCATAGGAATTCACTGTATTATTTTAGCAACTTTTCTGTAGGTTTAAATTGTTTTAAAATTTTAAAAAAGTGTTAAGTCAAATGAGTGCAAGAAAAACAAACCAGGGGGAAGATTTAATACAATTTTCTTTTTAAAATCAAGGTGTACAACAGTGTGCAGAGCAGTGTTTAGAGTTGGGTGCCATCCACACATACAATGCAGACGAACACATGTACAGACATGTGTGTTTGTAACTGCCCAGACACTCTCTGGAAGTCACATAGGAAACTGAAAATAGTGCTTCCAGGGAAAGAAATTGAGGAACTGGAGGATAGGAATTGAAGGAGAATTAATCTTCTGTGGAACTTTTTCCATCTTTGAAGTTTTAAACCATCTCTATCTATTTAACTATCTTGCCTACTTAAAGATAAATAAAAATAAGCAAACGTTTCATGGGACACCTCACCTAGTACTGACTCAACAAATTCTGTACTGTTCCCTTTGCCTGATAAATCCTTCCTGATCTTTTGCTCCTGGTAAATTCCTACCCTTGCTCAAGTCTAAACCCAAAGGTCGCCTCCTCAGTGAAGCTTCCCCTGATTTCTTCCGGCCTCTGTGCTCCTACAGATCCATGGAGCTGCTGAGACGTAACTCCGTCCCATGGTTTTTTGTCTGCCAGCCTGGTTCTATCGTAAGAAGAGGGACTCTTGGAACACACGATTTTGGTTTTATTGCTGCATTGGTACAAGTGCATTTGGTTCCCACTGTTGTATCCCCAGTACCTAGCCCAAGACTTAAATGGGGATGGTTCTCAAGAGAGATGGTTGATGAGTGAACATATCCAGAGTTCTTTCACCCTTTCCCCACTGTTACCCCTCACTTAGTGCATACATGTAGCTGCTACTGCTGCATTACCCAGAACCAGCTAAGTCTCCTTTAAAGCTCAAGTGGAGATTCAGGACAAGGCCATATAAAAATAAGTATAATGATAATCATCCTCCAACTCTCCCCCGCCCCAGCTTGGTTAACATTAGAAGCCAAAGTACGAAAGAATTGGAAGAGACATATTAATCAGTAAGAGGCACTACAGTGCTGTGCTTAGGAGGGTCCTCATGTGTAAAAGAATCATGACCACTGCACAGACCAAAGCTGTGGTGACATCAAGCAAGATAATGAATAAAAAGCACGTAGCACAGTGCCTGGCACAGGGCATTCTCAGCTGTCATTGCTATTATTGGGAATGGTCGCTGTTCTTTGTCCATCACTAGCTAAAGAAAGCAAGATCAAAGAACCACAACTTTGGTTGAGGTTTTTCCTTTAGTATTGATTTCGGACAGGGGCAGGATGTTCACGTTGCCTGGCACATATGGGCTTCATGTACTCGTTAATTGATTGTGGTGGTGACAGTCCCATCGTACACAGTGAAGAGCTGCGATGTGTCATCAACAAGTGACCGGAGTGTCTGCTTATGATTCCAATGACACCGGCTACAGACAGATACTTGGCCTCCTTCTCCACAGTGGCCTACATCCCAAAATAGGAAACGTGCATTCACAGACAGCCCCAGCAGGCACAGGGGGTTAGGAAGCAGGCTGCCAACACTTCAGCCTGTCAGCGACACTGCGGAGCCTGGTGGCTACTCCAGCACAGGTGAGCTGCCCCCCTCCCCACAACCCCCAAGCCACTTTCTGAGATTGACTTCTATGCAAATGAAAGATAACTGGGTGGCCTGTGACCAGCAGCCCCCGCTGATTATTACTCAGCAGGGTATCAATGTGTGTACACTTCTCTTAAGCGAAGGGCAAATCTCTTTCACTTCTCTATGCCATTCATTTCTGGGTCCCAGTGCCCTACTAAAAACTCAGCAAGGTCACAAGGCTGAGAAGCCCTATATCCTATGGCTACCCAGGTAACTCCTCCCCTGCTCTGAGAAGGTAAGACAGGTGCCTAGAAATGGAAGCTGAAGCTCAAGTGGATTTCACCGGAAATCGGCCGGAGAGCAGATCCCATGAACCCATTCTTGCTGCCTTGGTTTAAAGTCTCTCTCTCTCTCCTTCCCACTCAGATTTTGAGTGCTATAAACAGAGCTACTTGACTGCAAGCTCCCTGACGAAACAGAAAGTGTCCTTTCTTCTCTGCCTGTGTTTGGGGCATGTCATCGGTACCTGTTCAAGAAAAACTGGCATCTTGAACTGATTGGGGATCAAGAATATGAGTCTTGAGCTAAAGTTGTTAGTTTTGTTTAGTTCTTCCGAAACCTTATAGTCTGATCATGAACAACTCCTTTCCTTCCTCTAGGCACAAAATTCCTCTCCGTCAAACAAGAAGCTTATCCTGACAGATCAAATGGTGGTTCCATCTGTATCCTGCGGTTTTTATTTCTTTTAAGGGTGTCACAAGCATTGGAATATTTTAACTTCCTCTTCTTGGGATAAAAGCTTTGCAGAACTCTTTAAAATAGGCTGTTCTTAATTTCTAGGTGGAAAAAAAAAAATCCAACAGATTTCCTAGAAGTGAAATTAAATTCAAGTACTTTCTATTTAACTTTTGACTTTGTTTCATTGATACCTCATTCTAATTGTCCCTATTATCTAGGAAAATAGGAAATGTCACTCACACATCCTATCAAAGCATTCAAAAGGCCGATGAGATGAAGAGACTCATTCGACTTGGCAGAAATGAGATGATTGTGATTCACAGACATATCCACAGGAGAGACGCGTTTCCTCTGCCGAGCCAGGCTTCAGAGCAAATGAGTGCAAAATATGCGAATGCTAGAGGAAGTGGTCTTACAGTTTCCAAGTCATATTGGCGCATTTGCAGGGAAGTGCGGCTTTGCTTCCCTGACAAGTGTTTCCATTCATTGGTTTATTCCCATAACAGAGCATGAGAGAAAGAGGTGGGGGCTCCCTAAATAGAAACTTTCTCCTGAAACAGACCCACATTAAAATATAAGTGTAAAATACCTGGGAAATCAACAAAGATTTAAAGTCAAGGGAATGACCATCTATTTAACAATAGCTTATGGGGGCTGCAGAAAAAGCCTCCAGCCCTGTGTGCATGAAATGATTTTTGCCCATAATGTAGCAGATGCATTCAGGAAAAAGGCAGAAGAGAAGAGTGGCAAAAGACACAAACTCTAACTGATGTCAGACTTCCCACAGATACAAATTCCGAGGATAAAAATAATGGTACTCTGGCCATAGGGAAGTGACTTATCTTCTCCAAAACTGAGATTTCTCTTCTATAAAATTTTGGATATTGATAGTAACCTACCACTCGAGGTATTTGTGCAAGGATTGAGGGAAGTGACACCTTTAAAGACCTTATAAGCCTAACACCTAGTAAGGAGGCAATACCTGTTGGCTGCCATCATTATGATTTTTGTCTGTGTGGTCACATTAGCCCACCTTTCTCATCTTCTGTTAAAAATACACTGAAGGTCTCCATTCCTGTATTTAATAAATACTTATTGAGTGCATCGTTGGGGTCAGATACAGTGCTTGCATCTGTGAGCATGGGGGTACCATCATAAGCCCTGCCCTCAAGAACTTCTAGGGTCAGTTGGAAAGACAGACAACTAAATAGACAGTTACAAGCCAACGTGGAAATCACAGCAGATGGTGCCATCCCCGACTGCTAAAGTATTGTCTAAGAGTTGCCCATAGTTCAATCTTAGGGGATCAGAAAAAACTCCTTGGCGATTATGAGGTCCAAGGTAAGATATAAAGTGAGAGTAGCTGTGAGGAGAGAGAGATTATGGGGCATGGAGGAAATGATGATTGTGTCCTATGAACAGATCCTCGAGTGGATATATGTAAAGAGGGCTGGATGTGGAAAGGAAGTAGCTGAGAGATTCATCTGGACAGCAAAGCAGTGGCCCCCTCCTTAAAGGGTCCTAGAAGCTTGTTAAAGAATTTCTATCTCTATAATTGAAAGGGATTAAGTGGAAAAGTAACATAAAAATGGACTTAGGGACATTGTTCAGGATGTATATGGAAGATGGGCCATGTTGGCTCTAACAAGGGAGAAATAATCCCAGAGGGAAAAAGACCTATGAGGTGGTAATTTTAGTAATATTGGAGAAAGACGGTTTGGCTTACATTTGGATGGTGGCAGTAGGGATAGAGAGAAACATATCTATTGGAGACATAATCAGAGAGTAGATTCAATAGGAATCAAGAGGAAGAAATTGCTTCTGGAGGTGAGAAATTGAATGGCGTGAAGGATCCCTCCCATGGTTCTGGTTTGGGTGAATTTTGATACTATCACAGAAATGTGGGATCCAGGACAAAGCGAAGGTTTAGAGGACAACATCACAACTTGGATTTGGCATTTGCATGTAAGGCACCCGCTGGACATCCACATGGAGATGAGTCGTAAACACCTGGACAAGTAGGTATAGACTCCCAAAAGTGTGGAAAGCCATGCTGGTAGGTAGAATTAATTCTTAAGTTTCTATCTGGATATTTGGATGTCCTATGAAAAGAGCTCTAGTTAACACCGAGCTGATGGAGAAGGTGAATGGATTCGTAGAATCCTAAAACTTAAGAACTGTTAGAGACCCTAGGTCCGACCACCCTTGCGACTCAGAAAAGAGCTCAGTAACTTAAGGGCTCACAGGCAGTGGATGGCAGAGCTGGGTCTGGGAGCTGAAATCAGGCCTCCTGATTCATGAGCTGGGGCCCTGATATTGTACATCTAAAAGGTTCAGCCTCCTAACAATCTCTTTTCCTTGTGGGATATCAACTACCTTGTTCCTATTTTAAGAATTCTTTTCAAAAGAAAGAAAAGGAAAAAAGCAACATGGCAATCATCTCAGTCAGTCTGTTCAGTGGAGTCCTTGCTAGAGAATTATAGTCCCCTCTGGTTGCTTCTTTCTCCTCCGGATCTCCTATAGTCAAAAAGATTATCCTTCCTGTATTGGCATATAGCAGGTGTTCAGTAAAGAGAACCTAGTGGCATCAACATTGAATAATCACAGTCCTCCAAGCCTAAAAAGGTAGGTCTTTCCTTCCCTCTCAGATTTTACTTTGGATTTGGGTGAAGGTCCAAACCAAGCCAGGTTTGAGGGATGGATCTGACAGGCATAATTCCCATCTCCACACCCATAGTAACATGCGAATCACCCGTTAATGTTTCTCCATCTTACCTTCTTCACCCATTGGATACTTGCTGCCAATTTCTATAACACAATCCACCCATCTGATTGGTCACTCAACAAATGACAACAGGAATGATGTCACAGGGCCACTGAGCTGAAAATAAAGTGATTTCTGCAAAAAAAAAAAAAGTTAAAAGGTAATTAGTAACTTGGAGGTGCCATGAATTGATGACGTGATACACACTGCTAGACACTGGGGATATACAGTTGCATACAACAGACTGTCCTCTTAGAAGATAACAGTCCAAGTGTGCAAAGAGTGAGATCAATTATTATACTTGTGTGAAAAGTCAGGGGAAAATCCTTGTCATGGATTTAGAGGTACCACAGGATGGTTTGAATATCCATATGCATGTTCAGTACTTTGATGGCAAAGATAAAAAGCAGTCCTACATCCAACTTCTTATAACACACTGTGTCCTCCACATACATCGCTCTAGCACTAATGACAAAACTGGGTGGGGGCGGATATGAAGCCTTAGAGCCAATTTCTGATAGAACCTCCATTCTGAGTCCAAAGCAATGCCTTTCTTCTCAAAGGCAGGAACACTGTTCTGGTGTTGCCGGGTCCTTGTGGAATGACAGCCTCAAGGACAAAGAGTATTGATGGTGACGGTGGTGGTAGGAGATGCTGTCCCAGCTCCAGAAGATCAGAGCACTGTCTGCGCCCTCCCTTCACTACCCCACACTCTGGATTTCCTGTGTGTGGGGTGTGCTCTGCCTGGATTCTAGTCTGATTCATCCCCATATCTCCCCAAATGTCTAACACATTCCCTATCCGGAGCATCTGTTCAATGTATATCTGCTGAATGAAGGAAGAGAAGAATATGGAGTGTTGAAACAGCTGTTGTCTTTGAAAACTGAGGCACTGAACCATGGAAGGTGCCAGCTGGCACAGCTTCCTGAACACAACAGCATAAAGGAGTTCTTGAATGTCCTTCATTTCTAGAGCTTCTACCTTCTAGGATCAACTCAGTCTGCATTAGGGGCTTAAACAGCTTCTTTCTTGACTTCATTTCTTTCCAAATCCACTTTTCCTTGCCCCTTGCTTCCATCTAGCAGCCATGCACAAGGTCTTCCCCAAAGCAACAAGCAAGCAAATGAAAACCCCTCTCAGTGTAGGGCTATAGACAAATGGCCAATATACCAAAATTTGTTCATCAGACCTGGTTTGGGTGAATGTAGGAAGAAGAATAATAAAGCTCCCCTCTTGTTTGCTGTTCCTTAAATGTCCAGGACAGATTAGCATTGCGGTTATTCCCAGATACATATGGAGTCGTGCAGGGAAAGCCACATGGAGCAGTTCACACAAAACACAACTGATGGGGAAGGATCTTACTTGGCAACTGGCTACATGGCCAGTCCCCAAAATGGCATCACCAATAATCTAAACGCTCGAATGCGCAAGCCTTTGTGTAGTCTCCTTCCATGTGAATCTAATCTGGGTCTGTATAGCCAATGAAACAGAAGAAGTGACATTATATGAGCCATAGGGGAGGGACCACTGCCCAGATGAGTCCAAACGGCAGAGCATTGAATCAAAGAGAATTATCCTTGAACTTTAAGATCTGTTGGTATTTGCCTTGCTATCTGAACTTGATTGGGACCTGCCACTCCTTTCTTCCTTCCAATTTCTCTCTTTCAGAATGGGGATGTCTAACCTATGCTTGTCCCACCATATATATTTTAGAACCACATAATTAATCTGGTTTCACGGGTTCACAGCTGCAGAGGACTTTTGCTTCAAGATGAATTCTACTTTGAGTCTCACCCATATTGATTTATATGGTATTTGGATGAGACTTTGGCGTTTACACTTTAGAGTTGATGCTGGCACAAGTTAAGATTTTGGGGGCTGCTGGGATAGAATGAATGCATTTTGCAAGTAAGAATGACATGAATTTGGGGGTCCAGGGGTGGAATGTTATGAACTGAATGTTCGTGTCCCCCAAAATTCGTATGTTGAAGCCCTAAGACCTCAAAGTGATAGTATTTAGAGGTGGGGTTTTGGGGAAGTAATTAGGTTTAGATGAGGTCACAGGGGGGTCCCAATCATGGGATTAGTATCCTTATAAAAGGAAAAGAAGAGCAGATCTCTCTCTCTCTCTGACTGTGTGCGTGTGTGTGTGTGTGTGTGTGTGTGTGTGTGTGTGTGCTATGTGAGAAGATGAGAAGATGGCAGTCCACAAGCCAGAAACTGGGCTCTCACCAACAGCTGAGTCTGCCAGTCTCCAGATTCACAAGAAATAAATGCCTGCAGTTTAAGCCACCGAGTCTGTGCTGCTTTGTTATAGCAGCATGAGCTGACTAACACAGAAATCTTATAGCCTATCTTGTGCACTTTGCAAGCTTTCTGTGGGAGAATTCGACCGCCATGTCAGAAGTCCAAATATTACACGCCACACTGGGTGAGGAAGCTCCAGCTGGACAGGTGGAGACACTGTGCAGATGGAAGGAGAGACGTCCAGCCACCCCAGCTGTTCCAGTCATCCAGGCCAAAGTGCCAGACAGGTGAGTGAACACGTCATCTTGCACATCTAACCCGTTCAAACCTTTGCATGACGCCAGCCATCTGACTACATGAGAGGAGAGACTTCGAGTATACCACCTAAATGTATTCAGTCCACCCATAGAATTATATGAGATAATAATGCATTGTTGTTATATGCCACTATATTCTGGGGTGGCATGTTACTCAGCAAGAGATACCTGGAATGTTATAAACAAGGATGGAAGAGACACTTGTCAGGTGCCCCACCAATGTATTTACTTCACACACATATAACCACCTTGGGTATCATGAACCCCATCTCATCCCACAACTCAAAGGGGTAAGACCATGGCTGAAGGAGCACAGCCTATAATGCCCAAAGGAGGGTCAGAATCCAGCAGTGTGGACTTCATAGCCCATGTTCCCTCTGTTCTCCTTCCCCAGCCTTCTGTTAATAATGCAGCTGTCACTGTGGCCAGCATGTGCAACAAGTTTACTCCTCAAATCCGTAAAACATTCATTGAACGCCCCCAATCAATTTGTCTTGCATTCTTTACCTCCCCGAAAGATGTTTCCTATAAATCTCCTTTCAACAAAAGCTGCCCAGTCAATCAAAAGCTTTGGGAGAAAAAAAAAAAAAATTAAAAAAAAGATGGCAAATTGTCTATGAATACTGATTGACAGAATGTTCATTTTTCCCTGGTCTCTCCAACATCTCGGGGCTCCCCCAGATTTGGAATCATGTGTTCCCTTCTGAGCTAAGAAACTATGATCCAGCCTTGCTGCATCCACCCCCTCCCTACTCTCGGGACTTCTCTCCTTCATTTTCCCTGGTCTGTGCGCCATGGTGGGCCGCCTTCAGGAACAGCGCCCCGGATCCTCTACCAGTCCCTTCCATCGCTGTGCTTGGTAGCGCAAAGCACTGAGCCTCTTAGGTTCACAGACACTACCTGCCATGTATCATTTCAGAGAGATTGAGAAATCAGGAAAAAGAACATGGTGAAGCCAAGGGTTCAAATGGAATGAAGGTATGCTAAGCACACCAAAATCAAAGAGAAATGTCAGGGAAGGATGCAAGCGTGAGTGTTGCAACTCCCTTCTGCTGAGCTCTGATAGTGTAGAAGGCTCGGTACATGCAGGGCCCTATCCTTCCTTTGCCACTTTCCCTCTCTTAGGATCTCCACTGAAATGGACGGCCCAAGGAGATAGCGACAGCTCCATTATACAGATAGAAAAACTGAGGCTAGGTAGCAAACGCCCACGTGCATACGGCATGGAAGTGGCATAGCTGGGCTGGATCACCAGCAAGCCCACTCCTTTTCCGTCAGCAGTAAGAACTCACAAGGAGACCCACTTCCCAGGGCAAATCATGCCTATTCCTGTGGTGTGTGACCACAGATACTTTCTCCTTTTTGGTGTAATAACACAATGAGGGATTTCAGATAGTTTGGAACAAAGTTGATTAAAACAAACTATCATTAAATGTTTATATTTTGCCACTGTATAAAGAAGTGAAATATTAGGTTTTTGAAACTTTTATTGAGAGAAGTTGAGCAATGGCCATACAGTTTTTTTGGCGATCTAGAAATATCCAGTCACTTTGCTGATGTCATTCTCTGATTTTCGTGCTCTGCGGGCAGAAGGGGACACAGGCACCCTGGGTGCCTGCAGATGGGGGCTTCTTCTTCTTGGGGGGCATCACATGTTCCTGGCATTGTCAAAGGGATGAATAAACTCAATTAATCGCCACTGGGTGTTTTTCTTTCCTGTTATTGCCGAAGTTCCAAAACCATATGGTGAAGCATATTTTGTAAGATAGGTTTGTAGACTGTGAACTTTTTAAAAGACGGGGGAAGTAGTGAGCTATCAGTGTGAGAGAACAAGACTTAAAATCCAAGCTTTGCCTCTTCCAAGTTAGTTTGACTTTGGACAAGTGAGAACTTTCTAAGCCTCAGTTTCCCCACTACAAAATGGTGATGATAATGACTATTTTGGAGGATTATTGTGAAGAACAGTGATAATAAACATGATACCTCACTTAAAACTAACAAGAATCAACAGCTGTGATTATGAAAAGATATACCCTGTGCTTTTACAATTGTGCACAATTAAAAGTTTTATACTTTTTATTATGTATTTGCTATTCACAAAGCCCTATGCATAATCATTTATCTAGAACTGATATTGGTATGTTTGCATATATTAATATGTAATCATATAACATATAACTAATATTCATCTATAAGCATTTTCCATGCCATATTTTATTCAGATGAGGAAACTGAGTCTCAAAGAAGTTCAGAGATTCCTGAAAGCTCACTGGCGCGGCTTAGGCTTCTGCTCCTGCTGTGTGGTTATGGGCTGCCAGCTGCTAGCAGCTCAGGCCTCCCTGCAAAGTCCCCAAGGCTAGCGACTCCCTGCCTGCACAGGGATGATGCCTGACGTCTATCTGTAATTACAAGAAAACATCCATAAAGAGTTTCTGGGCTCCAAATGGATTTGACACAGTGGCCTTTCAAATCAAACTCTTACCACGATTATCTTTATTTCGCTTTAGCAGTTTTTCTAAGTAAGCCGTGCTTTTAGAGGCACCTAATACAAAGTGACAACCTTCGCCATTTTCCAAAGCGTCGATGGACGGGCGTAGAGAGAGTCCATTGTCACCATGGTAATTACCGCACAATACCTGACGGCCAATGGACGGTCAGGAGGCTCAGGCAGCAGCTGAATCCGGCATTGTCCAGGCCTGATAAAAAGACTAGAGGCCTTGAAAAGCCGGGGAGCAGGATCTCACAGCTCTCTCCCCGGGCCCTGAAAGGCCCATTGTGCTGCCACCATAAATTCTGGGTTCTCCGGGCACTTGACAACTGAAGCCAGGGACAATAGAATTCTTGTGTCCAACAAAACACTCCTTGTCCAATGCGGGTCTTATCAGCCGCATTTACAAATGTCTTTCGTTGTACCCAAATAATTCCCTGTTAGAAGGGCTATTGGGAGCAGAACTAAATAAATATTCACAGCCTTTGTCATATCTTTGGGAAATGAATAAACAAACAGTCATCTAGCATATGAGCAAAGCTCCTGCTTACTCACGACATTTTATCCCTATTTCTTGCCCAAAGTATGTAGTTTCACTTTCTCTCTGTAACGTATTAACATTTGCAATACTGGAAGCTCCAGTTTCATTTGCCATCTACTCTATTCCACTGGTGTCATTGCCTTGGTACTTCTACATGCTTTTTTTTAAAAAATTAATCTTCCCCACAGCACCAGGAGGGGGCTTGTTTTATTCCATTCCTACCTCCCAAAAGAGGAGGGAATTAAACCTCAGAGAAGTTAACGAACTTCCCCAAGATAACCAAGCTAATTAGTAGCAGAATGGGAATTCCAATCTAGATTTCCCTGCTCCAAAGGGCCCGCCCTTCCCACTTTTCCCTGATGACTTTTCTACTGAATAAAAAAGAAACAAAAAGTCAGAATAAGGGGGAAAAAAATCTAAGAACATCCACTATAAAAGTTTCATGTATATACTGAGCCTGTTTATATTATTATACAACCCGAGAACACCAAGAATAGAAGGAGAATGAAAAGCCTTTCTCTAAGACAGTATATTTTATTTTTGCCCTAAAATGCTAGCAATTTTACTTTTTAACTTTTTTAAGGGCTGGGGAGAGGTGGCATGCAAACAAAAATAAATATAGCCAAGCTTTAGGAAAGATTCAGTCAATTAGTAAAGTTTTAGAAGAATGACAAAGCACACAATCCCATATGCTCAAGAACATACACCTCTTTTGCTATAGTTTCTTTTATTTTACCTATTTATCTTCTTGTCATGAATGGAGAAATATGTTGAGATATATTTATATCTAAGCAATGCATATGGCTGAACAGAAACTCCCTTCCTCCATGGAATACCTATAAGAATGGCAATTTTTACATAAAAAAAAAATTTGACAATATGAAAACTTTAAATGGTTTCCTTTCAGGTCAGGAGATGCCCACATTCATTAACACAGCTTATGCGTCTCTCCCTGGTCTGCCCCCAACCTTGCCTGGCCACCTCCTTCCTGTCTCAGTAAGTCCTGCTGTCCTCTGAGCTTTGCAGGCTGTGCACCTCTGTGCCTGTGCACATACTGTTCCCTCATCTGAACTCTTCCATTCACTGTTAGTGTGACTTTGGTAGAACTTCCCCTTACTCCCTGGTGTGAACCCAGAGGGCTTCAGCATCCCCTTAGTGCACCATATTGTTTTTGGATTTCTCCCACCAGGTAGAGCTTTGTTATCATGGCTATTTGCCCCTTCCAATTTGCATCGAAGGACACTGTGAGCTACATAAGAACAGAAATCACATCTTATACTCACTTTTGTCCGGCCTGCATCAATACACTGCTAACCCTTTGCAGGACTGGCTTACTGGAGAAATAGATGAATGGTAGTAGTTAAAGAGCAACCACACACATACACATGAGCAACCACAAAACTCTTTCTATTTGTATTTTTAATTTTAAAAGATTGAAAATGTTTATTGCCTTTTTATCTACTTGATATCCAATGACAGGTATAATTTGTAATTTGTTTTCAAGAACCGTAATGATATACTCACTTGACCCAAATTATTCAGCCTTGATAAATGCAATGCAGTGCTGTTTAGTTTGTTTTCTATAATAGTTAAAATCAGCAAAGTAGGCTATCATTCTGCAAACAATCAGCTATTAACAAGAAAAGACTGGGGCACCAATAGGTATTTTCTGATTTTTCTGACTGGCATTAAATGCCTGTGTTTGTGCAACTGTTAAGTTTGAAAAAGTGTGATCAATATTTTCTAAACTCTTCACATGCCAAATGAAGCATTTAGTCATCTTTGGGGATTTAAGGCATGAATGTAGTCATATACACGTGATGCTAACTCTTCGTACTTCTGTAGCCCCAAGAGCTGGTTGTTACATAGACACAATTTAATCCAAACAGGCAATGATGATCACTAACATTTATGGGGGGTTTGCACTGTGCCAGATGCTGGGCTAAGTACTTTCTTACAATGCATAATTTAATCTTGTAACGATCTTATAAGTCAGGTACTATGATTTTCTTTATTTCTTAATTGGGAAATCGAGGTACAAAAATGCTTGAGTATCATCACAAAGCCATTCACCAGTGCGGCCAGGATTTGAACACAGGTAGTTTGAATCTATAGCAATTTACTGAACAGCTATACCCAAATGCATTCTTGATATAAAATAGGGTACTGTTTTAAGGAAGTAGTCCAGTGATTTAAAAGAAACATGACTAAAGATTACATGTCTTTGCCAGGCTAGCGAACTATCCAGAGAGAGCAGCCACTGATGACAAGGAGAAAACACAAATGTCGTGAAGTATAACAAGGACTTCTGACCACACCTAAGGTCTGAGACAGTATCTCTAACATTTTATCAAATCTGGGCAACTTCTAGACAACCAAGGAATCAACTTATTTGCAAACTTCTGGAGTATGCAAAACCCCATATTCACAAAGTCAGAGAAGTACTGCAAACGCATACACACAGACACACACACAGAGACACCCAGGCACAGACCCACAGGCGCACAGACACACACACACACACTGCAGAGTTTTTACTGTGTGCTAGAAATAGTCAAGCCTAGTACTATCTTCTCACAGTAAGGAAAGCAAACTACACTATGCAAAGCAATACCATTGATTTATGATAGAATAGGAGGGAGCTCTCTCTGGGGCCTTTATGCTCAGAAGAAACAAAACAAGGTTTCTCAAAATTAAGAGGGAATCTCCTTTTGCAATGTAAAATCGAGTTAAGAAAAAAAAAGTCATTTGTTCTTTACCTCTTTTCAGCCACTTATTCTGAAGATACAAGCTGTGCAAACCAAAATTGTCTAGGAGCTTCACAGGGACAAAAAGCATATATGTTTTCTTGCTTACCATCTATCAGGTTGACAAGGGCATAGACCAAATGCTCCAAAATAGCTTTGGAACAAATGACTTAGTAAATATAAAAGCGGGTCCCTGACGGCGTGGTCTTACCTATGTGTAAGTGCTTCGGAAGGGCTGCAGTGCGCGGGGGCCGTACTTTTGTTCAGGCACGAATTTGAATTTGGCCACAGAGGGGCTGACGAGAGCCAGGGAGGGAGTCTAGCCAGTGCTCTGCACCCCCGCCACACCTCATTAAGTACCCTGGACTCATTCAGGGGCGGCAGGGGGAGCAGCCCATTAAACTGCTCCAGTTTTAGTTTGCTGTACTTTACTGGTGAAAGAACATTCTTCGCTGGTACGCACAAATTTTGACATTCCCGAAGATCTTGGGAAAAGTCACTTGTCAGTATCAAGAATTTAATATACTCATAGGAAGCTTTCCCTAGGCTGTTCCCCCACGATTTACCTCCATGCACACGTGCACACACACACATGTACACACACATGTACACACACACATCCCCAAAGATCCATTTACCTCTTATTTTTCTTTTCATTTTCTAAAATCCTTGAATGGTTCCTTTTACTAATTCCATTGGTAAGAACTGAGAATGAAGACACAAACAAAATTTGTCAACAGTTGTGTGGAGTTGGGCCAGGTCACCAGCCTGGGCTTGGATTATAACTGTGGGAATAACAGACAAATGGTCTGGTTTGTACATGAAGAGACATACGCAAATCAGAAGCTCGGGGAGGTCTTCTTCTGCAGTGTTCACTGTTTAATTCTCTATCTTATGCCTTCAGCCAAGAAAATCAGGCTGGATTTTGATACAGTTTCTTTGTGCCTTGGCTTTGCTGTTTGCAATTGTGTGATATATAGGGAGAGTATCTGCATGTGTGTTAGTACACACACAAACACACACACACACAATTCACAAGTTGATCATTCATCTCTGGGAATATTTCAGCCACACTCTGTATCTAGCAAGTAAATGAATTTTTCATTGGGTACCAGGGTAGATTTGATGGGCAGTGAGCGTCTTTCCTACTCGGAGATGACAGAATTCTGTAATTGGAATAATCAGTTCCCCTGGCTAAAAGCACCCCACCTCCCTCCATCCGTGCCCTGACCACACTTTGGACAACCCTCTGCTAAGAGCCGGTGCTGCTCCACTATTCAGCATGAGTCTGTGATTTCATGGGCCTGCCTCGGTGCCATGATGAAGGCCGTCTTTAAGGGGGCATCACATGTGCAGAAGACCTTGAGAGCAAGGAGAGGGGTCACTCTTTAGCTCTCAGGCTGATGTGTAGGCTCAGCAGGGTTTCAGAGTCCCTGACAAGGGGGTTGCCTCACAGAGAGCCCAGAAGACCCTGCTGAGGAGCCAAACCAAGGGGCCATGTCACTCAGCAAGCAGTGGGAAGGCAGAGAGGCCACACTGTGGCATTAGACAGACCTCGGCAGGGGGCGTGGCTCCTGCTGTGGTGAGGAACTCTGATGCCAGCAGGCTGCTTCCCATCTGGTCCTCTATGACCCCTCAGCTCTGTGACTGGGGATTCTGTTTCCTTACCTGTAAAACAGGCATCCTGACACCTCACAGAGCTGTGTTGAGGACAAATGAAACAACGTGTGTGAATTAGGATACTGTTTTGGGCACATATCTACTGTTCACTAAATATTAGTCAACATCACCGTCAAAAGATTATCAGCGTTCTGTTACAATGACTCAATATAAAGAAATTAGTACAATGCCTGACAAAACAGAGGCCCAACAAATTGCTATAATTATTATTGGCAGTAAATGACAATGAATCAGGAAGTAGAGAAGTACCTTTTCCATTCTCTTTCAGTCCTGATCTTAGCAAAGAGAAAGTCTCTATTTGCAGTGATTGCTGGACAAATCTCTCTTTTACCAAAGAGAAGGCAGTCTCAGCCTCAGAGTGGATTCAGTTATATTGTTTCCCTTTAATCATCTCTGTTTTTTGGGCTGCCTCGTATTTACTGCAAGAGGTACTGGTTTGCCATTCATGATAGCGTTATAATTTTCTTCAAAAATATTTAAGAAAAGCAGAAAGAATGTGTCAAAAGGAAATAATAAGTAAATAACAGTGTGGGCAGTACCCAGATATCATGAAGGCGAAACTTGAATGACTGAAGGGTGGGGAACACTGATCCAACACCCCACAGTTATTTTACACACAGGGAAACTGAGGCACTCAGGGGAAAGCAACCCGGCAGCCGCAGATCCTGCCTCCAGCTTCCCAGGGTCTTTGCGCAGCATCTTCATCAATATCACATGTCAGGTCAGGCATGGGAGGGGACTGCAAGGAATGATCGCAGTTCTTTTCCAAGGACAGAGAAAGACTTACAGGGAGAGACAAATGCCAATCCCGACCTGGTGACAGAAAAGGGAGCAGAGTCTAATCACTCTCCAGGAAACTAGGTCTTCACGACGGAGAAACTAGGTTGAAGACTCACTGGCCCACACTCCGCCTTCACCTCTGCCTGTGAGTCATGTTATGCATTTTACCAATAGCCTGCTTTATTCCAAAGGGAATTTAAGGCCACCTATGAAGATACACACAGTACTGAAGCATCTCATACTGTTTCACATAATAAGATGTAATAAGGGAAAATAATAGCATGAAATAATTTAAACGAAGGTGCATATGCAAAGCATGGGCTAAGAAGTCATAGTTGCAAAGGCTGTGTCGCAAAAAGGGACGGGGACACGTGACCGGGCACAGAACCTCAGTGCCCATGAAGTTAAAACTGTTCTTCATTTGGATCACGGCCATTCCAGACACTGATGCCAGCATATTATTTATCCCATTGGTTCTCATAGAGACGACCCTGTGTAAGGTAAACAAGCAACACTCTTAGGGTAAACATAGTGGAAGTAGAATTATTGGGCAGCTTAGAAGAGCAGCACTGGCCCACGGAGGACACAGAGTCTCTCAGAGGGAAAGGTAGGAGATGGGGGAGGAGGTTCAGCAGCATCTTTCTGCCAGGAGGACCTGACAGCCAGCCCAGCCTCCGCACGGCTGCTACGTGCTCACTCCGGTTTCAAAGCCCTGCAGGTCTGCTTGGGTCGGCCTCTTCTACCTTTAACAATAACCAAGCCCACTTTGTTCCACGCACTGCCATTAAATGGAAGCATCACTTCGATCGCCCCTATTTGAAAGTGGAGAAATCTAAGACGGAGAGGGTGAGAAATCTAGGCCAGTCGGCCAGCTTGTAGGGATTCAAACCCAGGCAGTCTGACTCCAGAGCTTCTGCGCCTAATCACCACCCACTTGGCCCCCAAGGAAGGCCCTTTATCATCCAGCTTCACCCAGGGCAGCCCCTTCCAGGAAAACGTTGCTTTTCCTCAGCTTTCCATATCATTTCACTCTCCTTTCTTCATTCCTCCTTTTGCCTCTGAACAGAACACCTCTTCCTCTTCTCTTGTTCATAAAGTTCTCCTTGTCCTCTTAGGCTCTCACCAAAGATTACCTCCTGCAGGGTCCACCTGCCCAACTTTACACACACACAAACAAACACACACCCCACTGTGGCATCATATCCGCCAACCATTCATCTGTCAACAAACGTTTCTTGAGCATCTATTATGTGCTGGTCAAGTCCTTGGGTACCAAAGAGATAGGGTGGCTATTCTTAAGAGCTTTCAGCCAGTAATGGGGTTAAAAAGTCAACAAGTGAACAGCAAAATAAACAGGAAAGGATTAGATAGCGATAAATGACACATGGAAAATTTTAAAAAATTGCTAAAACAGAGTAGATCATGTTTTCTTCTTAAGGCCCCTTTAAACCAACATGCCCATGCCCAGCACACAGCAGATGCTCAGTAACTATTTGATGGAATGAGAGCCAACACCTACTGCTTACAATGATCATTATCAGTCATTCAGGCCTCAGGACCTTGAATATTTTGTTGTTTTAGGGAATCATTTTCCCAACTGCTCACCTGCCACCCCGATCCCTATGAGGTTATGAAGAGCAGAAACTCTGGCATCTGCATCATTTATAGCTCCTACAGCGCCTACCTCAGAATCATCCACATTTGCTGCAAACCAGCAACTCACACTTCAAGTTTGAGAGACATCACAAATCACAGGATGCAGGAGCCACATGGAAACTCAGCAGTGATCTAATCCAGTGATTTTACTAACTGCTCTTGGCAGAGACTGAGTGTTCCTGGGGTATCCCAAATGCTGTTGCAGGGGCTGAGGTGGGGTGGGGAGAGGTGCAGGGACATTTCTCAGATTCCTACCGCTTTCTCCATTCTTCTCTTTAATTCATAAAGGCTCTACTTTTCCCATTCTATACATTTTAGGGTTTGCGGTAAAGATTTTATTTATAAAAATCTGTGTAAAATTCATGGAATCAAGAAGGAAAAAATAGAAACAATGAATCTAGGAGTTAAATGACTCCTATGAATTTTTATAGAAGCTCATTCTGAACAGATGTCCGTGATTAGACGTGGGCAGATGTCTACACCATCAGATGACAAGGCACTGAGATAACACATACATGAAGCAAACAGATTACATATTTGGAAGTGGCGTGTGCAGGGGTGTGGAAAGGGAAGGATATTAGGATAGCAGTGGAATCTGCTTCAAGGGAGGCAGATCCACCATTCTCTCACTAGAATGTTGCCTTCCCTACAGCTTTGATCATTCATTCATTCATTCATTCATCTTTTTACTTACTGAAGAGTTATATATCAAGCATTTTTATGTATCGGTCTCTTTGCAGAGATAAACACACAGAATTGGGAGCCATGCTAAGGTGACAGAGGAAGGAAGGAGGGAGGGAAGGAGAGAGGGAGAGGGGGAGAAAAGGAGGGAAGAAAATAAGAAAGAGAGAGAGAAATGAGAAAGAGAGAGAGAGGAAGGAAGAGCGGGAGGAAGAAAGGAAGGAAGGAAGGAAGGAAGGAAGGAAGGAAGGAAGGAAGGAAGAGGAACTAGAAGGTAAAGTCGTCAGGTGAGTGAGGGTCCTAAAATGTTCCTGCCTTTCTTCTCTTCCCCAATACCCAAGGGGGCAGTGTCTCATCTAGAGCAAATATAGCATGCCAGAGGAGGTAGGTGGGTGAGAAGAATGAAGAGAACTCCCAAAATAAGACATGACTAAAGAAAAAGAAATAAAAACAAAAAGGAGAAATGACGACATGATTGGATCTATAAGACTGTCTATTTTTAGTGGCCTATAGAAGACTCTCTCCAGTGACCTTGCCAAATTATGAAGCAAACGGAGTTAACGAAAGCTCTCTCAACCTTCTCCTCCAAGTCAGCTCATTACCAGATCATTTCCACAGACTCATCGCCTAAAACCCTGTAACCTCATTAAAGGACTAATCCTAACAGGTTTGACCTGAAAGTGAGCAGATAGATTGACTTGAGCAGTTTTCTGCCTTTCTAGTTGTTTTTCCTGAAGAAATGTTAAAGACCAGGTTAGTTTTCCTAAGCAGTTAGCTTTCATTTTTTATTGCTTGCGTTGTTTTGTCTTCCAATTAAATGCTACCCATTTCCAGAAATGAGAAAAATGCTCGGAGCAATTAAGAAAGATGCTCGCATTCAACATCATCTGGATTATTCAAATTATTTAAGAAAATAGAAAAAGGACAAAAAGAATTATGATATTGACTAATTTCAGGTTTCCCTATGTAGGTTTCAAGTATTCTAATTTCACTGGGGAAACAGAGCATTAGAGATTTACAGACTGACTCCAAATGGGGTAACCAACTTGAAGTAATGACCTTGTAGGTATTGCAATTCTTTTAATAATCCCATTAAATTTCACAGACTGCCAACAAGAATCGGCTTATATTCACATAAAGTCAGAACTGTCCTGTTGTAACAGGAGAATGTTTAAGTAAAAAACAGTATACGCCCTGCATGAAAGAATAAGCTTTACCCAAAGTTACAATTCTATGATTGTAAAGAAACCTGGAAAAATACTTTGGACTATTTCAACATGGTTCATTATGAAGTAAAATCTCAATGACAATAATGTAAAAATATTCCTGACTAAGTAGAGTACTGGAAGGAAGGAAAAAAATAAGGACAATTTATGCATCAGAGTGAATGAACTACAAGTGAATTTTTTCCTCTCTTCTTCCTCATGTCTTATATATTGTCCCAAGTATCATCGATTCTAGAACCAAATTTGTAATCTTATAGAGTCACATCATGCAACATAGAGTATCTCTCTTGCAGCATAGATACCTGAGCTGGCTAGATGCAAAATGAACTCGGGGTAACAGTAGCTGAGCACTCTCCGCTACTTTCTTGTACAGCCACGAAAAAGCACTTTGGCCAGAGACAAAAGAACAAGCGTATTTATTCCAAAATAGAAAAAGGAAAATAGTTTACATTAGGAAATGACTGAATCACCGAAGTGTCAAATTAAATACCGATACTATCAATTTGAGTCTAAAATACTCTCTGGTCTTAGGAGAATCCAAGAAGGAGGTAAGCAACTACCACACCGATAGCATGAGCGTGAGAAGGTTCTCCCTGGAGATGCCCTTCTGTGCATCCGGTTTATTCACCCAACACACACACCAGCTGACCAGCAGCTAAGCAGCTGGGACTGTGCTTGGGAGGAGGGACACAGTGGGGAACAAGGTCAGATCCTCACCCCTAATGAGCTTGCATTGTATCCAACAGTGGCTGCTCTGACCTCAAACCTGGATAGAACTACCCAGGAGGGCTCGAGATTTGTCACCTAGCTCAGAATAAATGAGCCAAGGACCCAACCTTCCTGCAGATCAGGGTTGCTGAGGCCAAGTCCAGGTCCTGCCACTGTATGACCACAGGAAAATCTTTTTGTCACTGAGAGTTTCAGTCTCCCCATATGAGCAATCAGGTGGTGAGTAAGCTTAATGTCTTAGAAAGCTAGATGCTCCATTGTTCTATGGGGCAACAAACTCATTTGTACCCTGGATTTTTGCAGACTTCTCACTAAACCAGAAGCCACGGAACATAGAGAGAACACGGGACATGCCGTGTGGCCCAAAAAGCAAACACCTATCCGGTAGGAAAGAGAAGAAAGAAATGCACGGAGCGGGTGACTATAATCTCCATGGGGGAAGTTTCAGAGTCTTACAATCCTAGGTTCAAATCCTGCATCTGCCTTGTAATTAAATGTGTGACTTTGAGCGAGTGACTCAACTCAACTCTACAAGCTGCAGTTCCCCCATCTAAAAAAATGGCATCTCTAAAGTCAAACCAGCAGGGTTGCTCTGAAGATTAAAGAGGGGCATAGACAGAAGACACTTGGCACCACTCTGGACACACAGTGGGTGCTCGATAAATTTTACCCAAATTAAAATGAGTTAGTAAGAAAATTATTATGCATTGGAAATCCCTGCTAAGATTGAATCTTGTTCATTCTCCTATCCCCAGCACCTGCTGCAAGTCAGACACATAGAAGGTGCCAGTAAATAAGTAAATGTTCACTCTGATTAACTCATACTGATTGGAAGCTCTGATTGGCAATTAGGTCTGATTAATTAAAAATGGGTAAAGGAATTGGTTATTACTTTATAAACACAGTTTGTTTGGAGAGAGTATTTTTTGAAATGCAAGGTAAAACGGCGATGAAAAGGTCACAGACTCTGGGATACACTAAAAAAACCAGCCTCCCCCACGGCTTGTGAGATCAGCGGAGACAAAAGCCAAACGCATGAGTCACCGCCCAGCAGTGCCAAGGCAGGGACCAATCAGAGGTCCGTGCTGTCCTCTTAACTGTCCCGACTGGACTCTTCATTCATCGAACAAACAGTTCAAAAGGTCCTTGGAGTAACTCCTCGGTGCCCTTTGGCAGAAGACAGGCAAACAGAGCTGACACCAAGAGCCGAAAATGTGAGAACCTGCGCTCGAGAGAAAGTGCTCCCGGCGGAAAATGAAAGGAGGTCAAGTTAGGAAAACCAGCAAACCCATTAACCCCTGCACACTAAGCCGTAGGGCTGCTTTCCAAGGGCAAAGTCCCTCCTACACAGCAACGGAAAGCGCCAGCTTCATTTAGGCAGCTGCACGACGTACACAGACACACATGCGTGCAAACACACACGAGCATGCACGCACGCACGAACGCGTAAGATGCACCCACGTGCGCACGCTCCAAGGAGGTCAAAACGACTCCAACATAACAGAGTCCGCTTTGAATCCCAATGAACACACCGCGATGATCTGTTTACTATGACGAGCAAGGGGTTACGGAGTGGCTCTCTGTAACTAGGTCAGCCACCAATTGGTAGTCAGGTCCAGACCCAGGAAGATTTAATGAGGAGGCCAGACAAAGGCAGAAGATGGAAATAGTGCCCCAAGCGCGTGTCCCCAGACACCACAATCTGGCGGTGGGATCCGGTCCACGCCATCGCTCTCGCAGATAGTCCAGAACAAACTTTCAGAAAGCCCCGACGTGAGGATCCACAGTGCAGGCCAAGCCGTTGAGCTGTGGCCCTGGCAGCAGCGCCCAGGCTGGAATAAAAGCAAACGCCGAATCCAAGGAAGAGCACGACCCGAGCAGAAAGGACAGAAATTGCGAACGCGCGCGGAGGCGGCAGCCGTGACGGCGAGGGCCAGGACGTAAATAACACGGCACTGCCAAGCTACAGCTTGTGCCCACGAAAGCCAGCCCCTTGGCCGGGCTCTCTGTGCCCTCATCGCCGTCCCTCGTTCGTGCCGGGCAGGGTCACTGGCACCTGCGTTCGGGCCGGCAGATGGGGAGGCCAGGCTTGCTGGATCCCGTGCCTACTCACTCCACCATCGCGAAGGTCGCCGTGCAGCACGTGGCCGCCTCGAGTCTTCCTGGAGAGGCAGGATCCAGCCACGGCGATGCCATCTCCAACAGTCAGCTTCTCTCTTCCATCTCAGGACGCCTCGTGTGGGGACGCCAAGGGCCACAGGACCGTGAGAGGGCTCAGCCCAGCTTTGTTCTAGGCAGCCGGAGAGGCGGCCCCCGATCCCTGGCACTGCCAGCAGCCCTGTGAATGAGCCACTGTGGTGAGACACACACCCACTGCTAATGAGTCCCGCACAGACACAAGCGAGAGGGGCAAGCGCAGTGGCCACAGCAAAACAGGCAGAGCAGAAGCCAACTGGGGCAGGGGCAGGACCACAGGGCACTCACCTAAGCTCAGGGTGCTCCCAGCCCATGGCGGCTGCAGGGGCCCCAGCACAGCAGGGACACCTTGAACTCTCTGTCTTCCCTTGAACTAACAGCATCAGCTCCCCTCCCCTCCTTGCCCAAATAACAAGAAAATGGCAGCCAAAATTTCATGGGCATTTTTGAAAAAGCAACTGCCATCAACTATTACTCTCATTTTATTGTTTTAAGGAGCATTTTGATATAAAAATATAAAGGGACAGATTTTCAGAATAAAAAGACACATGGCAAAGTAATACTCATACACTGAAGAAAAGGGTGTGTAAATTTGCTTTAGAACTTTGGATACAGTGTATATCCATTTTAAACTATTATATTGCAGATTGCAAAGGGGTAAAGAGAGCAGGCTCTGTGGTAAGTTGCCTGACCCTACTTCCTCTGGTTACTAGCCGGGTAACTTTAGACAAAGTAGACAAAGTACCGAACCTCTGCAATACTTCCATCTCCTTATCTCTGAAGATAATGATTAAGTGGTACCTCGCACAAAGGGTTTCCTGTAAAAATTTAAATAAGTTAACTCATGTAATGCACTTAGCACATAGCAAGCCCTTAATAAAGGTTACCTACTTTGATCATTATCCTCATCATTAGTGCTATCTATGTTAGCCGGTTGAACGGACCTTGGAGCTTAAATGCTCAGGTTATAATGCTACGTTCTTCGTGTATAACCACAGTTAATGAAAATCCAATAATATATAGGTATGTAGACCGAATTTGGAGTATTTAGAGAAAACAAGAAACCAAAGCTCCCAGACCTCCTCCAGCTCCTCCTGTCCTCACCCCCAAATATCCAGAAGGGAGAAGATTGCAGTTGTCCAGGTACATTTTTTTAAGAAAAAGTATTGTGTTAAGTATCTCATTAAATACTGCTTATGTTAATTACTGCACTTTTTGGCACCCTCTTAAATGTTGGACCTGGGACCAGTGACTCACTTACCCAATCCTGGCCCTGGCCGTTGGTGAGAAGTCAGTCCTCGCCTTTCCTCAAAGGGTGCTTCTGCCACTGTGATGAGCAAGTCACCTGGGGACCTTATTAAAATGCAGAGTCTGCTCCAGCACGTTGAGGCAAGAGCCTGAGGTCCCATGTATCTAACAAGTGTCCAGGTGATGGCTGGGGTCCTGCTGGTCCACAGACAGTACCCGGAGGAGCAAGGCCTTGGAGGGACCAACACTGGAGCTACCTTTTGCTGTGTGTCTTTGATGTCCTGGTTGCTTTCAGACAACTTGGAAACTCTTTCATTATTCATGGGAACCGCAGTTGTTAAAATTGGTAGCTAAATCCTTAGACCCAGAGGCGGGGAACATTTGTTGTTTTGTTTTGTTCTAAATCAAACAAATAGAATAAAGCGAATACCTACTGACTCCTGGTGGCTGCCCTTTGGGGAGTTCATTTAACTTTCTGTTTGCCTTGTTCCTTTGCCTGGCTGTGGAAGCATGGCTAGGAAGGCCACAGAGGACAGAGCTATGCATCAGTTAGCATTGCAAAAACACCCGGCTCCAGAGGGAGCGAGTTGCCGAGGACAGTCAGAAAACAGTGCCAGTTCAGTATACCTGCATTCACTGTCTTCCACTGCCCTTCAGTAAGAATGCAGGAAGGAGCAAGACTTTAGAGTTTTGGATTTAGAAACCGGAAGGCTCCACCACTTGCTGGCTGTGTGACCTCAGGCAAGTGGCTTAGCTTCTCTGAACCTTAGTTTCTGTATATAGAATGGGATCCTAACAGTGCTCACCTTATAGGATTTTTGCTGTGAGATCATTCATATAGGTGTGTATACAATACATGAACGTAGCATTATTTTTCCCAAAGTCCCAAAAAAGCACCCAACAAGATGAACATTTATAAGAATGTCCCATGGATGTACCTTTGCTTGCGATGTTTCCTAATTCCAAGTCCAAACAGAATGAGCGTGTGTGTGTGTGTGTGTGTGTGTGTGTGTGTGTGTACATGGAGTGACAGGGACAGAGAGAAGGGGGCAGGTGAGAGAGAAGAAAAATAAATAGGAACAATTTAACAGAAAGAAATAGAAAGAGTCTGAGTACTAATAAAGACCCATATTCAATACAGTATTTTTCTTTCTAAGTTCTTGCACAGAATAATGTCAACATTATTAGGGCAACTTTAAATCATCTTCCATCCTTGGGTGGAAGAAATGGTTAATATACTTTTAATAAAATGCATGTCCTTGGGAATATTCTTTCAGAAGAAAGGCAGCATTCTTAAAGACACACACACACACATACACACACACACACACACACACACACACACATACACACACATACGTTTCTCCTCCTCCCTCAAATCTCGTACTTTGTAGCACACGGCACTGTGTCCTACACATGCTAGATCCGGGTAAATGTTAGCAGGCTGAGTCCACAGAAGGAAAAGCTTGCATGGCTGGTAATCTGCTCATCACTGCACCATTTGGGGTGTGCACTGCCAGCCGGGTCTGCCAGCCAGGCTAGAATAGAGAAATGGGGGAAACCAGGCTGAAAGCAATGGCTATGAGTCATGCCTTTAATTGTCACCATGGTAGGGGACAGAATATCAGATAAGCTTTCTTGTCTCTGAAAGAGACACAGCAACTCAGGCAGAGGATTAGAGGAAGCCACATGTGGCAGTGGCCTCTCAGACAATGTCCTAAAGCCCTTTTCCCACACTCCATGTGGGGTGAAGGGGACTCTTCTCATCAAATCCTACTTATGGGACCATCTGTGTCCCTGCCGTGTCAACAGGCCTCTAGACTCTCGCTCACACATTGTTGCAAATCGTCCTCGTCTGGATACTATTGCTCAAGGCCGTGGGCCACTCCAAAGAACCCTTCTTCCTTTAGGGATTTCTCTGTCTAAACAGGATTTATGATGATACTTTGGCACGGATCTTTGAATCACTGGCTTTCACAGGACAGCCAAAAGCGTATTCCAGGAGAATCTATCTCTAACAAGCAACACAGCTCTGACGATTTATGTCCTCTGATGAAACGGGCACAGTCTGGAGCTCCAAGGATGCTGCCCCTAGACCAGGTGCTATTGCATAGCCAATGTAGACAACAGGGTGTTGGATACACTAACTCTTTCCCAAATAGCTGTGCAACCCGGAGGAAGTTGTTTAACCTCTCTGACCAAGTTGTCCCATCTATAAAATAGAAATGATCACGTCATCTTTTGGGGGTTATCATGAAGGTTAAATCCGTGCATGGGATCAAGTGCCTGGTGTACCTTACACCTGATTTATGGGCAGAATTTGATTGATACAGAGTATCTTTTCTCTTTATAAAGGATGTTTGGTAAGAAAGAAGCCGCACTGACTGATTACCTAGCACTCTGCCTTTGGGAGGGGCTGGGAATCGCAGCCCCATCAGAATGAAATTAGTGCACCTGTGCCTCAAGAGTTTGCCAAGCCGCTGCCAGCCCCCTCGAGGTGCAGTAATTGTGTTTTAGTGAAAGGAACACACATCCTGCCTCACTACCCCAGCACTTGTTAAACTCAAATTTCGTTTGTAGCAATTCTAGACAATTTTCTTTGATTTATCTCCCGCAAACCCCTCTTCCAATTCCTGCATCTCAGCTTGAAAGGCACGGCTGTCTTTGCTTGCTCTTCTCTTTCACGGGGTGATGCTGTCAAACCAGACGGAAACCCCTCCCTCTCTCGGGCTCACTGAGCCGCTCCTCCACCAGGGGCAGCCATCAATAACCTCCTTAGATGGCTCACAGCCTGAACAAAACGGAGACGGAGTGGGGAAGAAGGCAGAGACAAGAATAGCTCGCGCTGATCCCGCCCGTCCTGGGAGCGCGTGGTGTTTCTAATCCTACAGACACTGGGACGGGGGGCTCTGGCCAACCCCATTTTTCTGAGGGGCAACTGACTCAAGTAACTCCCCCAAAGCCATCTGGGGCATAGCAGGAGCTTAAGTGGAACGCAGAGGAGTCTGTATGTAAATCCCATACACATTCCACTGCACTGTGTTATCTCCAAGGAAGAAAAAGAAAAATCCCTTTGGCTTTCATTCCTCAGCAAACGCTCCATGCAAAGGTCACGAGAGAGTAAAGATCCCGCCATGTCTAACTTCTGGCTCCGCTATTCCAGCCTGTGAACACCTGAAAATCACTTGATCTCTCCAGTTGTCAGTTTTCTTCTGGGAGGAAAAAATAGGTATAAGCATCTTTATTGATGATTACACTTGGAGAAAATGAGATCAACGGAGCATAGAGCCTGGCACAATGTAGAAGTTCATTGCATGTGCGGAGCTTCCTTTTTCAGATCCAGAAAAAA